>NC_067488.1:78992008-79299842 GCF_947179515.1 Apodemus sylvaticus | reverse complement strand
TTATTACGTGGTATTCTGACATATTTTTTCGAGAAAAAAAAATCTCCTGTGCGTTCTCTTTTCAGGCTACACACTTAGACATACATCAACAGAAAATCTTTTCTATCTTCAACGTGTTGTTTAGGAAAAACAAGATAATTTTGCACGATCCGTTATTTCTTCTCGTAAAGTTTAAGTATTTCTAATACATACGTATTTGTCTTTACTCTGCAACACTGTATTTCATTATAACGTGGTATTCTTACATATTCTTTCGAGAGAAAACACTCCTGTGCATTCTCTTTTGAGGCTACATTCTTAGACATACACGCAACAACAAAGCTTTTCAAGTTACAACGTGTTGTTTAAGAAAAAAAAGATAATTTCGCACGATGCAGGATTTCCTTAAAACATGGTATTCTGACATGTTTTTTCATGAGAAAACTCTCCTGTGCATTCTCTTTTGAGGCTACATGCTTAGACATACACGCAACACCAAAGCTTTTCGAGATACAACTTGTTTAGGAAATACAAGATAATTTTGTACGATGCATTATTTCTTCTCGTAAAGTTTAAGTATTTCTAATATGTACGTATTTGTCTTTACACTGCAAAACTGTATTTCCATGTAACGTGGTATTCTTACATATTCTTGTGAAAGAAAACTCTCC
Source organism: Apodemus sylvaticus (assembly GCF_947179515.1). NCBI lineage: Eukaryota > Metazoa > Chordata > Mammalia > Rodentia > Muridae > Apodemus > Apodemus sylvaticus. The sequence goes on along the minus strand of NC_067488.1, from coordinate 79,299,192 downwards.
TGTGCATTCTCTTTTTAGGCTAAACACTTAGACATACACGCAACACCAAAGCTTTTCGAGTTAAAACATGTTGTTTAGGAAAAACAAGATAATTTCGCAAGATGCAGGATTTCCTTATTACGTGGTATTCTGACATATTTTTTCAAGAAAAAAACTCTCCTGTGCGTTCTCTTTTCAGGCTACACACTTAGACATACATCAACACAAAATCTTTTCTAGCTACAACGTGTTGTTAGGAAAAACAAGATAATTTTGCACGATCCGTTATTTCTTCTCGTAAAGTTTAAGTTTTTCTAATATGTACGTATTTGTCTTTACTCTGCAACACTGTATTTCATTATAACGTGGTATTCTTACATATTCTTTCGAGAGAAAACACTCCTGTGCATTCTCTTTTGAGGCTACACACTTAGACATACACGCAACACCAAAGCTTTTTGAGTTGCAACTTGTTATTTAGGAAAACAAGATAATTTTTCACGATGCATTATTTCTTCTCTTAAAGTTTAGTGTTTCCAATAAGTACTTATTTGTCATTACTCTGCAACACTCTATTTCCTTATAACATTGTATTCTTACATATTCTTTCTAGAGAAAATTCTCCAGTGCATTCTCGTTTGAGGCTGCACGCTTAGAAAAAAACGACACACCAAACCTTTTCGAGTTACAACAAGTTGTTTAGGAAAAAAAAAGATAATTTCGCACTATGTGGGATTTCCTTAAAACATGGTATTCTGACATATTTTTGGGGGAGAAAACTCCCTTGTGCGTTCTCTTTTGAGGCTAGATGCTTAGACATCCATGCAACACCAAAGCTTTTCGAGTTACAACGTGTTGTTAAGGAAAAACAAGATAATTTCGCACGATGCAAGATTTCCTTAACACGTGGTATTCTGACATATTTTTCAAGGGTAAATTCTTTTGTGCGTTCTCTTTTGAGGCTGCACGTTTAGGCATACACGCAACACCCAATCTCTCCAGTTACAACGTGTTTTTTAGGAAATACAAGATAATTTTCTACGATGCGTTATTTCTTCTCGTAAAGTTTAAGTATTTCTAATGTGGATGTATTCTCTTACATATTTTTCAAGAGAAAACTCTCCTGTGCATTCTCTTTTAGGCTACATGCTTAGACATACACACAATATCAAATCTTTTCGAGTTATAATGTGTTGTTTAAGAAATACAAAATAATTTTGTACAATACGTTATTTCTTCTCGTAAAGTTTAAGTATTTCTAATATGGATGAATTCTCTTTACTCTGCAAGCCTGTATTTCCTTGTAACTTGGTATTCTTACATATTCTTACATGTGCGACAGAAAACTCTCCTGTGCATTCTCATTTGAGGCTACACACTTAGACATACACGCAACACCAAGGCTTTTCGAGTTAAAACAATTTGTATAGGAAACACAAGATAATTTCGCACGATGCGGGATTTCCTTAAAACATGGTATTCTGACAAATTTTTCAAAAGAAAATAATCCTGTCGGTTCTCTTTTGAGGCTACACATTTAGTCGAACACGCCACACGAAATCTTTTCCAGGTACAACATGTTGTTTAGCAAATATAAGCTAATATTTTACGATGCGTTATTTCTTCACGTAAAGTTTAAGTGTTTCCAATACGTACTTATTTGTCTTTACTCTGCAACACTGTATTTCATTATAAGGTGGTATTGTTACATATTCTATCGAGAGAAAACTCTCCTGTGCGTTCTCTTTTGAGGCTGCACGCTTAGACAAATACGCAACACCAAAGCTTTTCGAGTTACAACAAGTTGTTTAGGAAAAAAAAAAAAAGACAATTTCACACGATGTGGGATTTCCTTAAAAGGTGGTATTCTGACATATTTTTTCGAGAGAAAACTCTCCTGTGCATTCTCTTTTGAGGCTCCACGCTGAGAAATACAAGCAACACCAAAGCTTTTCGAGTTACAAAGTGTTGTTTAGGAAAAACAAGATAATTTCGCACGATGCAAGATATCCTTAAAACGTGGTATTCTGACATATTTTTTCAAGCGTAAATTCTCCTGTGGGTTCTCTTATGAGGCTACACGTTTAGACATACATGCAACACCAAAGATTTTCGAGTTACCACGTGTTGTTTAGGAAATACAAACTAATTTTGTACGATGCGTTAGTTCTTCTCGTAAAGTTTAAGTATTTCTAATACATACGTATTTGTCTTATCTCTGCAACACTGTTTTTCCTTATAATGTGGTATTCTTACCAATTCTTTCGAGAGAAAACTCTCCTGTACATTCTCTTTGGAGGCTACTTGCTGAGACATAAAAGCAACACCAAAGCTTTTCGAGTTACAACGTGCTGTTTAGTAAAAACAAGATAATTTCGCACGATGCAGGATTTCCTTAAAACGTGGTATTCTGACATATTTTTTTAGAGAAAATTCTTCTGTGCGTTCTCTTTTGAGGCTACACTCTGAGACATACAAGCAACACCAAAGCTTTCGAGTTACAACGTGTTGTTTAGGAAATACAAGATAATTTTGTATGATGCGTGACTTCTCCTAAAGTTTAAGTATTTCTAATAAGTACGTATTTTTCTTTACTCTGCAACACTGTATTTCCTAATAACGTGGTATTCCTACATATTCTTTCGAGAGAAAACTCTCCTGTGAATTTTCTTTTGAGTCCACATGCTTAGACATAAACATAACACCAAAGCTTTTCGAGTTACACCGTGTTGTTTAGGAAAAACAAGATAATTTCGCACGATGCAGCATTTCCTTAAAACGTGGTATTCTGACATATTTTTTCCAGAGAAAACTCTCCTGTGGGTTCTCTTTGAGGCTACATGCTGAGACATACAAGCAACACCAAAGCTTTTCGAGTTACAACAATTTGTTTAGGAAAAAAAAGATAATTTCGGACGATGCGGGATTTCCTTAAAACCTGGTATTCTGACATATTTTTTTTCGGGAGAAAACTCTCCTGTGCGTTCTCTTTTGAGGCTAAACGCTTAGACATCCATGCAAGACCAAAGCTTTTCGAGTTACAACGTGTTGTTAAAGAAAAACAAGATAATTTCGCACGATGCGGGATTTCCTTGAAACGTGGTATTGTGACATACTTTGTCGAGAGAAAATTCTCCTGTGGGTTCTCTTTTGAGGCTAAACGTTTAGACATACACGCAACACCATATCGTTTAGAGTTGCAAAGTGTTGTTTAGGAAAAACAAGATAATATTTAATGATGCGTTATTTCTTCTCGTAAAGTTTAAGTATTTCTAATACGTACGTATTTGTCTTTACTCTGTAACACTGTATTTCCTTATAACGTGGTATTCTTACATATTCTTTCAAGAGAAAACACTCCTGTGTGTTCTCTTTTGAGACTACATGCTTGGACATACACGCAACTCCAAAGCATTTCGAGTTACAACGTGTTGTTTAGGAAAAACAAGATAATTTTGCACGATGCGGGATTTCCTTAAAACGTGGTATTCTGTACATATTGTTTCGAAAGAAAACTCTCCTGTGCGTTCTCTTTTGAGGCTACACGCTTAGACATACACGCAACAACAAAACTTTTCAAGTTACAACGTGTTGTTTAGGATAAACAAGATAATTTCGCAAGATGCAGGATTTCCTTAAAACGTGGTATTCTGAAGTATTTTTTTGAGAGAAAATCCTCCTGTGCATTCTCTTTTGAGGCTAAATGCTGAGACATACAAGCAACACCAAAGCTTTTCGAGTTACAACGTGTTATTTAGGAAATACAAGATAATTTTGTATGATGTTTTATTTCTTCTCGTAAAGTTTAAGTATTTCTAATACATACGTATTTGTCTTAACTCTGCAACACTGTATTTCCTTATAATGTGGTATTCTTACCAATTCTTTCGAGAGAAAACTCTCCTGTGCATTCTCTTTTGAGGCTACACGCTGAGACATACAAGCAACACCAAATCTTTTCGAGTTACAACATGCTGTTTAGGAAAAACAAGATAATTTCTCACGACGCAGGATTTCCATAAAATATGATATTCTGATATATTGTTTTGAGAGAAAATTATCCTGTGCTTTCTCTTTTGAGGCTACACTCTGAGACATACAAGCAACACCAAAGCTTTCGAGTTACAACGTGTTGTTTAGGAAATAAAAGATAATTTTGTATGATGCGTTACTTCTCCTAAAGTTTAAGTATTTCTAATAAGCACGTATTTGTCTTTACTCTGCAACACTGTATTTCCTAATACTGTGGTATTCCTACATATTCTTTCGAGAGAAAACTCTCCTGTGCATTTTCTTTTGAGTCTACATGCTTAGACATAAACGCAACACCAAAGCTTTTCGAGTTACAATGTGTTGTTTAGGGAAAACAAGATAATTTCGCACGATACAGGATTTCCTTAAAACGTGGTATTCCAACATATTTTTCAAGAGAAAATTCTCCTGTGTGTTCTCTTTTGAGGCTACACATTTAGACATACACGCAACACCAAATCTGTCTAGCTACAACGTATTGTTTAGGAAATACAAGATAATTTTCTACGATGCGTTATTTCTTCTCCTAAAGTTTAAGTATTTCTAATATGGATGTATTCTCTTACATATTTTTCAAGAGAAAACTCTCCTGTGTATTCACCTTTTACGCTACACGCTTAGACATACACGCAACATCAAATCTTTTCGAGTTACAATGTGTTGTTTAGGAAATACAAAATAATTTTGTCCAATGCGTTATTTCTTCTGGTAAAGTTTAAGTATTTCTAATATGGATGTATTCTCTTTACTCTGCAAACCTGTATTTCCTTGTAACGTGGTATTCTTACATATTCTTGCGAGAGAAAACTCTATTGTGCATTCTCATTTGAGGCTACACACTTAGACATACACGCAACACCAACGCTTTTCGAGTTAAAACATGTTGTTTAGGAAACACAAGATAATTTCACACGATGCGGGATTTCTTTAAAACGTGGTATTCTGACAAATTTTTTCGAAAGAAAATAATACTGTTGGTTCTCTTTTGAGGATACACATTTAGACGTACACGCCACATGAAATCTTTTCGAGTTACAACGTGTGGTTTAGGAAAAACAAGCTAATATTTTACGATGCATTATTTCTTCTCGTAAAGTTTAAGTGTTTCCAATACGTATTTGTCTTTACTCTGCAACACTGTATTTCCTTATAACGTGGTATTCTTACATATTCTTTCGAGAGAAAACTGTCCTGTGCATTCTCTTTTGAGGCTGCATGCTTAGACAAATTCGCAACACCAAAGCTTTTCGAGTTACAACAAGTTGTTTAGGAAAAAAAAAAAGACAATTTCACACGATGCAGGATTTCCTTAAAACGTGGTATTCTGACATATTTTTTCAAGAGAAAACTCTCCTGTGCATTCTCTTTTGAGACTACACCCTGAGACATACAAGCAACACCAAAGCTTTACAAGTTACAACGTGTTGTTTAGGAAAAACAAGGTAATTTCGCACGATGCAGGATTTCCTTAAAACGTGGTATTCTTACATATTTTTTCAAGAGTAAATTCTCCTGTGGGTTCTCTTATGAGGTTACATGTTTAGACATACACGCAACACCAAATCTTTTCAAGTTACCACGTGTTGTTTAGGAAATACAAAGTAATTTTTTGCGATGCTTTATTTCTTCTCGTAAAGTTTAAGTATTTCTAATACATACATATTTGTCTTAGCTCTGCAACACTGTCTTTCCTAATAACGTGGTATTCTTACCAATTCTTTCGAGAGAAAACTCTCCTGTGCATTCTCTTTTGAGGCTACACACTGAGAAATGCAAACAACACCAATGCTTTTCGAGTTACAACGTGTTGTTTAGGAAAAACAAGATAATTTCGCACGATGCAGGATTTCCTTAAAACGTGCTATTCTGACATATTTTTTTTGCGAGAAAACTCTCCTGTACGTATTCTTTTGAGGCTAAAAGCTTAGACATACACGGAACACAAAATCTTTCGAGTTATAACATGTTGTTTAGGAAAAACAAGATAATTTCGCACGATGAGTTATTTCTTCTCCTAAAGTTTAATAATTCTAATACGTACGTATTTGTCTTTATTCTGCAACACTCTATTTCCTTATAATGTGGTATTTTTACATATTCTTTCGAGAGAAAACACTACTGTGCGTTCTCTTTTGAGGCTACACGCTTAGACCTACACGCAACACCAAAGCTTTTCGATTTACAACCTGTTGTTTAGGAAAAACAGATAATTTTGCAAGATGCGTTATTTCTTCTCATAAAGTTTAAGTATTTCCAATAAGTACGTATTTGACTTTACTCTGCAACACTGTATTTCCTTATAACATGGTATTCTTACATATTCTTTCGAGAGAAAACTCTCCAGTGCATTCTCTTTTGAGGCTGCACGCTTAGAAAAAAACGAAGAACCAAAGCTTTTCAAGTTAAAACAAGTTGTTTAGGAAAAAAAAAGATAATTTTGCACGATGCTGGATTTCCTTAAAACGTGGTATTCTGACTTATTTTTTCGGGAGAAAACTCTCCTGTGCGTTCTCTTTTGAGGCTAGACGCTTCGACATACACGCAACACCAAAGCTTTTCAAGTTAAAACGTGTTGTTTAGGAAAAGCAAGATAATTTCGCACGATGCAGGATTTCCTTAAAACGTAGTATTCTGACATATTTTTCAAGAGAAAATTCTCCTGTGCATTCTCTTTTGAGGCTACACGTTTAGACATACACGCAACACCAAATCTGTCCAGTTACAACGTGTTGTTTAGGAAATACAAGATAATTTTCTATGATGCATTATTTCTTCTCGTAAAGTTTAAGTATTTCTAATACGTACGTATTTGTCTTTACTGTGCAACACTGTACTTCCTTATAACGTGGTATTCTTACATATTTTTTCGAGAGAAACCTCTCTTGTGCATTCTCTTTTGAGGCTGCACGCTTAGACAAAAATGCAACACCAATGCTTTTCGATATACACCAAGTTGTTTAGGAAAAAAAAAAAAGACAATTTCGCACGATGTGGGATTTCCTTAAAAAGTGGTATTCTGACATATTTTTTCAAGAGAAAACTCTCCTGTGTGTTCTCTTTCGAGGCAACACGCTGAGACATACAAGCAAAACCAAATTTTTTCGAGTTACAACATGTCGTTTAGGAAAAACAAGATAATTTTGCATGATGCAGGATTTCCTTAAAACGTGGTATTCTGAGATATTTTTTCAAGCGAAAATTCTCCTGTGGGTTCTCTTATGAGGCTACACGTTTAGACATACACGCAACACCATATCTTTTCGAGTTACAACGTGTTGTTTAGGAAATACAAGATAATTTTGTACGATGCATTATTTCCTCTCGTAAAGTTTACGTATTTCTAATACATACATTAATGTCTTTATTCCACAACACTGTATTTCCATATAACGTGGTATTCTTCCATATTCTTTCGAGAGAAAACTCTCCTGTGCATTCTCTTTTGAGGCTGTACGCTTAGACAAAAACGCAACACCAAATCTTTTCGAGTTACAACAAGTTGTTTAGGAGAAAAAAAGACAATTTCGCACGATGCAGGATTTCCTTAAAACCTGGTATTCTGACATATTTTTTCGAGAGAAAATTCTCCTGTGCGTTCTCTTTTGAGCCTACACGCTGAGACATACAAGCAACACCAAAGGTTTTCGAGTTACAATGTGTTGTTTAGGAAATACAAGATAATTTTGTATGATGCATTATTTCTCATAAAGTTAACGTATTTCTAATAAGTACGTATTTGTCTTTATTCTGCAACACTGTATTTCCTAAAAACGTGGTATTCTTACATATTCTTTCGAGAGAAAACTTTCCTGTGTGTTCTCTTTTGAGGCTGCACGCTTAGACAAAAACGCAACACCAAAGATTTTCGAGTTACAACAAGTTGTTTAGGAAAAAACATAGATAATTTCGCACGATGCGGGGTTTCCTTAAAACGTGGTATTCTGACATTTTTTCGAGAGAAAACTCTCCTGTGCATTCTCTTTTGAGGCTACATGCTGAGACATACAAGCAACACCAAAGCTTTTCGAGTTACAACGTGTTGTTTAGGAAAAACAAGATAATTTTGAACGATGCATTATTTCTTCTCATAAAGTTTAAGTATTTCCAATAGGTACGTATTTGTCTTTACTCTGCAACACTTTATTTATTTATAACGTGGTATTCTTACATATTCTTTCGAGAGAAAACTCTACTGTGCGTTCTCTTTTGAGGCTGCACACTTAGGCAAAAACGCAACACCAAAATTTTTCGAGTTACAACAAGTTGTTCAGGAAAAACAAGATAATGTCGCACGATGCGGGATTTCCTTAAAACATGGTATTCTGACATATTTCTCGAGAGAAAACTCTCCTGGCGTTCTCTTTTGAGACTACGTGCTTAGACATACACGCAACAGCAAAGCATTTTGAGTTACAACGTGTAGTTTAGGAAAAACAAGTTAATTTCGCACGATGCAGGATTTCCTAAAAACGTGGTATTCCTACATATTTTTTCAAGGGGAAATTCACCTGTGTGTTCTCTTTTGAGGCGACACGTTTAGACATACCCGCAACACCAAATCATTTCGAGTTACAACGTGTTTTTTAGGAAATACAAGATAATTTTGTAAGATGCGTTATTTCTTCACATAAAGTTTAAGGATTTCTAATACGTACGTATATGTCTTTACCCTGCAACACTGTATTTCCTTGTAACGTCGTAATCTTACATATTATTTCGAGAGAAAACTCTCCTGTTCATTCTCTTTTGAGGCTACACGCTTAGACATACACGCAACACCAAAGCTTTTCTAGTTCCAACGTGTTGTTTAGGAAAAACAAGATAATTTCTCATGATGCGGGATTTCCTTAAAACGTGGTATTCTGACATATTTTTTCGAGAGAAAACTCTCCTGGCATTCTCTTTTGAGGCTACAAGCTTGGACATTCACACAACTCAAAATCTTTTCCAGTTACAACGTGTTGTTTAGGAAAAAAAAGATATTTTCGCATGATGCCTCATTTACTTAAAACGTGGTATTCTGACATATTTTGCCCAAAGAAAATTCTCCTGTGAGTCCTCTTTTGAGGCTACACGTTTAGACATACACGCAACACCATATCTTTTGGAGTTACAGCATGGTGTTTAGGAAAAACAAGATAATTTCCAACGATGCGTGATTACCTTAAAACGTAGTATTCTGATATATTTTTTCGAGAGAATACTATCCTGTGCTTTCTCTTTTGAGGCTACACGCTTAGACATACACGCCACATCAAATCTTTTCGAATTACAACGTGTTGTTTAGGAAATACAAGATAATTTTGTATGATGCATTATTTCTTATCGTAAAGTTTAACTATTTCTAATATGTATGTATTTGTCTTTACTCTGCAACACTGTATTTCCTTGTAACGTGGTATTCTTACATAATCTTGCGAGAGAAAACTCTCCTGTGCATTCTCTTTTGAGGCTACATGCTTAGACATACACGCAACACCAAAGCTTTTCGAGTTACAACGTGTTGTTTAGGAAAAACAAGATAATTTCGCACGACGCAGGATTTCCTTAAAACGTGAGATTCTGACATATTTTTTGAGAGAAAATTGACATGTTGGTTCTCTTTTGAGGCTACACATTTAGACATACCCACAACACCAAATCTTCTCGAGTTACAACGTGTTGTTTAGGAAAAGCAAGATAATTTTGCAAGATGCGTTATTTCTTCTCCTAAAGTTTAAGTATTTCCAATAAGTACCTATTTGTCTTTACTCTGCAACACTGTATTTCCTTATAACGTGGTATTCTTACATATTCTTTCGAGAGAAATCTCTTCTGTGAATTCTCTTTTGAGGCTACACGCTTAGACATACACGCAAGACCAAAGCTTTTCGAGTTACAACGTGCTGTTTAAGAAAAACAAGATAATCTCGCACGATGCGGGGTTTTCTTAAAACGTGGTATTCTGACATATTTTTTCGAGAGAAAACTCTCCTGTGCATTCTCTTTTGAGGCTAAATGCTTAGACATACACGCAACACCAAATCTTATCGAGTTATAACGTGTTGTTTATGAAATACAATATAATTTTGTACGATGCGTTATTTCTTCTCGTAAAGTTTAAATTTTTCTAATATTACATATTTGTCTTTAATCTGCAACACTGTATTACCTTATAACGTGGTATTCTTACATATTCGTTCGAGAGAAACTTCTCCTGTGCATTCTCTTTTGTGGCTACATGCGTAGACATAAACGCAACACCAAATATTTTTGAATTACAACTTATTGTTTAGGAAAAACAAGATAATTTCGCACTATGCTGGATTTCCTTAAACGTGGTATTCTGACATATTTTTTCGAGAGAAAACTCTCCTATGCGTTCTGTTTTGAGGCTACACGCTTAGACATAAACGCCACACCAAATCTTTTCAAGTTACAACGTGTTGTTTAGGAAATACAAGATAATTTTTTACCAGGCGTTATTTCTTCTCGTAATGTTTAAGTATTTTTAATACTTACGTATTTGCCTTTACTCTAGAAAAATGGATTTCCTTGTAACGTGGTATTCTTACATATTCTTGCGAGAGAAAACTCTCCTGTGAATTCTCTTCTAAGGCTACACACTTAGACATACACGCAACAAGAAAGCATTTCGAGTTAAAACATGTTGTTTAGGAAAAACAAGATAATTTCACATGATGCAGGATTTCCTTAAAAGGGGTATTCTGACATATTTTTTTCCACAGAAAACTCTCCTGTGCATTCTCTTTTGAGGCTACATGCTTAGACATACACGCAACACCAAATCTTTTCCAGTTACAACTTGTTGTTTAAGAAATACAAGATAATTTTGTACGATGCATTATTTCTCCTCGTAGGTTTAAGTATTTCTAATATGTACGTTTTTGTATTTGCCTTTACTCTGCAAAACTGTATTTCCTTGGAAGGTGGTATTCTTACATATTCTTGGAAGAGAAAACTCTCCTGTGCATTCTCTTTTGAGTCTACACACTTAGACATACACGCAACACCAAAGCTTTTCGAGTTAAAACATTGTTTAGGAAAAACAAGATAATTTCGCACTATGCAGGATTTCCTTAAAACGTGGTATTCTGACATATTTTTTGAGAAGAAAACCCTTGTGCATTCTACTTTGAGGCTACACGCTTAGACATACATGAAACACCAAATCCTTTCAAGTTAAAACGTGTTGTTTAGGAAAAACATGATAATTTTGCACAATGCGCTTTTTCTTCTCGTAAGTTTAAGTATTTCTAATACGTACGTATTTGCCTTTACTCTGCAACACTGTATTTCCTTATAATGTGGTATTCTTACATATTCTTTCGAGAGAAAACTCTCCTGTGCGTTCTCTTTTGAGGCTACACGCTTAGGCATACATACAACACCAAAGCTTTTCAAGTTACAACGTGTTCTTTGAGAAAAACAAGATAATTTCGCACGATGCGGGATTTCCTTAAAACCTGGTATTCTGACATATTTTTTCGAGAGAAAACTCTCCTGTGCGTTCTCTTTTGAGTCTACAAGCTTAGACATACATGTAACACAAAATCTATTCGAGTTACAACGTGTTGTTAGGAAAAACAAGATAATTTTGCACGATGCGTTATTTCTTCTTGTAAAGTTTAAGTATTTCCAATAGGTACGTATTTGTCTTTACTCTGCAAAACTGTATTTCCTTATAACGTGGTATTCTTAAATATTCTTTCAAGAGAAAACTCTCCTGTGCATTCCCTCTTGAGGCTACACGCTTAGACATACATGCAAAACCAAAGCTTTTCGAGTTACAACTTGTTGTTTAAGAAAAACAAGATAATTTCGCACGATGCGGGATTTCCTTAAAACTTGGTATTCTGACGTATTTTTTCGAGAGAAAACTCTCCTGTGTGTGTTCTTTTGAGGCTTCGTGCTTAGACATACACGCAACACCAAATCTTTTCGAGTTACAACGTGTTGTTTAGGAAATACAAGATAATTTTTATGATGCGGTATTTCTTCACATAAAGTTTAAGTATTTCTAATACGTATGTATTTGTCTTTACTCTGCAACACTGTATTTCCTTGTAAAGTGTTATTCTTACATATTCTTTTGAGAGAAAACTCTCCTGTGTGTTCTCTTTTGAGGGTACACGTTTAGACATACACGCATCACCAAATCTTTTCGAGTTACAACGTGTTGTTTAGGAAAAAAAAAGACAATTTCGCACGATGCGGGATTTCCTTAAAACGTGGTATTCTGACATATTTTTTCAAGAGAAAACTCTCCTGTGCGTTCTCTGTTGAGGCTACATGCTTAGCCATACATGCCACACCAAATCTTTTCGAGTTACAACTTGTTGTTTAGGAAATACAAGATAATTTTGTATGATGCGTTATATCTTTTCATAAAGTTTAAGTATTTCTAATATATATGTATTTGTCTTTAATCTGCAAAACTGTGTTCCCTTGTAACTTGGTATTCTTACATAATCTTGCGAGAGAAAACTCTGATGTGCGTTCTCTTTTGAGTCTGCACGCTTAGACATACACGCAACACCAAAGCTTTTCGAGATACAACGTGTTGTTTAGGAAAAACAAGATAATTTCGCACGAAGCAGGATTTCCTTAAAACGTGTTATTCTGACATATTTTTTTTTTAGAGAAAATTCTCCTGTGGGTTCTCTTTTGAGGCAACACTTTTAGACATACACACATCACCAAATCTTTTCGAGTTACAACGTGTGCGTTCTCTTTTGAGGGTACACTCTTAGACATACACGCAACACCAAAGCTTTTCGAGTTACAACATGTTGTTTAGGAAAACAAGATAATTCCGCAAGATGCGGGATTTCCTTAAAATGTGCTATTCTGACATATTTTTTTGAGAGAAAACTCTCCTGTGCATTCCCCTTTGAGGCTACACGCTTAGACATACACGCAACACCAAATCCTTTCGAGTTACAACGCGTTGTTTAGGAAATTCAAGATAATTTTGTACGATGCGTTATTTCTTCTCGTAAAGTTTAAGTATTTCGAATACATACGTATTTGTCTTAAAACGTGGTATTCTGACATATTCCTTTGAGAGAATACTCTCCTGTGCGTTCTCTTTTGAGGCTACATGCTTAGTCATACACGCAACACCAAATCTTTTCAAGTTAAAACGTGTTGTTTAGGAAAAACAAGATAATTTTGCACGATGCATTATTTCTTCTTGTAAAGTTTAAGTATTTCTAATACGTACGTATTTGTCTTTACTCTGCAACACTGTATTTCCTTATAACGTGGTATTCTTACATATTCTTTCGAGACAAAATGCTCCTGTGAGTTCCTTTTGAGTCTACACACTTAGACATACATGCAACATCAAAGCTTTTCGAGTTACAACGTGTTGTTTAGGAAAAACAAGATAATTTCTCACGGTGACGGATTTCCTTAAAACGTGGTATTCTGACATATTTTTTCGAGAGAAAATTCTTCTGTGGGTTCTCTTTTGAGGCTACATGCTTAGTCATACACGCACCACCAAATCTTTTCGAGTTACAACGTGTTGTTTAGGATATACAAGATAATTTTGCAGGATGCGTCGTTATTTCTTCACGTAAAGTTTAAGTATTTCCAATACGTATGTATTTGTCTTTACTCTGCAACACTGTATTTCCTTATAATGTGGTATTCTTACATATTCTTTCGAGAGAACACTCTCCTTTGAGTTCTCTTTTGAGTCTACACACTTAGATATACATGCATCATCAAAGCTTTTCGAGTTACAACGTGTTGTTTAGGAAAAACAAGATAATTTCGCACAGTGCGGGATTTCCTTAAAACGTGGTATTCTGACATATTTTTTCGAGAGAAAACTCTCCTGTGCATGCTCTTTTCAGGGTACAAGCTTAGACATACACGCAACACCATATCTTTTGAGTTACAACGTGTTCTTTAGGAAATACAAGATAATTTTTGTGATGCGTTATTTATTCTCGTAAACTTTAAGTATTTCTTATACGTACGTATTTGTCTTTACTCTGCAACACTGTATTTCCATGTAACGTGGTAATCTTACATATTCTTTCCAGAGAAACTCTCCTGTGCGTTCTCTTCTGAGGGTACACACTTAAACAAACACGCAACACTAAAGCTTTTAGAGGTAAAACGTGTTGTTTAGGAAAAATAAGATAATTTCCCACGATGCGGGATTTCCTTAAAACATGGTATTCTGATATAGTTTTTCAAGAGAAAACTCTCCTGTGTATTCTCTTTTGAGGCTACATGCTTAGACATACACGCAACACCAAATCTTTTCGAGTTATAACCTGTGTTTAGGAAATACTAGATAATTTTGTACGATGCGTTATTTCTTCTTGTAAAGCTTAAGTATTTCTAACACGTATGTATCTGTCGTTACTCTGCAACACTGTATTTCCTTGTAAGGTGGTATTCTTACATATTCTTTTGAGAGAAAACTCTCCAGTGCATTCTCTTCTGAGGCTACACACTTAGACATACACGCAACACAAAAGCTTTTCGAGTTAAAACGTGTTGTTTAGGATAAAACAAGATAATTCGGCAAGATGCGGGATTTCATTAAAACGTTGTATTCTGACATATTCCTTCGAGAGAAAACTCTCCTGTGCATTCTCTTCTGAGGCTACACACTTAGACATACACGCAACACAAAAGCTTTTCGAGTTAAAACGTGTTGTTTAGGATAAAACAAGATAATTCTGCAAGATGCGGGATTTCCTTAAAATGTGGTATTCTGCCATATTCCTTCGATAGAAATCTCTCCTGTGCGTTCTCTTTTGAGGCTACACGCTTAGTCATACACGCAACACCAAATCTTTTCGAGTTACAACGTGTTGTTTAGGAAAAACAAGATAATTTTGCATGATGCGTTATTTCTTCTTGTAAAGTTTAAGTATTTCAAATACGTACGTATTTGTCTTTACTCTGCAACACTGTATTTCCTTATAACGTGATATTCTTACATACTCTTTCGAGAGAAAACTCTCCTGTGAGTTCTCCTTTGAGTCTACACACTTAGACATACATGCAACATCAAAGCTTTTCGAGTTACAACGTGTTGTTTAGGAAAAACAAGATAATTTCGCACGGTGCAGGATTTCCTTAAAACGTGGTATTCTGACGTATTTTTTTGAGAGAAAATTCTCCTGTGGGTTCTCTTTTGAGGCTACACGCTTAGAAATACACGCACCACCAAATCTTTTTGAGTTACAACGTGTTGTTTAGGATATACAAGATAATTTTGCAGGATGTGTCGTTATTTCTTCTCGCAAAGTTTAAGTATTTCTAATACGTACGTATTTGTCCTTACTCTGCAACACTGTATTTCCTCATGACGTGGTATTCTCACATATTCTTTTGAGAGAAAACTCTCCTGTGTGTTCTCTTTTGAGGCTACACGCTTAGACAAACACGCAACTCTAAAGCTTTTCGAATTTCAACTTGTTCTTTAGGAAGTACATGATAATTTTGTAAGGAGCGTTATTTCTTCTTGTAAAGTTTAAGTATTTCTAATACGTACATATTTGTCTTTAGTCTGCAACACTGTATTTCCTTGTAACGTGGTGTTCTGATATATTCTTTCGAGAGAAAACTCTCCTAGGCATTCTGTTCTGAGGCTACACACTTAGACATACATGCAACACCAAAGCTTTTCGAGTTAAAACGTGTTGTTTAGGAAAAAAACAGGATAATATCGCACAATGCTGGATTTCTTTAAAACGTGGTATTCTGACATATTTTTTCGATAGAAATCTCTCCTGTGCGTTCTCTTTTGAGGCTACATGCATAGTCATACACGCAAAACCAAATCTTTTCGAGTTACAACGTGTTGTTTAGAAAAAACAAGATAATTTTGCATGATGCGTTATTTCTTCTCATAAAGTTTAAGTATTTCTAATACGTACCTATTTGTCTTTACTCTACAACACTGTATTCCATTATAACGTGGAATTCTTACATATTCTTTCGAGAGAAATCTCTCCTTTTCATTCTCTTTGAGGCTACACGCTTAGACATGCACACAACATCAAAGCATTTCAAGTTACAATGTGTGGTTTAGGAAAAACAAGATAATTTCGCATG
The DNA here is from genome assembly GCF_947179515.1 of Apodemus sylvaticus. Classification (NCBI taxonomy): domain Eukaryota; kingdom Metazoa; phylum Chordata; class Mammalia; order Rodentia; family Muridae; genus Apodemus; species Apodemus sylvaticus. The sequence continues at coordinate 79,283,091 of NC_067488.1, read as the reverse complement.
ATGCTGTATTTCCTTAAAACGTGGTATTCTGACATATTTTTTCGAGAGGAAATTCTCCTGTGGGTTTGCTTTTGAGGCTATACATTTAGACATACACTCAACACCAAATCTTTTCTAGTTACAACGTGTTGTTTAGGAAAACCAAGATAATTTTGCACGATGCGTTATTTCTTCTCGTAATTTTAAGTATTTCTAATACATATGCATTTGTCTTTAATCTGCAACACTGTATTTCCTTATAACGTGGTATTCTTACATATTCTTTCAAGAGAAAATTCTCCTCTTCATTCTCTTTTGAGGCTACATGCTTAGACATACACGCAACACCAAATCATTTCGAGTTACAAAGTGTTGTTTAGGAAAAAGAAGATAATTTCGCACGATGCGGGATTTCCTTAAAACGTGGTATTCTGACATATTTTTTCGAGAAAAAATCTCCTGTGGGTTCTCTTTTGAGGCTACACATTTAGACTTACAAGCATCACCAAATCTTTTCGAGTTACAACGTGTTGCTTAGGATATACAAGATAATTTTTTAAGATGCGTTATTTCTTCTCGTAAAGTTTAAGTATTTCTAATACCTACATATTTGTCTTTACTCTGCAACACTGTATTTGCCTATAACGTGGTATTCTTACATATTCTTTCGAGAGTAAACACTCATGTGCGTTCTCTTTTGAGGCTACACGCTTACACATACACGCAACACCAAATCTTTTCGAGTTACAACGTGTTATTTAGGAAAACAAGATAATTTTGCACGATGCGTTATTTCTTCTAGTAAAGTTTAAGTATTTCCAATACGTATGTATTTGTCTTTAATCTGCAACAGTGTATTTCCTTGTAACATGGTATTCTTACATATTCTTTCGAGAGAAAACTCTCCTGTGTGTTCTCTTTTGAGGCTACACATTTAGACTTACACGCAACACCAAAGCTTTTTGAGTTACAACGTGTTGTTTTATGAAAAACAAGATAATTTCAAACGATGCGGGATTTCCTTAAAACGTGGTATTCTGACATATTTTTTCGAGAGAAAACTCTCCTGTGCATTCTCTTTTGAGGCTACCAGCTTAGACGTACACGCAACAGCAAATCTTTTCAAGTTACAACGTGTTATTGAGGAAAAACAAGATAATTTTGCACGATGCATTATTTCTTCTTGTAAAGTTTAAGTATTTCCAATACGTATGTATTTGTCTTTAATCTGCAACACTGTGTTTCCTTATAACGTGGTATTCTTACATATTGTTTCGAGTGAAAACTCTCCTGTTCATTCTCGTATGAGGCTGCACACTAAGGCATACACGCAACACCAAAGCTTTTCGAGGTACAACGTGTTGTTTAGGAAAAACAGGATAATTTTGCACGATGCGGGAATTCCTAAAAACATGGTATTCTGACATATTTTTTCCAGAGAAAACTCTCCTGTGCGTTCTCTTTTGAGGCTACACGCTTAAACATACACGAAACACCAAACCTTTTCGAGTTCCAACGTGTTGTTTAGGAAATACAAGACAATTTTGTACGATGCGTTATTTCTTCTCGTAAAGTTTAAGTATTTCTAATACGTACGAATTTGTCATTACTCTGCAAAACTGTATTTCCTTGTAACCTGGTATTCTTACATATTGTTTCGAGAGAAAACTCTCCTGTGCATTCTCCTTTGAGGCTGCACGCTTAGACATACAGGCAACACCAAAGCTTTTCGAGATACAACGTGTTGTTAAGGAAAAACAAGATAAATTCGCAAGATGCGGGATTTCCTTAAAACGTGTTATTCTTACATATTCTTTCGAGAGAAAACACTCCTGTGCGTTCTCTTTTGAGGCTGCCCCCTTATACATACACCAAAGCTTTTCGAGTTACAACGTGTTGTTTAGGAAAAACAAGATAATTTCGCACGATGCGAGATTTCCTTAAAACGTGGTATTCTGACATATTTTTTCGAGAGAAAACTCTCTGGTGCGTTGTCTTTTGGGGCTACAAGCTTAGACATACACGCAACAACAAATCTTTTCCAATTTCAACTTGTTGTTTAGGAAATACAAGATAAATTTGTATGGATCGTTATTTCTTCTCGTAAACTTTAAGTATTTCTAATAGGTACGTATTTGTCTTTACTCTGAAACACTGTATTTCCTTGTAACATGGTAATCTGACATATTCTTTCGAAAGAAAACTCTCCTGTGCGTTCTCTTCTGAGGCTACACACTTAGACATACAGGCAACACCAAAGCTTTTCTAGTTAAAACATGTTGTTTAGGAAAAACAACAATTTCACACATTGCTGGATTTCCTTAAAACATGGTATTCTGATATATTTTTCGAGAGAAAACTCTCCTGTGCATTCTCTTTTGAGGCTACATGCTTAGTCATGCACGCAACACCAAATCTTTTCGAGTTACAATGTGTTGTTTAGGAAAAAGAAGATAATTTTGCATGATACCTTATTTCTTCTCGTAAAGTTTCAGTATTTCTAATACGTATGTATTTGTTTTTACTCTGCAACACTGTTCCGTTGTAATGTGAAATTCTGACATATTCTTTCGAGAGAAAACTCTCCTGTGCGTTCTCTTTTGAGGCTACACACTTAGACATACACTCACACCGAATATTTTTGAGTTACAACGGGTTATTTAGAAAATAAAAGATAATTTTTTACATTGCGTTATTTCTTCTCATAAAGTGTAAGTATTTCTAATATGTACGTATTTGTATTTACTCTGTAACACTGGATTTCTTTATAACGTGGTATTCTTACATATTCTTTCAAGAGAAAACTCTCCTGTGTGTTCTATTTGAGGCTACATGCTTAGACATACACGCAACACCAAAGCTTTTCGAGTTACTACGTGTTGTTTAGGAAAAACAAGATAATTTCGCATGATGCGGTATTTCCTTAAACTTGGTATTCTGACATATTTTTCGATAGGAAATTCTCCTGTGGGTTCGCTTTTGAGGCTACACATTTAGACATACACGCAACACAAAATCTTTTCATGTTACAACGTGTTGTTTAGGAAAAACAAGATAATTTTGCACGATGCGTTATTTCTTCTGGTAAATTTTAAGTATTTCTAATATGTACGTATTTGTCTTTACTCTGCAACACTGTATTTCGTTATAACGTTATATTCTTACATATTCTTTCGAGAGAAAATTCTCCTCTTCATTCCACTTTGAGGCTACATGCTTAGACATACACGAAACACCAAATCATTCGAGTTACAACGTGTTGTTTAGGAAAAAGAAGATAATTTCGCACGATGCGGGATTTCGTTAAAACGTGGAATTCTGACATAGTTTTTCGATAAAAATTCTCCTGTGGGTTCTCTTTTGAGGCTACACATTTAGACTTACAAGCAACACCAAATCTTTTCGAGTTACAACGTGTTGTTTAGGATATACAAATAATTTTGTATGATGCGTTATTTCTTCTAGTAAAGTTTAAGTATTTCTAATACGTACATATTTGTCTATAATCTGCAACACTGTATTTGCTTATAACGTGGTATTCTTACATATTCTTTTGAGAGTAAACACTCCTGTATGTTCTCTTTTGAGACTACATGCTTAGACAAACACGCAACACCAAAGCTTTTCAAGTTACAACGTGTTGTTTAGGAAAAACAAAATAATTTCGCACGATGCCCGATTTCCTTAAAACGGGGTATTCTGACCTGTTTTTTCGAGAGAAAACTCTCCTGTGCGTTCTCTTTTGAGGCTAAAAGCTTACACATACAGGCAACACAATATCTTTTCGAGTTACAATGTGTTATTTAGGAAAAACAATATAATTTTGCACGATGCGTTATTTCTTCTCGTCAAGTTTAAGTATTTTCAATACGTATGTATTTGTCTTTAATCTGCAACATGGTATTTTCTTATAACGTGGTATTCTTACAAATTCTTTCGAGTGAAATCTCTCCTGTGCGTTCTCTTATGAGGCTGCACGCTAAGACATACACACAACTCCAAAGCTTTTCGAGGTACAACGTGTTGTTTAGGAAAAACAAGATAATTTCGCATGATCAGGGGTTTCCTTAAAACGTGGTATTCTGACATATTTTTTCGATAGGAAATTCTCCTGTGCGTTTTCTTTTGAGGCTACATGCTTAGACATACACACAACACCAAATCTTTTCGAGTTACAACGTGTTGTTTAGGAAATACAAGATAATTTTGCATGATGCGTTATATCTTCTCGTAAAGTTTAAGTATTTCCTATACGTATGTATTTGTCTTTACTCTGCAACACTGTATTTCCTTATAACGTGGTATTCTTACATATTGTTTCGAGAGAAAACTCTCCTGTGCGTTCCCTTTGAGGCTGCACGCTTACACATACACGCAACACCAAAGTTTTCGAGGTACAACGTGTTGTTTAGGAAAAACAAGATATTTTCGCACGATGCGGGATTTCCTAATATCGTGCTATTCTGACATATTTTTTCGAGACTAAACTCTCCTGTGCATTCTCTTTTGAGGCTACATGCTTAGACGTACACACAACACCAAATCTTTTCGAGTTACAACGTGATGTTTAGGAAATACAAGATAATTTTGTACGATACATTATTTCTTCCGGTAAAGTTTAAGTATTTCAAATATGTATGTATTTGTCTTTACTCTGCATCATTGTATTTCCTTGTAACATGGTATTCTTACATATTCTTTCGAGAGAAAACTCTCCTGTGCATTCTCATTTGAGGCTACACATTTAGACATACACGCAACACCAAAGCTGTTCGAGTTACAACGTGTTGTTTTATGATAAACACGATAATTTTGCACGATGCGGGATTTCCTTATAACGTGGTATTCTGACATATTTTTTCAAGATAAAACTCTCCTTTGCATTCTCCTTTGAGGCTACCAGCTTAGACATACACGCAACACCAAATCTTTTCAAGTTTCAACGTGTTATTTAGGAAAAACAACATAATTTTGCATGATGCGTTATTTCTTCTTGTAAAGTTTAAGTATTTCCAACATGTACTAATTTGTCTTTACTCTGCAACACTGTATTTCCTTGTATCGTAGTATTCTTACATATTCTTTCGAGAGAAAATTCTCCTGTGCGTTCTCTTTTGAGGCTGCACGCGTAGACATACAGGCAACACCAAAGCTTTTTGAGATACAACGTGTTGTTAAGGAAAAACAAGATAATTCCGCAAGATGCGGGATTTCTTTAAAACGGGTTATTCTTACATATTCTTTCGAGAGAAAACACTCCTGTGCATCTTCTTTTGAGGCTGCACCCTTATACATACACTCAACACCAAAGCTTTTCGAGTTACAACGTGTTGTTTAGGAAAAACAAGATAATTTCGCATGATGCAGGATTTCCTTAAAACGTGGTATTCTGACATATTTTTTCGAGAGAAAACTCTCCTGTGCATTGTCTTTTGCAGCTACAAGCTTAGCCATACACGCAATACCAATTTTTTTCGAATTTCAACTTGTTGTTTAGGAAATACAAGATAAATTTTTATGGAGCGTTATTTCTTCTCATAAACTTTAAGTATTTCTAATACGTACGTATTTGTCTTTACACTGAAACACTGTATTTCCTTGTAGCATGGTATTCTGACATATTCTTTCAAAAGAAAACTCTCCTGTGCGTTCTCTTATGAGGCTACACACTTAGATATTCACGCAATACCAAAGCTTTTCGAGTTAAAACGTGTTGTTTAGGAAAAACTAGATAATCTCGCACAATGCTGGATTTCCTTAAAATGTGGTATTCTGACATATTTTTTCGAGAGAAAACTCTCCTGTGCGTTCTCTTTTGAGGCTACATGCTTAGTCATACACGAACACCAAATCTTTTCGAGTTACAACGTGTTGTTTAGGAAAAAGAAGATAATTTTGCATGATGCGTTATTTCTTCTCATAAAGTTTCAGTATTTCTAATACATATGTATTTGTTTTTACTCTGCAAACTGTATTCCATTATAACGTGGAATTCATACATATTCTTTCGAGAGAAAACTCTCCTGTGCATTCTCTTTTGAGGCTACATGCTTAGACATACACGGAACACCGAATCTTTTCGAGTTACAACGTGTTGTTTAGGAAATACAAGATAATTTTTTACGATGCTTTATTTCTTCTCATAAAGTTTAAGTATTTCTAATACGTACGTATTTGTCTTTAATCTGCAACACGGTATTTTCTTAAAATGTGGTATTCTTATATATTCTTTCGAGTGAAAATTTTCCTGTGCATTCTCTTACGAGGCTGCATTCTAAGACATACACGCAACACCAAAGCTTTTCGAGGTACAACGTGTTGTTTAGGAAAAACAAGATAATTTCGCACAATGCGGGATTTCCTTAAAACGTGGTATTCTGACATATTTTTTCGAGAGAAAACTCTCCTGTGCATTCTCTTTTGAGGCTACCAGCTTAGACATACACGCAACAGCAAATCTTTTCAATTTACAACGTGTTATTTAGGAAAAACAAGATAATTTTGCACGACGCATTATTTCTTCTTGTAAAATTTAAGTATTTCCAATATGTACGTATTTGTCTTTAATCTGCAACACTGTATTTCCTTATAACGTGGTATTCTTACATATTTTTTCGAGTGAAAACTCTCCTGTGCGTTCTCTTTTGAGGCTGCACGCTAAGACATACACTCAACACAAAATCTTTTCAATTTACAAAGTGTTATTTAGGAAAAACAAGATAATTTCGCACAATGCGTTATTTTTTCTTGTAAAGTTTAAGTATTTCTAATATGTACGTATTTGTCTTTAATCTGCAACACTGTATTTCCTTATAACGTGGTATTCTTACATATTTTTTCGAGTGAAAACTCTCCTGTGCGTTCTCTTTTGAGGCTGCACGCTAAGACATACACTCAACACAAAATCTTTTCAAGTTACAAAGTGTTATTTAGGAAAAACAAGATAATTTCGCACAATGCGTTATTTTTTCTTGTAAAGTTTAAGTATTTCTAACACGTACGTATTTGTCTTTAATCTGCAACACTGTATTTCTTTATAACGTGGTATTCTTATATATTCTTTCGAGTAAAAACTCTCCTGGGTGTTCTCTTATGAGGCTGCACACTAAGACATGCACGCAACAACAAGGCTTTTCGAGGTACAACGTGTTGTTTAGGAATAACAGGATAATTTCGCTCGATGCGGGATTTCCTAAAAAAGTGGTATTCTGACATATTTTTTCGAGAGAAAACTCTCCTTCTGTGTTCTCTTTTGAGGCTACACGCTTAGACATACACGCAGAACCAAATCATTTCGAGTTACAACGTGTTGTTTAGGGAATACAAGATAATTTTGTATGATGCATTATTTCTTCTCGTAAAGCTTAAGTATTTCTAATACATACGTATTTGTCTTTACACTGCAACACTGTATTACATTATAATGTGGAATTCTTACATATTCTTTTGAGAGAAAACTCTCCGGTGCGTTCTCTTTTGAGGCTACACGCTTAGACATACTCGCAATACCGAATATTTTAGAGTTACAACGTGTTGTTTAGGAAATGCAAGATAATTTTGTACGTTGCATTATTTCTTTTCATAAAGTTTAAGTATTTCTAATATGTACGTATTTGTATTTACTCTGCAACACTGTATTTCCTTGTAACGTGGTATTCTTACATATTCTTTCGAGAGAAAATTCTCCTGTGCGTTCTCTTTTGAGGCTGCACGCTTAGACATACAGGCAACACCAAAGCTTTTCGAGATACAAAGTGTTGTTAAGGAAAAACAAGATAATTTTGCAAGATGCGGGATTTCCTTAAGACGTGTTATTCTTACATATTCTTTCGAGAGAGAACACTACTGTGCGTTCTCTTTTGAGGCTTCACCCTTATACAAACACTCAAAACCAAAGCTTTTCGAGTTACAACGTGTTGTTTAGGAAAAACAAGATAATTTCGCACGATGCGGGATTTCTTTAAAATGTGGAATTCTGACATATTTTTTCGAGAGAAAACTCTCCTGTGCATTCTCTTTTGCATCTACAAGCTTACACATACACGCAACACCAAATCTTTTCGAATATCAACTTGTTGTTTAGGAAATACAAGATAATTTTGTATGCAGTGTTATTTCTTCCCGTAATGTTTAAGTATTTCTAATTGGTACGTATTTGTCTTTACTCTGCAACATTGTATATTCTTGTAACGTGGTGTTGCGATATATTTTTTTCCAGAGAAAACTCTCCTGTGCATTCTCTTCTGAGGCTACACACTTAGACATACGCACAACAGCAAAGCTTTTCTAATTAAAACGTATTGTTTAGGAAAAACATGTTAATCTCGCACAATGCTGGATTTCCTTAAAATGTGGTATTCTGATATATTTTTCGAGAGAAAACTCTCCTGTGCATTCTCTTTGAGGCTACATGCTTAGTCATACACGAACACCAAATCTTTTCGAGTTACAACGTGTTGTTTAGGAAAAAGAAGATAATTTTGCATGATGCGTTATTTCTTCTCATAAAGTTTCAGTATTTCTAATACATATGTATTTGTTTTTACTCTGCAACACTGTATTCGATTATAACGTGGAATTCATACATATTCTTTCGAGAGAAAAATCTCCTGTGCATTCTCTTTTGAGGCTACATGCTTAGACATACACGGAACACCGAATCTTTTCGAGTTACAACGTGTTGTTTAGGAAATACAAGATAATTTTTTACGATGCTTTATTTCTTCTCATAAAGTTTAAGTATTTCTAATACGTACGTATTTGTCTTTAATGTGCAACACGGTATTTTCATAAAATGTGGTATTCCTACATATTCTTTCGAGTAAAAATTTTCCTGTACATTCTCTTACGAGGCTGCATTGTAAGACATAGACGCAACACCAAAGCTTTTTGAGGTACAATGTGTTGTTTAGGAAAAACAAGATAATTTCGCATGATGCGGGATTTCCTTAAAACCTGGTATTCTGACATATTTTTTCGAGAGAAAACTCTCCTGTGCATTCTCTTTTGAGGCTACCAGTTTAGACATACACGCAACAGCAAATCTTTTCAAGTTACAACGTGTTATTTAGGAAAAACAAGATAATTTTGCACGACGCATTATTTCTTCTTGTACAATTTAAGTATTTCCAATATGTATGTATTTGTCTTTAATCTGCAACACTGTATTTCCTTATAACGTGGTATTCTTACATATTTTTTCGAGTGAAAACTCTCCTGTGCGTTCTCTTTTGAGGCTGCACGCTAAGACATACACTCAACACAAAATCTTTTCAAGTTACAAAGTGTTATTTAGGAAAAACAAGATAATTTCGCACAATGCGTTATTTTTTCTTGTAAAGATTAAGTATTTCTAATATGTACGTTTTTGTCTTTAATCTGCAACACTGTATATCCTTATAACGTGGTATTCTTACATATTTTTTCGAGTGAAAACTCTCCTGTGCGTTCTCTTTTGAGGCTGCACGCTAAGACATACACTCAACACAAAATCCTTTCAAGTTACAAAGTGTTATTTAGGAATAACAAGATAATTTCGCACAATGCGTTATTTTTTCTTGTAAAGTTTAAGTATTTCTAATATGTACGTATTTGTCTTTTATCTGCAACACTGTATTTCCTTATAACGTGGTATTCTTACATATTCTTTCGAGTAAAAACTCTCCTGGGTGTTCTCTTATGAGGCTGCACACTAAGACATGCACGCAACAACAAAGCTTTTCGAGGTACAACGTGTTGTTTAGGAAAAACAGGATAATTTCGCTCGATGCGGGATTTCCTAAAAAAGTGGTATTCAGACATATTTTTTCGAAAGAAAACTCTCCTTCTGTGTTCTCTTTTGAGGTTACATGCTTAGACATACACGCAGAACCAAATCATTTCGTGTTACAACATGTTGTTTAGGGAATACAAGATAATTTTGTACGATGCATTATTTCTTCTCGTAAAGCTTAAGTATTTCTAATACATACGTATTTGTCTTTACACTGCAACACTGTATTTCCTTATAACGTGGAATTCTTACATATTCTTTTGAGAGAAAACTCTCTGGTGCGTTCTCTTTTGAGGCTCCACGCTTAGACATACTCGCAACACCGAATCTTTTAGAGTTACAACGTGTTGTTTAGGAAATACAAGATAATTTTGTACGTTGCGTTATTTCTTCTCATAAAGTTTAAGTATTTCTAATATGTACGTATTTGTATTTACTCTGCAACATTGTATTTCCTTGTAACGTGGTATTCTTACATATTCTTTCGAGAGAAAATTTTCCTGTGCGTTCTCTTTTGTGGCTGCATGCTTAGACATACAGGCAACACCAAAGCTTTTCGAGATACAATGTGTTGTTAAGGAAAAACAAGATAATTTTGCAAGATGCGGGATTTCCTTAAGACGTGTTATTCTTACATATTCTTTCGAGAGAGAACACTCCTGTGCATTCTCTTTTGAGGCTTCACCCTTATACAAACACTCAAAACCAAAGCTTTTCGAGTTACAACGTGCTGTTTAGGAAAAACAAGATAATTTCGCACGATGCGGGATTTCTTTAAAATGTGGAATTCTGACATATTTTTTCGAGAGAAAACTCTCCTGTGCATTCTCTTTTGCATCTACAAGCTTACACATACACGCAACACCAAATCTTTTCGAATATCAACTTGTTGTTTAGGAAATACAAGATAATTTTGTATGCAGCGTTATTTCTTCCCATAATGTTTAAGTATTTCTAATAGGTACGTATTTGTCTTTACTCTGCAACACTGTATATCCTTGTAACGTGGTGTTGCGATATATTTTTTCCAGAGAAAACTCTCCTGTGCGTTCTCTTCTGAGGCAACACACTTAGACATACGCACAACACCAAAGCTTTTCTAATTAAAACGTATTGTTTAGGAAAAAACATGTTAATATCGCACAATGCTGGATTTCCTTAAAACGTGGTATTCTGATATATTTTTCTAGAGAAAATTCTCCTGTGCGTTCTCTTTTGAGGCTATGTGCTTTGTCATACATGCAACACCAAATCTTTTCGAGTTACAACGTGTTATTTAGGTAAAACAAGATAATTTTGCATGATGCGTTATTTCTTCTCCTAAATTTTAAGTATTTCTAATAGGTACGTATTTGTCTTTATTCTGCAACACTGTACTCCGTTATAACATGGAATTCTTACATATTCATTCGAGAGAAAACTCTCCTGTGCGTTCTCTTTTGAGGCTACATCCTTAGACATACACGCAACACCAAAGCTTTTCGAGTTAAAAGGTGTTGTTTAGGAAAACCAAGATAATTTCGCATGATGCGCTATTTCCTTAAAGCATGGTATTATGACATATTTTTTTCGAGAGAAAATACTCCTGTGGGTTCTCTTTTGAGACTACACATTTCGACATACACGCAACACCAAATCTTTTCGTGTTACAACGTGTTATTTAGGAAAAACAAGATAATTTTGCATGATGCGTTGTTTCTTCTCGTAAAGTTTAAGTATTTCCAATAAGTACATATTTTTCTTTAATTTGCAACACTGTATTTCCTTATACCGTGGTATTCTTACATATTCTTTCGAGTGAAAACTCTCCTGTGCTTTCTCTTTTGAGGCTGCAAGCTAAGACATACATGCAACACCAAAGCTTTTCGAGTTACAACGTGTTGTTTAGGAAAAACAAGATAATTTCGCACGATGCAGGATTTCCTTAAAATGTGGTACTCTGAAATACTTTTTCGAGAGAAAACTCTCCTGTGCGTTCTCTTTAGAGGCTACATGCTTAGATATACAGGCAACACCAAACCTTTTCGAGTTACAACGCGTTGTTTAGGAAAAACAAAATAATTTTTCATGATGAGGGATTTCCTTAAAACGTGGTATTCTGACATATTTTTCGAGAGAAAAATCTCCTGTGCGTTCTCTTTGAGGCTACATGCTTAGACACACACGCAACACCAAATCTATTTGAGTTACAATGTGTTGTTTAGGAAAAACAAGATAATTTTGCACGATGCGTTATTTCTTCTCGTAAAGTTTAAGTATTTCCAATATGTACGTATTTCTCTTTACTCTGAAACACTGTATTTCCTTATAACGTGGTATTCTTACATATTCCTTCAAGAGAAAACTCTCCTCTGCGTTCTCTTTTGAGGCTATTCGCTTAGACCTACACGCAACACCAAAGCATTTCGAGTTACAACGTGTTGTTTAGGAAAAACAAGATAATTTCACACGATCCGGGATTTCCTAAAAACGTGGTATTCTGACATATTTTTTTGAGACAAAACTCCCCTGTGCGTTCTCTTTTGAGGCTACATGCTTAGACATACACACAACACCAAATCCTTTCGAGTTACAACGTGTTGTTTAGGAAATACAAGATAATTTTGTACGATGCGTTATTTCTTCTCGTAAAGTTTAAGTATTTCTAATACGTATGCATTTGTCTTTACACTTCAGCACTGTATTTCCTTGTTACTTGGTATTATTACATATTCTTTCGAGAGAAAACTCTCTTTTGCATTCTCTTTTGAGGCTGCACCCTTAGACATACACGCAACACCAAAGCTTATCGAGTTACAACGTGTTGTTTAGGAAAAACAAGATAATTTCGCACGATGCTGGATTTACTTAAAACGTGGTATTCTGACATATTTTTTGAGAGCAAACTCTCCTGTGCGTTCTCATTTGCGGCTACAAGCTTAGACATACATGCAACACCAAATCTTTTCGAATTTCAACTTGTCGTTTAGGAAAAACAAGATAATTTCACACGATTTGGGATTTCCTTAAAACGTGGTATTATGACATATTTTTTTGAGAGAAAACTCTCCTGTGTATTCTCTTTTGTGGCTACAAGCTTAGACATACAGGCAACACCAAATCTTTTAGAATTTCAACTTGTTTAGGAAATACATGATAATTTTTTATGGAGCCTTATTTCTTCTCGTAAAGTTTAAGTATTTCTTTTTTTTTATCATTATCATTTATTATCATTATCATCATCATTACTATTCTTTTTTTTATTCGATATAATTTATTTACATTTCAAATGATTTCCCCTTTTCTAGCCCCCCCCACTCCCCGAAAGTCCCGTAAGCCCCCTTCTCTTCCCCTGTCCTCCCTCCCACCCCTTCCCAGTTCCCCGTTCTGGATTTGCCAAATACTGTTTCATTGAGTCTTTCCAGAACCAGGGACCACTCCTGCTTTCTTCTTGTATCTCAATTGATGTGTGGATTATGTTTTGGGTATTCCAGTTTTCTAGGTTAATAACCACTTATTAGTGAGTTCATACCATGATTCACCTTTTGAGTCTGGGTTACCTCACTTAGTATGATGTTCTCTAGCTTCATCCATTTGCCTAAGAATTTCATGAATTCATTGTTTCTAATGGCTGAATAGTACTCCATTGTGTAGATATACCACATTTTTTGCATCCACTCTTCTGTTGAGGGATACCTGGGTTCTTTCCAGCATCTGGCAATTATAAATAGAGCTGCTATGAACATAGTAGAGCCTGTATCCTTATTACATGGTGGGGAATCCTCTGGGTATATGCCCAGGAGTGGTATAGCAGGATCTTCTGGAAGTGAGGTGCCCAGTTTTCGGAGGAACCGCCAGACTGCTTTCCAGAGTGGTTGTACCAATTTGCAACCCCACCAGCAGTGGAGGAGTGTTCCTCTTTCTCCACACCCTCTCCAGCACCTGCTGTCTCCTGAATTTTTAATCTTAGCCATTCTGACTGGTGTAAGATGAAATCTTAGGGTTGTTTTGATTTGCATTTCCCTAATGACTAATGAAGTTGAGCATTTTTTAAGATGCTTCTCCGCCATCCGAAGTTCTTCAGGTGAGAATTCTTTGTTTAACTCTGTACCCCATTTTTTAATATGTATTTGTCTTTACTCTGCAACAATGTATTTCCTTGTAACGTGGTATTCTGACATATTCTTTCGAGAGAAAACTCTCCTGTGCATTCTCTTCTGAGGCTACATGCTTAGACATACACGCAATACCAAAGCTTTTTGAGTTACAACGTGTTATTTAGGAAAAACAAGATAATTTCGCAAGATGCGGAATTTCCACAAAACGTGGTATTCTGACATATTTTTCCGAGAGAAAAGTCTCCTGTGGGTTCTCTTTTCAGGCTACACATTTAGACTTACAAGCAACACCAAATCTTTTCAGGTTACAATGTGTTGTTCAGGATATACAAGATAATTTTGTACGATGCGTTATTTCTTCTCATAAAGTTTAAGTATTTCTAATACGTACGTATTTGTCTTTACACTGCAACACTGTATTTGCTTATAACATGGTATTCTTACATATTCTTTCGAGTTTAACCTCTCCTATGCATTCTATTTTGAGTCTACACGCTTAGACATACACGCAAACCAAAGCTTTTCAATTTACAACGTGTTGTTTAGGAAAAACGATAATTTCGCACGATGCACGATTTCCTTAAAACCGGGTATTCTGACATGCTTTTTCGAGAGGAAACTCTTCTGTGCTTTCCCCTTTTGAGGCTAGAAGCTTAGACATACATTGAACACCAAATCTTTTCGAGTTACAACGTGTTATTTAGGAAAAACAAGATAATTTTGCACGATGCGTTATTTCTTCTCATAAAGTTTAAGTATTTCCAGTACGTATGTATTTTACTTTAATCTGCAACACTGTATTTCCTTATAACGTGGTATTCTTACATATTCTTTCGAGTGAAACCTCTCCTGTGCATTCTCTTTTGAGGCTCTATGCTTAGACATATACGCAACTCCAAATATTTTCGAGTTACAACGTGTTGTTTAGGACATACAAGATAATTTTGTACGATGAGATATTTTTCTCATAAAGTTTAAGTATTTCTAATATGTTTGTATTTGACTTTACTTTGCAACACTCTATTTCCTTTTAAAGTGGTATTCTTACATATTCTTTCGAGAAAAAACTCTCTTCTGCCTTCTCTTTTGAGGCTGCATGCTTAGACATACACGCAACACCAAAGCTTTTCGAGTTACATCGTGTTGTTTAGAAAAAAGAAGATAATTTCGCAAAATGCGGGATTTCCTCAAAAGGTGGTATTCTGACATAATTTTTCGAGAGAAAACTCTCCTGTGCGTTCCCTTTTGAGGCTATGAGCTTAGACATACACACAACACCAAATACTTTCGAGGTACAACTTATTGTTTAGGAAAAACAAGATAATTTTGCCCGATGCGTTATTTCTTCTAGTAAAGTTTAAGTATTTCCAATAAGTAAGTATTTGTCTTTACTCTGCAACACTGTATTTCCTTATAACATGGTATTCTTACATATTCTTTCAAGTGAAAACTCTCCTGTTCTTTCTCTTTTGAGGCTGCAAGCTAAGACATACATGCAACACCATAGCATTTCGAGTTACAACGTGTTGTTAAGGAAAAACATGATAATTTCTCAAGATGCGGGATTTCCTGAAAACGTGGTATTCTGACATATTTTTCGAGGGAAAACTCTCCTGTGCATTCTCATTTGAGGCTACATGCTTAGACATACACGCAACCCCAAATCTTTTCGAATTTCAACTTGTTGTTTAGTAAATACAAGATAATTTTGTACGGAGAGTTATTTCTTCTCATAAAATTTAACTATTTCTAATAAGTACGTATTTGTCTTTACACTGCAACACTGTATTTCCTTTTAACGTGGTATTCTGACATGTTCTTTCGAGAGAAACTCTCCTGTGCGTTCTCTTTCGAGGCTACACGCTTAGACATACACGCAACACCAAATCTTTTCGAGTTACAGCGCGTTGTTTAGGAAATACAAGATAATTTTGTATGATGCGTTATTTCTTCTTTTAAAGTTTAAGCATTTCTAATACATACGTATTGGTCTTTACTCTGCAACACTGTATTTCCTTGTAACATGGTATTCTTACATATTCTTTAGAGAGAAAACTCTCCTGTGAGTTCTCCTTTGAGGCTGCACGCTTAGACATACACGCAACACCAAAGATTTTCGAGATACAACGTGTTGTATAGGAAAACAAGATAATTCCGCAAGATGCGGGATTTCCTTAAAACATGGTATTCTGACATATTTTTTCTAGAGAAAACACTCCTGTGCGTTCTCTTTTGAGGCTACATGCTTAGACATACATGCAACACCAAATCTTTTCGAGTTACAACACGTTGTTTAGGAAATACAAGAAAATTTTGTAAGATGCGTTATTTCTTCTCGTAAAGATTAAGTATTTCTAATACATACGTATTTGTCTTTACTCTGCAACACTGTATTTCCTTGTAACGTGGTATTCTTACATATTCTTTCGAGAGAAACCTCTCCTGTGCGTTCTCTTCTAAGGCTACACGCTTAGACATACACGCACCACCAAACCTTTTCGAGTTACAACAAGCTGTTTAGGATATACAAGATAATTTTGCAGGATGAGTTATTTCTTCACGTAAAGTTTAAGTATTTCCAATAAGTACATATTTGTCTTTACTCTGCAACACTGTATTTCCTTATAACGTGGCTTTCTTACATATTTTTTCGAGAAAAAAACTCTCCTGTGCTTTCTCTTCTGAGGCTACATGCTTAGACATACACGCAACACCAAAGCTTTTCGAGTTACAACATGTTGTTTAGGAAAAACAAGATAATTATGCAAGATGTGGGATTTCCTTAAAACGTGGTATTCTGACATATTGTTTTGGGAGAACATTCTCCTGTGCGTTCTGTTTTGAGGCTACACACTTAGACATACACGCAGGACAAATGCTTTTCGATTTACAACCTGTTGTTTAGGACAAGCAAGATAATTTCACAAGATGCGTGATTTCCTTCAAATGTGGTAATCTGTCATTTCTTTTCGAGAGAAAACTCTCCTGTGTGTTCTCTTTTGAGGCTACATGCTTAGACATACACGCAACACCAAATCTTTTCCAGTTACAACGCGTTGTTTAGAAAATACAAGATAATTTTGTACGATGCATTATTTCTTCTCTTAAAGTTTAAGTATTTCTTAATACATACGTATTTGACTTTACTCTGCAACACTGTATTTCCTTGTAACGTGGTATTCTTACATATTCTTTCGAGAGAAAACTCTCCTGTGCGTTCTCTTCTGAGGCTACACGCTTAGACATACACACACCACCAAATCTTTTCGAGTTACAACAAGTTGTTTAGGATATACAAGATAATTTTGCAGGATGCGTTATTTCTTCATGTAAAGTTTAAGTATTTCCAATAAGTACGTATTTGTCTTTACTCTGCAACACTGTATTTCCTTATAACGTGGTATTCTGACATATTTTTTTCGAGAAAAAACTCTCCTGTGCTTTCTCTTCTGAGGCTACATGCTTAGACATACATGCAACACCAAAGCTTTTCGAGTTACAACGTGTTGTTTAGGAAAAAGAAGATAATTTTGCAAGATGCGGGATTTCCTTAAAACGTGGTATTCTGACATATTGTTTTGGGAGAAAACTCTCCTGTGCGTTCTGTTTTGAGGCTACATAGTTAGACATACAGGCAGGACAAATGCTTTTCGATTTACAACCTGTTGTTTAGGACAACTAAGATAATTTCGCAAGATGCGTAATTTCCTTCAAATGTGGTAAACTGTCATTTCTTTCAGAGAGAAAACTCTCCTGTGCGTTCTCTTTTGAGGCTACTTGCTTAGACAAACACGCAACACCAAACCTTTTCCAGTTACAACGCGTTGTTTAGAAAATACAAGATAATTTTGTATGATGCGTTATTTCTTCTCTTAAAGTTTAAGTATTTCTTAATACATACATATTTGAGTTTACTCTGCACACTGTATTTCCTTGTAACGTGGTATTCTTACATATTCTTCCGAGAGAAAACTCTCCTGTGCTTTCTCTTTTGAGGCTACACACTTAGACATACACACAACACCAAACTTATCGAGTTACAACGTGTTGTTAAGGAAAAACAAGATAATTTTGCACGATGCATTATTACTTCTTGTGAAGTTTAAGTATTTCTAATACATACATATTTGTCTTTTCTCTGCAACACTGTATTTCCTTATAACGTGGTATTCCTACATATTCTTTTGAGAGAAAACCCTCCTGTGCATTCTCTTTTGAGGCTACAGGCTTAGACATACACGCAGCAGCAAAGCTTTTCGAGTTACAACCTGCTGTTTAGGAAAAACAAGATAATTCCGCAAGATGCGGGATTTCCTTAAAACGTGGTATTCTGACATATTTTTTCGAGAGAAAACTCTCCTGTGCATTCCGCTTTGAGGCTACACGCATAGACATACACGCAACACCAAATCTTTTCGAGTTACAACGTCTTGTTTAGGAAAAAAACAAGATACTTTTGCAAGATGCATTATTTCTTCTCGTAAAGTTTAAGTATTTCAAATTCGTATGTATTTGTCTTTACTCTGCTACACTGTATTTACTTATAATGTGGTATTCTTGCATATTCTTTTGAGAGAAAACTCTCCTGTGCGTTCGCTTTTGAGGCTACACGCCTAGACATACACGCAACACCAAAGCTTTTCGAATTACAACATGTTGTTTAGGAAAAACAAGATAATTCCACAAAATGAGGGATTTCCTTAAAACCTGGTATTCTGACATATTTTTTGGAGAGAAAACTCTACTGTGCGTTCGCCTTTGAGGCTACACGCTTAGATATACACACAACACCAAATCTTTTCGTGTTACAACGCATTGTTTAGGAAATACAAGATAATTTTTTACAATGCGTTATTTCTTCTCGTAAATTTAAGCATTCCTAATACATACGCATTTGTCTTTACTCTGCAACACTTTATTTCCTTGTAACGTGGTATTCTTACATATTTTTTTCGAGAGAAAACTCTCCTGTATGTTCTCTTCTGAGGCTACACGCTTAGACATACACGCAACATCAAAGCTTTTCGAGTTACAACATGTTGTTAAGGAAAAACAAGATAATTTAGCAAGATGCGGGATTTCCTTAAAACGTGGTATTCTGACATATTTTTTCGAGAGAAAACTCTCCTGTGCATTCTCTTTTGGAGCTACATGCTGAGACATACACGCAACACCAAAGCTTTTCGAGTTACAATGTGTTGTTTAGGAAAAACAAGATAATTTTGCACGATGTAGGATTTCCCAACGTGGTATTCTGACATATTTTTTTTTGAGAGAAAACTCTCCTGTGTGTTCGCTTTTGAGGCTACAAGCTTCGACATACACACAACACCAAATCTTTTCGAGTTACAACGTGTTGTTTAGGAAATAAAAGATAATTTAGCACGATGCTGGATTTCCTTAAAACGTTGTATTCTGACATATTTTGTCGAGAGAATATACTCCTGTGGGTTCTCTTTTGAGGCTACACGTGTAGACATACATGCAACACCAAATCTTTTCGAGTTATAACGTGTTGTTTAGGAAAAACAAGATGATATTGCAAGATGTGTTATGTCTTCTTGTAAAGTTTAAGCATTTCTAATACATACGTATTTGTCTTTACTCTGCAACGCTGTATTTCCTTATATCGTGGTATTCTTACATATTCTTTCGAGAGAAAACTCTCTTGTACGTACTCTTTTGAAGATACAGGCTTAGACATACACCAAACACAAAAGCTTTTCGAGTTACAACATGTCGTTTAGGAAAAACAAGATAATTTTGCACGATGCATTATTTCTTCTCGTAAAGTTTAAGTATTCCTATTATGTACTTATTTGTCTCTGCTCTGCAAAAATTTATTTCCTTGTGACGTGGTATTCTTACATATTCGTGAGAGAGAAAACTCTCCTGTGCATGATTTCCTTATAACGTGGTATTCTGACATATTTTTTGGAAAGAAAATTCTCCTGTGGGTTCTCTTTTGAGGCTACACTTTTAGACATACACGCAACACAAAATCTTTTCGAGTTACAACGTGTTGTTTAGGAAAAACAAGATAATTTTGCACGATGCATTATTTCTTCTCTTAAATATTTGTATTTACTCTGCAACACTGTATTTCCTTATAACGTGGTATTCTTACATATTCTTTCGAGAGAAAACTCTCCTATGCGTTCTCTTTTGAGGCTGCACGCTTAGACAAAAACGCACAACCAAAGCTTTTCGAGTTACAAGTTGTTTAGGAAAAAAAAAGATAATTTCGCACGATGCGAAATTTCCTTAAAACGTGGTATTCTGACATATTTTGTCGAGAGAAAATTCTTCTGTGGGTTCTCTTTTGAGGCCACACGTTTAGACATACACGCAACAACATAACTTTTCGAGTTACAACGTGTTGTTTAGGAAAAACAAGATAATACTGCACGATGCGTTGTTTCTTCTCGTAAAGTTTAAGTATTTGTAATATGTATGAATTTGTCTTTACTCTGCAACACTGTATTTCCTTATAACTTGGCATTCTTACATATTCTTTCGAAAAAATTCTCCTGTGCGTTCTCTTTTGAGGCTACACGTTTAGACATACACTCAACAACTTATATTTGCGAGTTACAACGTGTTGTGTAGGAAAAACAAGATAACATTGCACGACGCTAAGACATACACGCAACACCAAAGCTTTTCGAGTTACAACGTGTTGTTTAGGAAAAAAAAAAAAAGATGATTTCGCACGATGTGGGATTTCCTTAAAGCATAATATTCTGAAATATTTTTTCTAGAGAAAACTCTCCTGTGCGTTCTCTTTGGAGGCTACATGCTGAGACATACACGCAACACCAAAGCTTTTCGAGTTACAACGTGTTGTTTAGGAAATACAAGATAATTTTGTACGATGCGTTATTTCTTCTCATATAGTTTAAGTATTTCTAATATGTACGTATTTGTCTTTAATCTGCAAAACTGTATTTCCTTGTAACGTGGAATTCTTACATATTCTTCTGAAAGAAAACTCTCCTGTGCATTCTCTTTTGAGGCTACACACTTATACATACACGCAACACCAAAGCTTTTCGAGTTAAAACATGTTGTTTAGGAAAAACAAGATAATTTCGCACAATGCAGGATTTCCTTATAACGTGGTATTCTGACATATTTTTTCGAGAAAAATCTCTCCTGTGCGTTCTCTTTTGAGGCTACACGCTTAGACATACACGCAACACAAAATCTTTTCAAGTTACAACGTGTTGTTTAGGAAAAACATGATAATTTTGCAGGATGCATTATTTCTTCTCGTAAAGTTTAAGTATTTCTAATAAGTACGTATTTGTCTTTACTCTGCAACACTGTATTTCCTTATAACGTGGTATTCTTACATATTCTTTTGAGAGGAAGCTCTCCTGTGAATTCTCTTTTGAGGCTACACACTTAGACATACACGCAACACCAAAGCTTTTCAAGTTACAACGTGTTGTTTAAGAAAAACAAGATAATTTTGCACGATGCGGGATTTCCTTAAAACGTGGTATTCTGACATATTTTTTCGAGAGAAACCTCTCCTGTGCGTTATCTTTTGCGGCTACAAGCTTAGACATACATGCAACAAAAACTCTTTTCAAGTTACAACGTGTTGTTTTGGAAATACAAGATAATTTTGCACGATGCTTTATTATTTCTCGTAAAGTTTAAGTATTTCCAATACGTATGTATTTGTCTTTACTCTTCAACACTTCCTTATAACATGGTATTCTTACATATTCTTTCGAGAGAAAACTCTCCTGTGTGTTCTCTTTTGAGGCTACATGCCTAGACATACACGCAACACCAAAGCTTTTCGAGTTACAACGTGTTGTTTAGGAAACACAAGATAATTTCAGACGATGCAGGATTTCCTTAAAACGTGGTATTCTGACATATTTTTTTGAGAGAAAACTCTCCTGTGCATTCTCTTTTGAGGCTACACGCTTAGACATATATGCCACTCCAAATCTTTTCGAGTTACAACGTGTTGTTTAGGAAATGCAAGATAATTTTGTATGATGTGTTATTTATTCTCGTAAAGTTTAAGTATTTCTAATATGTACGTATTTGTCTTTACTCTGCAAAACTGTATTTCCTTGTAAAGTGCTATTCTTACATATCTTGTGAGAGAAAACTCTCCTGTGCATTATCTTTTGAGGGTACACAATTAGACATACACGCAACACCAAAGCTTTTCGAGTTAAAACATGTTGTTTAGGAAAAAAAGATAATTTCGCAAGATGCAGAATTCCTTTAAAACGTGGTATTGTGACATATTTTATCGAGAGAAAACTCTCCTGTTCACTCTCTTTTGAGGCTACATGCTGAGAGACATACAAGCAACACCAAAGTTTTTCGAGTTACAACGTGTTGTTTAGGAAAAACAAGATAATTTCGCACGTTGCAGGATTTCCTTAAAACTTGGTAGTCTGACATATTTTTTCGGAGAAAATTCTCCTGTGGGTGCTCTTTTGAGGCTACACGTTTAGACATACACGCAACACCAAATCTTTTCGACTTACAACGTGTTGTTTAGGAAATACAAGATTTTTGCACGATGCGTTATTTCTTCTTGTAAAGTTTAGTATTTCTAATACATACGTATTTGTCTTTTCTCTGCAACACTCTATTTCCTTATAACGTGGTATTCTTACATGTTCTTTCGAGAGAAAACTCTCCTGTGCGTTCTCTTTTGAGGCTGCACCCTTAGACATACACGGAACACCAAAGCTTTTCGAGTTACAACGTGTTGTTTAGGAAAAACCAGATAATTTCGCACGATGCGGGATTTCCTTAAAACGTGGTATTCTGACATATTTTTTCCGAGGGAACACTCTCCTGTGTGTTCTCTTCTGAGGCTACACACTTAGACATAGACGCAACACCAAAGCTTTTCGAGTTACAACGTGTTGTTTAGGAAAAACAAGATAATTTCGCACAATGCTGGATTCCTTAAAATGTGGTATTCTGACATATTTTTTCGAGAGAAAACTCTCCTGTGCGTTCGCTTTTGAGGCTACAAGCTTAGTCATACACGCAACAGAAAATCTTATTGAGTTACAATGTGTTGTATAGGAAAAACAAGATAATTTTGCATGATGCATTATTTCTTCTCGTAAAGTTTAAGTATTTCTAATACGTATGTATATGACTTTACTCTGCAACATTTTATTCTGTTATAACGTGGAATTCTTACATATTCTTTCGAGAGAAAACTCTGTTGTGCGTTCTCTTTTGAGGCTACATGCTTAGACATACACGCAACACCAAAGCTTTCAGAGTTACAACGTGTTGTTTAGGAAAAACAAGATAATTTCGCATGATGCAGTATTTCCTTTAACGTGCTATTCTGACATATTTTTTCGAGAATGCTGAGACCTACAAGCAACAACAAAGCTTTTCGAGTTACAACATGTTGTGTAGGAAAAACAAGATAATTTCGCACGATGCAGGATTTCCTTAAAACGTGATATTCTGATATATTTTTTCGAGAGAAAATTATTCTGTGGGTTCTCTTTTGAGGCTACACGTTTAGACATACATGCAACACCAAATCTTTTCGAGTTACAACGTTTTGTTTAGGAAATAGAAGATAATTTTGTGCGATGCGTTATTTCTTCTCGTAAAGTTTAAGTATTTATAATACGTAAGTATATGTCTTTATTTTGCAACACTGTATTTCCTAATATCGTGGTATTCTTACATATTCTTTCTAGAGAAAACTCTCCTGTGGATTCTCTTTTGAGGCTACACGCTTAGACATACACGCAACACCAAAGCTTTTCGAGTTACAACCTGTTGTTTAAAAAAAATAAGATTATTTCGCACGATGTGGGATTTCCTTAAAACGTGGTATTCTGACATGTTTTGGCGAGTGACAATTCTCCTGTGGGTTCTCTTTTGAGACTATACGTTTAGACATACAGGCAACACAAAATCTTTTCGAGTTACAACGTGTTGTTTAGGAAAAACAAGAAAATTTCACATGATGCATTATTTCCTTAAACCCTAACCCTGACATATTTTTTTCGAGAACGCTGAGACATACAAGCAACGTCAAAGCTTTTCGAGTTACAACCTGTTGTTTAGGAAAAACAAGATAATTTCGCACGATGCAGGATTTATTTAAAACGTGGTATTCTGATAAATTTTTTCGAGAAAAAATTTTCCTATGGGTTCTCTTTTGAGGCTACACGTTTAGACATACACGCAACACCAAATCTTTTTGAGTTACAACGTGTTGTTTAGGAAATACAAGATAATTTTGTACGATGCGTTACTTCTTCTCCTAAAGTTTAAGTATTTTTAATACGTAAGTATATGTCTTTTTTCTGCAACACTGTATTTCCTAATAAGGTGGTATTCTTACATATTCTTTCTAGAGAAAACTCTCCTGTTGATTCTCTTTTGAGGCTACATGCTTAGACATACACGCAACACTAAAGCTTTTCAAGTTACAACGTGTTGTTAAAAAAAAAGATTATTTCGCACGATGTGGGATTTCCATAAAACGTGGTATTCTGACATATTTTGTCGAGAGAAAATTCTCCTGTGGGTTCGCTTTTGAGACTACACGTTTAGACATACACGCAACACCAAATCTTTTCGAGTTAGAACGTGTTGTTTAGGAAAAACAAGATAGTATTGCACGATGCATTATTTCTTCTCATAAAGTTTAAGTATTTCTAATAAGTACGTATTTTTCTTTACTCTGCAACACTGTATTTCCTTATAACGTGGTATTCTTACATATTCTTTCGAGTGAAAACTCACCTGTGCATTCTCTTTTAAGATTACACGCTTAGACATACACGCAACACCAAAGCTTTTCGAGTTACAACGTGTTGTTTAAGAAAACCAAGATAATTTTGCATGATGCATTATTTCTTCTCGTAAAGTTTAATTATTTCTAATATGTACGTATTTGTCTTTACTCTGCAAAACTGTATTTCCTGGTAACGTGGTATTCTTACATATTCTTGCGAGAGAAAACTCTCCTGTGCATTCTCTTTTGAGGCTACACACTTAGACATACACGCAACACCAAAGCTTTTCGAGTTAAAACACGTTGTTTAGGAAAAACAAGATAATTTCGCACAATGCAGGATTTCCTTATAATGTGGTATTCTGACATATTTTTTTCAAGAAAAAACACTCCTGTGCGTTCTCTTATGAGTCTACACGCTTAGACAAACACGCAACACCAAATCTTTTTGAGTTAAAATGTGTTGTTTAGGAAAAACAAGATAATTTTGCACGATGCGTTATTTCTTCTCGTAAAGTTTAAGTATTTCTAATATGTACATATTTGTCTTTACTCTGAAACACTCTATTTCCGTATAACGTGGTATTCTTACATATTCTTTCGAGAGGAAACTCTCCTGTGCACTCTCTTTTGAGGCTACACACTTAGACATACACGCAACACCAAATCTTTTCGAGTTACAAAGTGTTCTTTAAGAAAAACAAGATAATTTCGCACGATGCGGGCTTTCCCTAAAACGTGGTATTCTGACATATTTTTTTGAGAGAAAACTCTCCTGGGCGTTCTCTTTTGAGGCTACAAGCTTAGACATACAGGAAACACCAAATCTATTCGAGTTACAACGTGTTGATTTGGAAAAACCAGATAATTTTGCACGATGCGTTATTTCTTCTCGTAAAGTTTAAGTATTTCCAATATGTACATATTAGTCTTTATTCTGCAACACTATACTTCATTAAAACGTGGTATTCTTACATATTCTTTTGAGTGAACACTCTCCTGTGCATTCTCGTTTGAGGCTGCACGCTAAGACATACACGCAACACTAAAGCTTTTTGAGTTACAACGTGTTGTTTAGGAAAAACAAGATAATTTCGCACTATGCGGGATTTCCTAAAACGTGGTATTCTGACAATTTTTTTCGAGAGAAAACTCTCCTGTGTGTTCTCTTCTGAGGCTACAAGCTTAGACATACACGCAACATCAAATCTTTTCGAGTTACAACATTAAATTTAGGAAAACAAGATAATTTTGCACGATGCGTTATTTCTTCTGGTAAAGTTTAAGAATTTCAATAACGTACGTATTTGTCGTTACTCTGCAACACTATATTTCCTTATAACGTATTATTCTTACATATTCTTTCGAGAGAAAACTCTACTGTGCGTTCTCTTTTAATGCTGCACGCTTAGACAAAAACTGAACACCAAAGCTTTTTGAGTTACAACAAGTTGTTTAGGAAAAGCAAGATAATTTCACACGATGCAGGATTTTCTTAAAACGTGGTATTCTGACATATTTTTTCGAGAGAAAATTCTCCTGTGGGGTCTCTTTTGAGGCTACACGTTTAGACATACACACAACACCAAATCTTTTCGAGTTACAATGTGTTGTTTGGGAAATACAAGATAATTTTGTACAATGCGTTATTTCTTCTCGTAAAGTTTAAGTATTTCTAATATGTACGTATTGCCTTTACTCTGCAACACAGTATTTCCTTAAAACGTGGTATTCTTACATATTCTTTCGAGAGAAAACTCTCCTGTGCGTTCGGTTTTGTGGCTACACGCTTAGACATGCATGCAACAACAAAGCTTTTCGAGTTATAACGTGTTGTTTAAGAAAAATAAGATAATTTCGCATGATGTGAGATATCCTTAAAACGTGGTATTCTGACATATTTTTTCAAGAGAAAACTCTCCTGTGCGTTCTCTTTTGAGGCTAAACGCTTAGACATACACGCAATTCCAAAGCTTTTCGAGTTAAAACATGATGTTAGGAAAAACACGATAATTTAGCACGATGCAGAATTTCCTTATAACGTGGTATTCTGACATATTTTTTCGAGAGAAAATTCTCCTGTGGGTTCTCTTTTGAGGCTACACGTTTAGACATACACGCAACACAAAATCTTTTTGAGTTACAACGTGTTGTTTAGGAAAAACAAGATAATTTTGCATGATGCGTTATTTCTTCTCGTAAACTTTAAGTATTTCTAATAAGAACGTATTCGTATTTACTCTGCAACACTGTATTTCCTTATAACGTGGTATTCTTACATATTCTTTCGAGAGAAAACTCTCCTGTGCGTTCTCTTTTGAGGCTGCACGCTTAGACAAAAACGCACCACCAAAGCTTTTAGAGTTACAAGTTGTTTAGGAAAAAAAAGATAATTTCGCACGATGCGGAATTTTCATAAAACATGGTATTCTGACATATTTTGTCGAGAGAAAAAGTCTTCTGTGGGTTCTCTTTTGAGGCCAAACGTTTAGACATACACGCAACACAAAATCTTTTCGAGTTACAACGTGTTGTTTAGGAAAAACAAGATAATACTGCACGATGCGTTATTTCTTCTCGTAAAGTTTAAGTATTTGTAATACGTACGTATTTGTCTTTACTCTGCAACACTGTATTTCCTTATAACTTGGTATTCTTACATATTCTTTCAAATGAAAACTCTCCTGTGAATTCCCTTTTGAGGCTACACATTTAGAAATACACGCAACACAAAATCTTTTCGTGTTACAACGTGTTGTTTAGGAAATACAAGATAATTTTTTACGTTGAGTTATTTCTTCTCGTAAAGTTTAAGTATTTCTAATATGTATGTATTTGTCTTTATTCTGCAACACTGTATTTCCTTAAAACATGGTATTCTTACATATTCTCTCGAGAGTAAACTCTCCTGTGCGTTCTGTTTTGTGGCTACACGCTTAGACATACACACAAAACCAAAGCTTTTCGAGTTATAACGTATTGTTTTAGAAAAACAAGATAATTTCGCACGATGCGAGATATCCTTAAAATGTGGTATTCTGACATATTTTTCAAGAGAAAACTCTCCTGTGCCTTCTCTTTTGAGGCTACACGCTTAGACATACACACAACAACAAAGCTTTTCGAGTTACAACGTGTTGTTTAGGAAAAACAAGATAATTTCGCACGATACAGGATTTTCTTAAAACGTGGTATTCTGACATATTTTTTCGAGAGAAAATTCTCCTGTGGGTTCTCTTTTGAGGCTACATCTTTAGACATACACGCAACACCAAATCTTTTCCAGTTACAACGCATTGTTTAGGAAATACAAGATAATTTTTTTACGATGCGTTATTTCTTCTCGTATAGTTTAAGTATTTCGAATAAGTACGTATTTGTCTTTACTCTGCAACACTGTATTTCCTTATAACGTGGTATTCTTCCATATTCTTTCGAGTGAAAACTCTCCTGTGCATTCTCTTTTGAGGCTACACGCTTAGACATACACGCAACACCAAAGCTTTTCGAGTTACAACGTGTTGTTTAGGAAATCCAAGATAATTTTGCACAGTGCATTATTTCTTCTCGTAAAGTTTAAGTATTTCCAATAAGTACATATTTGTCTTTACTCTGCAAAATGGTATTTCCTTATAAGGTGGTATTCTTACATATTCTTTCGAGAGAAAACTCTGCTGTGCGTTCTCTTTTGAGGCTGCACACTTAGACAAAAACGCAACACCAAAGCTTTTCGAGTTACAACAAGTTGTTTAGGAAAAAAAGATAATTTCGCACGATGCGCGATTTCATTAAAACGTGGTATTCTGACATATTTTTTGAGAGAAACCTCTCCTGTGCATTCTCTTTTGAGGCTACATGCTGAGACATACACGCAACACCAAAGCTTTTCGAGTTACAACGTGTTGTTTAGGAAAAACAAGATAATTTCGCAAGATGCAGGATTTCCTTACAAATTGGTATTCTGACATATTTTTTCGAGAGAAAACTCTCCTGTGCTTTCGCTTTTGAGGCTACAACCTTAGACATATAGGCAACACCAAATCTTTTCCAGTTAGAACGTGTTGTTTAGGAAATACAAGATAATTTCACACGATGCTGGATTTCCTTAAAACGTTGTATTCTGACATTTTTTGTTGAGAGAAAATTCTCCTGTGGGTTCTCTTTTGAGGCTAAACATTTAGACATACACGCAACACCAAATCTTTTCGAGGTACAACGTGTTGTTTAGGAAAAACAAGATGATTTTGCACAATGCGTTATTACTTCTCGTAAAGTTTAAGTATTTCTAATAGTACGTATTTGTCTTTACTCTGCAACACTGTATTTCCTTATAACGTGGTATTCTTACATATTCTTTCGAGAGAAAACTCTCCTGTGCGTTCTATTTTGAGGCTGCACGCTTAGACAAAAATGCACCACCAAAACTTTTCGAATTACAAGTTGTTTAGGAAAAAAAAAAAGATAATTTCGCACGAAGCGGGATTTCCTTAAAACGTGGTATTCTGACATATTTTGTCGAGAGAAAATTCTTCTGTGGGTTCTCTTTTGAGGTCACACATTTAATCATACACGCAACACCATATCTTTTCGAATTACAACGTGTTGTTTAGGAAATACAAGATAATACTGCACGATGTGATATTTCTTCTCATAAATTTAAGTATTTCTAATATGTACCTATTTGTCTTTACTATGCAACACTTTATTTCCTTATAACTTGGTATTCTTACATATTCTTTCGAATGAAAACTCTCCTGTGCGTTCCCTTTTGAGGCTACACGTTTAGACATACACGCACCACTTAATCTTTTCGAATTACAACGTGTTGTTTAGGAAAAACAAGATAATATTGCATGATGCTAAGACATACACGCAACACCAAAGCTTTTCGAGTTACAATGTGTTGTTTAGGAAATACAAGATAATTTCACATGATGCGGGATTTCCTTAAAACGTGGTATTCTGAAATATTTTTTCGAAAGAAAACTCTCCTGTGCGTTCTCTTTGGAGGCTACACGCTGAGACATACAAGCAACACCAAAGCTTTTCGAGTTACAACGTGTTGTTTAGGAAATACAAGAAAATTTTGTAAGATGTGTTATTTCTTCTCGTAAAGTTTAAGTATTTCTAATATGTACGTACTTGTCTTTACTCTGCAACACTCTATTTCCTTGTAACGTGGAATTCTTATATATTCTTACGAAAGAAAAATCTCCTGTGCATTCTCTTTTGAGGCTACACGCTTAGACATATATGCCACACCAAATCTTTTCCAGTTTCAACATGTTGTTTAGGAAATACTAGATAATTTTGTATGATGCGTTATTTCTTCTCGTAAAGTTCAAGTATTTCTAATATGTACCTATTTGTCTTTACACTGCAACACTGTATTTCCTTATAACGTGATATTCTTACATATTCCTTTGAGTGAAAACTCTCCTGTGCATTCTCTTTTGAGGTTGCACGCTTAGAAAAAAACACACCACGAAAGCTTTTCGAGTTGCAACAAGTTGCTTAGGAAAAAAAAAAAAAAGAAAATTTGGCACGATGCGGGATTTCATTAAAACGTGGTATTCTGACATATTTTTTCGAGAGAAAATTCTCCTGTGGGTTCTCTTTTGTGGCTCCACGTTTAGACATACACGCAACACCAAATTTTTTCGAGTTACAAGTGTTGTTTAGGAAATACTAGATAATTTTGTACGATGCGTTATTTCTTCTAGTAAATTTTAAGTATTTCTAATACGTACGTATTTGTCTTTACTCTGCAACACTGTATTTCCTTAAAACGTGGTATTCTTACATATTCTTTCGATAGGAAACTCTCCTGTGCATTCTATTTTAAGGCTACACGCTAAGACATACTCGCAACACCAAAGCTTTTCGAGTTACAACGTGTTGTTTAGGAAAAAAAAAAAAGATAATTTCGCACGATGCGGGATTTCCTTAAAACGTGGTATTCTGAAATATTTTTTCGAAAGAAAACTCTCCTGTGCATTCTCTTTGGAGGCTACACGCTGAAACATACACGCAACACCAAAGCTTTTCGAGTTACAACGTGTTGTTTAGGAAAAACCAGATAATTTCGCATGATGCAGAATTCCTTAAAACTTGGTATTCTGACATATTTTTTCGAGAGAAAATACTCCTGTGGGTTCTCTTTTGAGGCTACACCTTTAGACATACATGCAACACCAAATCATTTAGAGTTACAACAGGTTGTTTAGGAAATACAAGATAATTGTTACGATGCGTTATTTCTTCTCGTAAAGTTTAAGTATTTGTAATACGTATGTATTTTTCTTTTCTCTGCAACAATCTACTTCCTTATAACGTGGTATTCTTACATATTCTTTAGAGAGAAAACTCTCTTGTGCGTTCTCTTTCGAGGCTACACGCTTAGACATACACGCAACACCAAAGCTTTTCGAGTTACAACTTGTTGTTTAGGAAAAACAAGATAATTTCGCACGATGCTGGATTTCCTTAAAACGTGTTATTCTGACATATTTTTTCGAGAGAAAACTCTCCTGTGCGTTCTCTTTTGAGGCTACAATCTTAGACATACACGCAACACCAAATCTTTTCGAGTTACAACGTGTTGTTTAGAAAAAAAACAACACTCTGCAAAACTGTATTTCCTTGTAACCTTGAATTCTTACATGTTCTTGCGAAATAAAACTCTCCTGTGCATTCTCTTTTGAGGCTACACCCTGAGACATACACGCAACACCAAAGCTTTTCGAGTTAAAACATGTTGTTTAGGACAAACAAGATAATTTCGCACGATGCAGGATTTCCTTATAACGTGGTATTCTGACATATTTTTTTCGAGAAAAAACTCTCCTGTGCGTTCCCTTTTGAGGCTACATGCTTAGACATACACGCAACACAAAATCTTTTCAAGTTACAACATGTTGTTTAAGAAAAACATGATAATTTTGCAGGATGTATTATTTCTTCTCATAAAGTTTAAGTATTTCTAAAACATACATATTGTCTTTACTCTTCAACACTGTATTTCCTTGTAACGTGGTATTCTGACTTATTCTTTCGAGAGAAAACTCTCCTGTGCATTCTCTTTTGAGGCTACACGCTTAGACATACACGCCACACCAAATCTTTTCCAGTTTCTACGTGTTGTTTAGGAAATACTAGATAATTTTGTACAATGCGTTATTTCTTCTCGTAAAGTTTAAGTATTTCTAATATGTACCTATTTGTCTTTACTCTGCACCACTGTATTTCCTTATAACGTGATGTTCTTACATATTCTTTCGAGTGAAAACTCTCCTGTGCATTCTCTTTTGAGGCTACACCCTGAGACATGCACGCAACACCAAAGCTTTTCGAGTTAAATCATGTTGTTTAGGAAAAACAAGATAATTTCGCACGATGCAGGATTTCCTTATAATGTCATATTCTGACATATTTTTTTTCGAGAAAAAACTCTCCTGTGCTTTCCCTTTTGAGGCTACATGCTTAGACATACACGCAACACAAAATCTTTTCAAGTTACAACGTGTTGTTTAAGAAAAACATGATAATTTTGCAGGATGTGTTATTTCTTCTCATAAAATTTAAGTATTTCTAAAACATACATATTGTCTTTACTCTTCAACACTGGATTTCCTTGTAACATGGTATTCTGAAATATTCTCTCGAGAGAAAACTCTCCTGTGCATTCTCTTTTGAGGCTACACGCTTAGACATACACGCCACACCAAATCTTTTCCAATTTCATCGTGTTGTTTAGGAAATACTAGATAATTTTGTACGATGCGTTATTTCTTCTCGTAGAGTTTAAGTATTTCTAATATGTACCTATTTGTCTTTACTCTGCAACACTGTATTTCCTTATAACGTGACATTCTTACATATTCTTTCGAGTGAAACCTCTCCTGTGCATTCCCTTTTGAGGTTACACGATTACACATACACGGAACACCAAAGCTTGTCCAGTCACAACGTGTTGTTTGGGAAAAAATAAGATAATTTTGCACAATGCGTTATTTCTTCTCATAAAGTTTAAGTATTTCAATAAGTACATGTTTGTCTTTACTCTGCAACACTGTATTTCCTGATAATGTGTTATTCTTACTTATTATTTCCAGAGAATACTCTCCTGTGCATTCTCTTTTGAGGCTGCACGCTTAGAAAAAAACGCACCACGAAAGCTTTTCGAGTTACAAGTTGTTTAGGAAAAAAAATATATAATTTCGCACGATGTGGGATTTCCTTAAAACGTCGTATTCTGACATATTTTTTCGAGAGAAAATTCTCCTGTGTGTTCTCTTTTATGGCTCCACGATTAGACATATATGCAACACCAAATCTTTTCGAGTTACAACGTGCTGTTTAGGAAAATACTAGATAATTTTTTATGATGCGTTATTTCTTCTCGTAAAGTTTAAGTATTTCTAATACGTACATATTTGTCTTTACTCTGCAACACTGTATTTCCTTATAAAGTGGTATTCTTACATATTCTTTCGAGAGAAAACTCTCCTGTGCGTTCTATTTTGAGGCTAAATGCTAAGACATACACGCAACACCAAAGCTTTTCGAGTTACAACGTGTTGTTTAGGGAAAAAAAGATAATTTCGCACGATGCGGAATTTCCTTAAAACGTGGTATTCTGAAATATTTTTTCGAGAGAAAACTCTCCTGTGCATTCTCTTTGGAGGCTACACACTGAAACATACACGAAACACCGAAGCTTTTCATGTTACAATGTGTTGTTTAGGAAAAACAAGATAATTTCACACGATGCAGGATTTCTTTAAAACGTGGAATTCAGACATATTTTTTCGAGAGAAATTCTCCTGTGGGTTCTCTTTTGAGGCTACATCTTTAGACATACACACAACACCAAATCATTTGGAGTTACAACATGTTGTTTAGGAAATACAAGATAATTTTTAGGATGCATTATTTATTCTCGTAAAGTTTAAGTATTTCTAATATGTATGTATTTTTCTTTTCTCTGCAACACTCTACTTCCTTATAACGTGGTATTCTTTCATATTCTTTCGAGAGAAAACTCTCCTGTGCATTCTCTTTTGAGGCTACACGCTTAGACATACACGCAACACCAAAGCTTTTCGAGTAACAAGTTGTTGTTTAGGAAAAACAAGATAATTATGCACGAAGCGGGATTTCCATAAAACGTGTTATTCTGACATATTTTTTCGAGAGAAAACTCTCCAGTGCATTCTCTTTTGAGGCTACACGCTTAGACATACACGCAACACCAAAGCTTTTCGAGTTACAACTTGTTGTTTAGGAAAAACAAGATAATTTAGCACGAAGCGGGATTTCCATAAAACGTGTTATTCTGACATATTTTTTCGAGAGAAAACTCTCCTGTGCATTCTCTTTTGAGGCTACAATCTTAGACGTACACGCAACACCAAATCTTTTCGAGTTACAACGTATTGTTTAGGAAAAAACAAGATAATTTTGTACGATGTGTAATTTCTTCTGGCAAAGTTTTAGTATTTCCAATATGTACGTGTTTGTCATTACTCTGCAACACTATATTTCCTTAAAACGTGGTATTCTTACATATTCTTTCAATAGAAAACTTTCCTGTGGGGTACCTTTTTAGGTTGCAAGCTTAGACAAAAATGGAACACCAAAGCTTTTCGAGTTACAGCAAGTTGTTTGGAAAAAAAAGATAATTTCGCACGATGCGGGATTTCCTTAAAACGTGGTATTCAGACATATTCTTTCGAGAGAAAACTCTCCTGTGTGTTCTCTTTTGAGGCTACACGCTTAGACATAAACGCAAAACCAAAGCTTTTCGAGCTACAACGTGTTGTTTAGGAAAAACAAGATAATGTCGCATGATGCGGGATTTCCATAAAACGTGGTATTCTGACATATTTTTCGAGAGTAAACTCTTCTGTGCATTCTCTTTTGAGGCTACATGCAGAGACATACACGCACCACCTAATCTTTTTGAGTTAAAACGTGTTGTTTAGGAAAAACAAGATAATATTGCACGATGCTAAGACATACACCCAACACCAAAGCTTTTCGAGTTACAATGTGTTGTTTAGGAAATACAAGATAATTTCACATGATGCGGGATTTCCTTAAAACGTGGTATTCTGAAATATTTTTTTGAAAGAAAACTCTCCTGTGCGTTCTCTTTGGAGGCTACACGCTGTGACATACACGCAACACCAAAGCTTTTCGAGTTACAACGTGTTGTTGAGGATAAATCAAGAAAATTTTGTAAGATGTGTTATTTCTTCTCGTAAAGTTTAAGTATTTCTAATATGTTCGTATTTGTCTTTACTCTGCAACACTCTATTTCCTTGTAACGTGGAATTCTTACATATTCTTACGAAAGAAAACTCTCCTGTGCATTCTCTTTTGAGGCTACACGCTTAGACATATATGCCACACCAAATCTTTTCCAGTTTTAACGTGTTGTTTAGGAAATACTAGATAATTTTGTATGATGCGTTATTTCTTCTCATAAAGTTCAAGTATTTCTAATATGTACCTATTTGTCTTTACTCTGCAACACTGTATTTCCTTATAACGTGATATTCTTACATATTCCTTTGAGTGAAAACTCTCCTGTGCATTCTCTTTTGAGGCTGCACGCTTAGAAAAAAACGCACCACGAAAGCTTTTCGAGTTACAACAAGTTGCTTAGGAAAAAAAAAAAAAAATTAGGCACGATGCGGGATTTCCTTAAAACGTGGTATTCTGACATATTTTTTTCGAGAGAAAATCCTCCTGTGGGTTCTCTTTTGTGGCTCCACGTTTAGACATACACGCAACACCAAATCTTTTCGAGTTACAAAGTGTTGTTTAGGAAATACTAGATAATTTTGTACGATGCGTTGTTTCTTCTCGTAAAGTTTAAGTATTTCTAATACTTACCTATTTGTCTTTACTCTCCAACACTGTATTTCCTTAAAACGTGGTATTCTTACATATTCTTTCGATAGGAAACTCTCCTCTGCGTTCTATTTTGAGGCTACACGCTAAGACATACACGCAACACCAAAGCTTTTCGAGTTACAACATGTTGTTAAGGAAAAAAAAAAAGATAATTTCGCACGATGCGGGATTTCCTTAAAACGTGGTATTCTGAAATATTTTTTCGAGAGAAAACTCTCCTGTGCATTCTCTTTGGAGGCTACACGCTGAAACATACACGCAACACCAAAGCTTTTCGAGTTACAAGGTGTTGTTTAGGAAAAACCAGATAATTTCGCATGATGCAGATTTCCTTAAAACGTGGTATTCTGACATATTTTTTCGAGAGAAAATTCTCCTGTGGGTTCTCTTATGAGGCTACACCTTTAGACATACACACAACACCAAATCATTTAGAGTTACAACATGTTGTTTAGGAAATACAAGATAATTTTTACGATGTGTTATTTCTTCTCGTAAAGTTTAAGTATTTGTAATACGTATGTATTTTTCTTTACTCTGCAACTCTCTACTTCCTTATAACGTGGTATTCTTACATATTCTTTCAAGAGAAAACTCTCCTGTGCGTTCTCTTTTGAGGCTACACGCTTAGACATACACGCAACACCAAAGCTTTTCGAGTTACAACTTGTTGTTTAGGAAAAACAAGATTATTTCGCACGAAGCGGGATTTCCTTAAAACGTGTTATTCTGACATATTTTTTTGAGAGAAAACTCTCCTGTGCGTTCTCTTTTGAGGCTACAATCTTAGACATACACGCAACACCAAATCTTTTCGAGTTACAACGTGTTGTTTAGAAAAAAACAACACTCTGCAAAACTGTATTTCCATGTAACCTAGAATTCTTACATGTTCTTGCGAAAGAAAACTCTCCTGTGCATTCTCTTTTGAGGCTACACACTGAGACATACACGCAACACAAAAGCTTTTCGAGTTAAAACATGTTGCTTAGGAAAAACAAGATAATTTCGCACGATGCAGGATTTCCTTATAACGTGGTATTCTGACATATTTTTTTTGAGAAAAAACTCTCCTGTGTGTTCCCTTTTGAGGCTACATGCTTAGACATACACGCAACACAAAATCTTTTCAAGTTACAACGTGTTGTTTAAGAAAAACATGATAATTTTGCAGGATGTATTTTTTCTTCTCATAAAGTTTAAGTATTTCTAAAACATACACATTGTCTTTACTCTTCAACACTGTATTTCCTTGTAACGTGGTATTCTGACATATTCTTTCGAGAGAAAACTCTCCTGTGCATTCTCTTTTGAGGCTACACGCTTAGACATACACGCCACACCAAATCCTTTCCAGTTTCAACGTGTTGTTTAGGAAATACTAGATAATTTTGTACGATGTGTTATTTCTTCTGGTAAAGTTTAAGTATTTCTAATATGTACCTATTTGTCTTTACTCTGCAACACTGTATTTCCATATAACGTGATATTCTTACATATTCTTTCGAGTGAAAACTCTCCTGTGCATTCTCTTTTGAGGCTACACGATTAGACATACAGGGAATACCAAAGCTTGTCCAGTCACAAAGTGTTGTTTGGGAAAAAATAAGATAATTTTGCACAATGCGTTATTTCTTGTCGTAAATTTTAAGTATTTCCAATAAGTACATATTTGTCTTTACTCTGCAACTCTGTATTTCCTGATAACGTGGTATTCTTACTTATTATTTCGAGAGAATACTTTCCTGTGCATTCTCTTTTGAGGCTGCACGCTTAGAAAAAAAAACGCACCACGAAAGCTTTTCGAGTTACAACAATTTGTTTAGGAAAAAAAAAAAAAGATAATTTCGCACGATGTGGGATTTCCTTAAAACGTCGTATTCTGACATTTTTTCGAGAGAAAATTCTCCTGTGGGTTCTCTTTTGTGGCTCCACGATTAGACATATACGCAACACCAAATCTTTTGGAGTTACAACGTGCTGTTTAGGAAAATACTAGATAATTTTGTATGATGCATTATTTCTTCTCGTAAAGTTTAAGTATTTCTAATACGTACATATTTGTCTTTACTCTGCAACACTCTATTTCCTTATAACGTGGTATTCTTACATTTTCTTTCGAGAGAAAACTCTCCTGTGCATTCTATTTTGAGGCTACATGCTAAGACATACACGCAACACCAAAGCTTTTCGAGTTACAACGTGTTGTTTAGGGAAAAAAAGATAATTTCGCACGATGCGGAATTTCCATAAAACGTGGTATTCTGAAATATTTTTTCGAGAGAAAACTCTCCTGTGCATTCTCTTTGGAGGCTACACACTGAAACATACACGAAACACCAAAGCTTTTCATGTTACAATGTGTTGTTTAGGAAAAACAAGATAATTTCACACGATGCAGGATTTCTTTAAAACGTGGTATTCTGACATATTTTTTCGAGAGAAATTCTCCTGTGGGTTCTCTTTTGAGGCTACATCTTTAGAGATACACACAACACCAAATCATTTCGAGTTACAACATGTTGTTTAGGAAATACAAGATAATTTTTACGATGCGTTATTTCTTCCTGTAAAGTTTAAGTATTTCTAATATGTATGTATTTTTCTTTTCTCTGCAACACTCTACTTCCTTATAACGTCGTATTCTTACATATTCTTTCGAGAGAAAACTCTCCTGTGCATTCTCTTTTGAGGCTACACGCTTAGACATACACGCAACACCAAAGCTTTTCGAGTTACAACTTGTTGTTTAGGAAAAACAAGATAATTACGCACGAAGCGGGATTTCCATAAAACGTGTTATTCTGACATATTTTTTCGAGAGAAAACTCTCCTGTGCATTCTCTTTTGAGGTTACACGCTTAGACATACACGCAACACCAAAGCTTTTCAAGTTACAACTTGTTGTTTACGAAAAACAAGATAATTTCGCACGAAGCGGGATTTCCATAAAACGTGTTATTCTGACATATTTTTTCGAGAGAAAACTCTCCTGTGCATTCTCTTTTGAGGCTACAATCTTAGACATACACGCAACACCAAATCTTTTCGAGTTACAACATGTTGTTTAAGAAAAAACAAGATAATTTTGCACGATGTGTAATTTCTTCTGGTAAAGTTTTAGTATTTCCAATATGTACGTATTTGTCATTACTCTGCAACACTATATTTCCTTAAAACGTGGTATTCTTACATATTCTTTCAATAGAAAACTTTCCTGTGGGGTACCTTTTTATGTTACACGCTTAGACAAAAATGGAACACCAAAGCTTTTCGAGTTACAGCAAATTGTTTGGAAAAAAAAGATAATTTCGCACGATGCGGGAATTCCTTAAAACGTGGTATTCAGACATATTCTTTCGAAAGAAAACTCTCCTGTGTGTTCTCTTTTGAGGCTACACGCTTAGACATAAACGCAAAACCAAAGCTTTTCGAGCTACAACGTGTTGTTTAGGAAAAACAAGATAATGTCGCATGATGCGGGGTTTCCATAAAACATGGTATTCTGACATATTTTTCGAGAGTAAACTCTTCTGTGCATTCTCTTTTGAGGCTACATGCAGAGACATACACGCACCACCTAATCTTTTCGAGTTAAAACGTGTTGTTTAGGAAAAACAAGATAATATTGCACGATGCTAAGACATACAAGCAACACCAAAGCTTTTCGAGTTACAATGTGTTGTTTAGGAAATACAAGATAATTTCACATGATGCGGGATTTCCTTAAAACGTGGTATTCTGAAATATTTTTTCGAAAGAAAACTCTCCTGTGCGTTCTCTTTGGAGGCTACACGCTGAAACATACACGCAACACCAAAGCTTTTCGAGTTACAACATGTTGTTTAGGAAATACAAGAAAATTTTGTAAGATGTGTTATTTCTTCTCGTAAAGTTTAAGTATTTCTAATATGTACGTATTTGTCTTTACTCTGCAACACTCTATTTCCTTGTAACGTGGAATTCTTACATATTCTTACGAAAGAAAACTCTCCTGTGCATTCTCTTTTGAGGCTACACGCTTAGACATATATGCCACACCAAATCTTTTCCAGTTTCAACGTGTTGTTTAGGAAATACTAGATAATTTTGTATGATGCGTTATTTCTTCTCGTAAAGTTCAAGTATTTCTAATATGTACCTATTTGTCTTTACTCTGCAACACTGTATTTCCTTATAACGTGATATTCTTACATATTCCTTTGAGTGAAAACTCTCCTGTGCATTCTCTTTGAGGCTGCACGCTTAGAAAAAAACGCACCACGAAAGCTTTTCGAGTTACAACAAGTTGCTTAGGAAAAAAAAAAAAAGAAAATTTGGCACGATGCAGGATTTCCTTAAAACGTGGTATTCTGACATATTTTTTTCGAGAGAAAATCCTCCTGTGGCTTCTCTTTTGTGGCTCCACGTTTAGACATACACGCAACACCAAATCTTTTCGAGTTACAAAGTGTTGTTTAGGAAATACTAGATAATTTTGTACGATGCGTTATTTCTTCTCGTAAAGTTTAAGTATTTCTAATACGTACGTATTTGTCTTTACACTGCAAGACTGTATTTCCTTAAAACGTGGTATTCTTACATATTTTTTCTGTAGGAAACTCTCCTGTGCGTTCTATTTTGAGGCTACACGCTAAGACATACACGCAACACCAAAGCTTTTCGAGTTACAACG
This sequence comes from Apodemus sylvaticus, assembly GCF_947179515.1. Lineage (NCBI taxonomy): Eukaryota > Metazoa > Chordata > Mammalia > Rodentia > Muridae > Apodemus > Apodemus sylvaticus. Next base: position 79,242,880 of record NC_067488.1, on the reverse strand, counting down.
TGTTGTTTAGGAAAAAAAAAAAGATAATTTCGCACGATGTGGGATTTCCTTAAAACGTGGTATTCTGAAAAATTTTTTGAGAGAAAACTCTCCTGTGCATTGTCTTTGGAGGCTACATGCTGAAACATACACGCAACACCAAAGCTTTTCGAGTTACAACGTGTTGTTTAGGAAAAACCAGATAATTTCGCATGATGCAGATTTCCTTAAAACGTGGTATTCTGACATATTTTTCGAGAGAAATTCTCCTGTGGGTTCTCTTTTGAGGCTACACCTTTAGACATACACGCAACACCAAATCATTTAGAGTTACAACATGTTGGTTAGGAAATACAAGATAATTTTTACGATGCGTTATTTCTTCTCGTAAAGTTTAAGTATTTGTAGTACGTATGTCTTTTTCTTTACTCTGCAACACTCTACTTCCTTATAACGTGGAATTCTTACATATTCTTTCGAGAGAAAACTCTCCTGTGCGTTCTCTTTTGAGGCTACACGCTTAGACATACACGCAACACCAAAGCTTTTCGAGTTACAACTTGTTGTTTAGGAAAAACAAGATAATTCCGCACGAAGCGGGATTTCCTTAAAATGTGTTATTCTGACATATTTTTTCGAGAGAAAACTCTCCTGTGCGTTCTCTTTTGAGGCTACAATCTTAGACATACATGCAACACCAAATCTTTTCGAGTTATAACGTGTTGTTTAGAAAAAAACAACACTCTGCAAAACTGTATTTCCTTGTAACCTTGAATTCTTACATGTTCTTGCGAAAGAAAACTCTCCTGTGCATTCTCTTTTGAGGCTACACCCTGAGACATACACGCAACACCAAAGCTTTTCGAGTTAAAACATGTTGTTTAGGAAAAACAAGATAATTTCGCACGATGCAGGATTTCCTTATAACGTGGTATTCTGACATATTTTTTTCGAGAAAAAACTCTCCTGTGCATTCCATTTTGAGGCTACATGCTTTGACATACACGCAACACAAAATCTTTTCAAGTTACAACGTGTTGTTTAAGAAAAACATGATAATTTTGCAGGACGTATTATTTCTTCTGATAAAGTTTAAGTATTTCTAAAACATACATATTGTCTTTTCTCTTCAACACTGTATTTCCTTGTAACGTGGTATTCTGACATATTCTTTCGAGAGAAAACTCTCCTGTGCATTCTCTTTTGAGGCTACATGCTTGGACATACACGCCACACCAAATCTTTTCCAGTTTCAACGTGTTGTTTAGGAAATACTAGATAATTTTGTACGATGCCTTATTTCTTCTCGTAAAGTTTAAGTATTTCTAATATGTACCTATTTGTCTTTACTCTGCAACACTGTATTTCCTTATAACGTCATATTCTTACATATTCTTTCGAGTGAAAACTCTCCTGTGCATTCTCTTTTGAGGCTACACCCTGAGACATACACGCAACACCAAAGCTTTTCGAGTTAAAACATGTTGTTTAGGAAAAACAAGATAATTTCGCACGATGCAGGATTTCCTTCTAACGTGGTATTCTGACATATTTTTTTTCGAGAAAAAACTCTCCTGTGCGTTCCCTTTTGAGGCTACATGCTTAGACATACACGCAACACAAAATCTTTTCAAGTTACAACGTGTTGTTTAAGAAAAACATGATAATTTTGCAGGATGTATTATTTCTTCTCATAAAGTTTAAATTTTCTAAAACATACATATTGTCTTTACTCTTCAACACTGTATTTCCTTGTAACGTGGTATTCTGACATATTCTTTCGAGAGAAAACTCTACTGTGCATTCTCTTTTGAGGCTACACGCTTAGACATACACGCCACACCAAATCTTTTCCAGTTTCAACGTGTTGTTTAGGAAATACTAGATAATTTTGTACGATGCGTTATTTCTTCTCGTAAAGTTTAAGTATTTCTAATACGTACGTATTTGTCTTTACTCTGCAACACTGTATTTCCTTATAACGTGGTATTCTTACATATTCTTTCGAGAGAAAACTGTCCTGTGCGTTCTATTTTGAGGCTACATGCTAAGACATACACGCAACACCAAAGCTTTTCGAGTTACAACGTGTTGTTTAGGGAAAAAAAGATATTTTCGCACGATGCGGAATTTTCTTAAAACGTGGTATTCTGAAATATTTTTTCGAGAGAAAACTCTCCTGTGCATTCTCTGTGGAGGCTACACACTGAAACATACACGAAACACCAAAGCTTTTCATGTTACAATGTGTTGTTTAGGAAAAACAAGATAATTTCGCTCGATGCAGGATTTCCTTAAAACGTGGTATTCTGACATATTTTTTCGAGAGAAATTCTCCTGTGGGTTCTCTTTTGAGGCTACACCTTTAGACATACACACAACACCAAATCATTTCGATTTACAACATGTTGTTTAGGAAAACCAAGATAATTTCGCATGATGCAGTATTTCCTTAAAACGGGGTATTCTGACATATTTTTTGGAGATAAAATTCTCCTGTGGGTTCTCTTTTGAGACTACACATTTAGACATACACGCAACACCAAATCCTTTCGAATTACAACGTGTTGCTTAGGAAATACAAGATAATTTTTTGCGATGCATTATTTCTTCTCGTAAAGTGTAAGTATTTCTAATACTTACATATTTGTCTTTACTCTGCAACACTGCATTTCCTTTTAAAGGGGTATACTGACATATTCTTTCAAGAGAAAACTCTCCTGTACGTTCTCTTCTGAGGGTACACACTTAGACATACACGCAACACCAAAGCTTTTCGAGTTAAAACGTGTTGTTTAGGAAAAAAGATAATTTCGCACGATGCCAGATTTCCTTAAAATGTGGTATTCTGACATATTTTTTTCGAGAGAAAACTCTTCTGTGCATTCTCTTTTGAGTCTACATGCTTAGACATACACGCAACACCAAATCTTTCGAGTTACAATATGTTGTTTAGGAAAAACTAGATAATTTTGAATGATGCATTATTTCTTCTCATAAAGTTTAAGTATTTCTAATAAGTACGTATTTGTCTTTACTCTGCAACACTGTATTTCTTTATCACGTGGTATTCTTACATATTCTTTCAAGAGAAAACTCTCCTGTGCATTCTCTTTTGAGGCTGCACGCTTAGACGTACACGCAACACCAAAACTTTTTGAGTTACAATGTCTTGTTAAGGAAAAACAAGATAATTTCGCAAGATGCGGGATTTCCTTAAAATGTGGTATTCTGACATATTTTTTCGAGAGAAAACTCTCCTGTGCATTCTCTTTTGAGTCTACATGCTTAGACAAACACGCAACACCAAATCTTTCGAGTTAAAATATGTTGTTAAGGAAATACTAGATAATTTTGTATGATGCGTTATTTCTTCTCATAAAGTTTAAGTATTTCTAATAAGTACGTATTTTCTTTACTCTGCAACACTGTATTTCTTTATCACGTGGTACTCTTACATATTCTTTCAAGCGAAAACTCTCCTGTGCATTCTCTTTTGAGGCTGCACGCTTAGACATACACACAACACCAAAGATTTTCAAGTTACAATGTGTTGTTAAGGAAAAACAAGATAATTTCGCAAGATGCGGGATTTCCTTAAAACGTGGTATTCTGAAATATTTTTTCGAGAGAAAAGTCTCCTGTGCATACTCTTTTAAGTCTACATGCTTAGACATACACGCAACACCAAATCTTTTCGAGTTACAACATGTTGTTTAGGAAATACTAGATAATTTTGTATGATGCATTATTCTCGTAAAGTTTAAGTATTTCTAATACGTACATATTTGTCTTTACTCTTCAACACTGTATTACCTTGTAACGAGGTATTCTTACATATTCTTTTGAGAGAAAACTCTACTGTGCGTTCTCTTCTGAGGCTACACACTTAGACATACACACAACACCAAAGCTTTTCGAGTAAAAACTGGTTCTTTAGGTAAAAACAAGATAATTTCGCACGATGCGGGATTTTCTTAAAACCTGGTATTCTGACATATTTTATCGAGAGAAAACTCTCCTGTGCGTTCTCTTTTGAGGCTACACGCTGAGACATACAAGCAACACCAAAGGGTTTCGAGTAACAACGTGTTGTTTAGGAAAAACAAGATAATTTCGCACGTTTCAGGATTTCCTTAAAACTTGGTATTCTGGCATAATTTTTTTCAGAGAAAATTCTCCTGTGGGTGCTCTTCTGAGGCTACACGTTTAGACATACACGCAACACCAAATCTTTTCGAGTTACAACGTGTTGTTTAGGAAATACTAGATAATTTTGTACGATGCGTTATTTCTTCGAGTAAGGTTTAAGTATTTCTAATACGTACGTATTTGTCTTTATTCTGCAACACTGTATTTCCTTATAACGTGGTATTCCTACATATTCTTTTGAGAGAAAACTCTCCTATGCGTTCTCTTTTGAGTCTACACGCTTAGACATACATGCAACACCAAAACTTTTCGAGTTACAACGTGTTGTTTAGGAAAAACAAGATAATTTCGCAAGATGCGGGATTTCCTTAAAACATGGTATTTTGACATATTTTTTCGAAAAAAAATTCTCCTGTGGGTTCTCTTTTGAGGCTATACACGTGCTGTACACGCAACACTAAAGATTTTCGAGTTAAAACATGTTGTTTATGAAAAAAAGATAATATCGCACGATTCTGGATTTCCTTAAAACGTGGTATTCTGACATATTTTCTTGACAGAAATCGCTCCTGTGCATTCTCTTTGGAGGCTACACGCTGAAACATACAAGCAACACCAAAGCATTTCGAGTTACAACATGTTGTTTAAGAAACACAAGATAATATTGCATGATGCAAGATTTCCTTAAAACGTGGTATTCTGACATATTTTTTTTGAGAGAAAATTCTTCTGTGGGTTCTCTTTTGAGGTTACACATTTAGACATACACGCAACACCAAACCTTTTCGAGTTACAACGTGTTGTTTAGGAAATAAAAGATAATTTTGTACGATGCATTATTTCTTCTCGTAAAGTTTAAGTATTTCTAATACGTGCGTATATGTCTTTACTCTGCAACACTGTATTTCCTTATAACGTGGAATTCTTACACATTCTTTCGAAAGAAAACTCTCCTGTGCATTCGCTTTTGAGGCTACACACTTAGACATATACGTAACACCAAAGATTTTCGAGTTACAACGTGTTGTTTAGGAAAAACAAGATCATTTCACACGATGCGTGATTTCCTTAAAACGTGGTATTCTGACCTATTTTTTCGAGAGAAAACTCTCCTGTGCGTTCTCTTTTGAAGATACAAGCTTAGACATACACGTAACACAAAATCTTTTCGAGTTACAATGTGTTGATTAGGAAAAACAAGATAATTTTGCACGATGCGTTATTTCTTCTCGAAAAGTTTAAGTATTTCCAATATGTACGTATTTGTCTTTAATCTGAACACTGTATTTCCTTATAACATGGTATTCTTATATATTCTTTTCAGAGAAAACTATCCTGTGTGTTCTCTTTTGAGGCTGCACGCTTATACAAAAACGCAACACCAAAGCTTTTCGAGTTAAAACAAGTTGTTTAGAAAAAATGATAATTTCGCACGATGCAGGATTTCCTTAATACGTGGTATTCTGACATATTTTTTAGAGAGAAAACTCTCCTGTGTGTTCTCTTTTGAGGCTACACGCTGGGACATACAAGCTACACCAAAGCTATTAGTGTTACAACGTGTTGTTTAAGAAAAACAGGATAATTTCGCACGATGCGCGATTTCCTAAAAACATGGTATTCTGACATATATTTGGAGAGAAGACTCTCCTGTGCATTCTCTTTTGAGGCTACAAGCTTAGACATACACGCAACACCAAATCTTTTCGAGTGACAACGTGTTCTTTAAGAAAAACAAGATAATTTCGCAGGATGTGGAATTTCCTTAAAACGTGGTATTCTGACATATTTTGTGGAGAGAAAATTCTCCTGTGGGTTCTCTTTGGAGGCTACACATTTAGACATACACGCAACACCAAAGCTTTTCGAGTTACAACGTGTTGTTTAGGAAAAACAAGATAATTTCACACAATGCAGGATTTCCTTAAAACGTGGTATTCTGACACATTTTTTCGAGAGAAAACTCTCCTGTGCGTTCTCTTTTAAGGCTACATGCTTAGACATACACGCAACACCAAATCTTTTCAAGTTATAACATGTTGTTTAGGAAATACAAGATAATTTTTTATGATGCTTTATTTCTTCTCGTAATGTTTAAGTATTTCTAATACGTATGTAATTGTCTTTACTCTGCAACACTGTATTTCCTTGTAACGTGGTATTCTTTCATATTCTTTCGAGAGAAAAATCTCTTGTGCGTTCTCTTTTGAGGCTCCACACTTAGACATACACGCAACACCCAAGCTTTTCGAGTTACAACGTGTTGTTTAGGAAAAAAATATAATTTCACAAGATGCGGGATTTCCTTAAAACGTGGTATTCTGATATATTTTGTCGAGAGAAAATTCCTCTGTGGGTTCTCTTTTGAGGCTAAATGTTTAGACAACCACGCAACACAAAATCTTTTCGAGTTATAACGTGTTGTTTAGGAAAAACATGATAATTTCGCACTATGCGGGAGTTTTTTAAAACGTGGTATTCTGACATATTTTTCCGAGAGAAAACTCTCCTATGCACTCTCTTTTGAGGCTACACGATTAGACATAACACCACACAAAATGTTATCGAGTTACAACTTATTGCTTAGGAAATACAAGATAATATTGTATGATGCTTTACTGCTGCTCTTAATGTTTATGTATTTCTAATACGTACGTATTTGTCTTTACTCTGCAACACTGTATTTCTTTGTAATGTGGTATTCTTACATATTCTTTCATGAGAAAACTCTCCTGTGCGTTCCCTTTTGAGGCTACACGCTTAGACATACACGCCACACCAAATCTTTTCCAGTTTCAACGTGTTTTTTAGTAAATACTAGATAATTTTATAGGATGCGTTATTTCTTCTCGTAAAGTTCAAGTATTTCTAATATGTAAGTATTTGTCTTTACTCTGGAAAACTGTATTTCCTTGTAACGTGGTATTCTTACATATTCTTGCAAGAGAAAACTCTCCTGTGCATTCTTTTTTGAGGCTACACACTTCGACATACATGCAACACCAAAGCTTTTCAAGTTCAAACATGTTGTTTAGGAAAAACAAGATAATATCGCACGATGCAGGATTTCCTTAAAACATGGTATTCTGACATATTTTTTCGAGAGAAAATTCTCCTGTGGGTTCTCTTTTGAGGCTACACGTTTAGACATACACGCAACACCAAATCTTTTCGAGTTAGAACGTGTTGTTTAGGAAATACAAGTTAATTTTTTTACGATGCTTTATTTCTTCTCGTAATGTTTAAGTATTTCTAATACGTACATATTTATCTTTACTCTGCAACACTGTATTTCCTTGTAACGTGGTATTCTTACATATTCTTTCGAGAGAAAACTCTCCTGTGCGTTCTCTTTTGAGGCTACACACTTAGACATACAAGCATCACCAAAGCTTTTCGAGTTACAACATGGTGTTTAGGAAAAAAAAAGAAAATTTTGCTAGATGCGTGATATCCTTAAAACATGGTATTCTGACATATTTTGTCGAGAGAAAATTCCTCTGTGGGTTCTCTTTTGAGGCTACACATTTAGGCAACCATGCAACACCAAATCATTTTGAGTTATAACGTGTTGTTTAGGAAAAAAAAGATAATTTCGCACGATGCGGGATTTCTTTAAAATGTGGTATTCTGACATATTTTTCGAGAGAAAACTCTCCTGTGAATTCTCTTTTGAGACTACTAGCTTAGACATACACGTAACACAAAATCTTTTCGATTAAAACGTGTTTAGGAAAACCAAAATAATATTGCACGATGCGTTATTTCTTCTCGTAAAGTTTAAGTATTTCCAATATGTACGTATTTGTCTTTAATCTGCAACACTGTATTTCCTTATAACATGGTATTCTTGCACATTCTTTCTAGAGAAAACTCTCCTCTTCATTCTCTTTTGAGGCTACACGCTTAGATATACACACAACCCCAAAGCTTTTCGAGTTAAAACATGTTGTTTAGGAAAAACAAGATAATATCGCACGATGCAGGATTTCCTTAAAACATGGTATTCTGACATATTTTTTCGAGAGAAAATTCTCCTGTGGGTTCTCTTTTGAGGCTACACATTTAGACATACACACAACACCAAATCTTTTCAAGTTACAACGTGTTGTTTAGAAAATACAAGTTAATTTTGTACGATGCGTTATTTCTTCTCGTAAAGTTTAAGTATTTCTAATACATACGTATTTGTTTTTACTCTGCAACACTGTATTTCCTTATAACGTGGTATTCTTACATATTCTTTCGAGAGAAAACTCTCCTGTGCATTCTCTTTTGAGTCTACACGCTTAGACATACACGCAACACCAAAGCTTTTCGAGTTACATCCTGCTGTTTAGGAAAAATCAGATAATTTCGCACGATGCAGGATTTCCTTAAAACGTGGTATTCTGACATATTTTTCGAGATAAAACTCTCCTGTGCATTCTCTTTTGAGACTACCAGCTTAGACATACACGTAACACAAAATCTTTTCGAGTTACAACGTGTTGTTTAGGAAAAACAAGATAATATTGCACGATGCATTATTTCTTCTCATAAAGTTTAAGTATTTCCAATATGTACGTATTTGTCTTTAATCTGCAACACTGTATTTCCTTATAACGTGGTATTCTTACATATATTTTTGAGACAAAACTGTCCTGTGTGATCTCTTTTGAGGCTACATGGTGAGTCATACAATCTACACCAAAGTTTTTCGAATTACAATGTGTTGTTTAGGAAATAAAAGATAATTTCGCACGACGCAGGTTTTCCTTAAAACGTGGTATTCTGACATATTATTTTGAGAGAAAACTTTCCTGTGCATTCTCTTTTGAGGCTACAAGCCTAGACATACACTCAACCCCAAATCTTTTCGAGTTACAACGTGTTGTTTAGGAACAACAAGGTAATTTTGAACGATGTGTTATTTCTTCTCGTAAAGTTTAAGTATTTCCAATACGTACGTATTTGTTTTTACTCTGCAACACTCTATTTCCTTATAACATGGTATTCTTACATATTCTTTAGGGAGAAAACTCTCCTGTTCGTTCTCCCTTGAGGCTACAATCTTAGACATACACGCAACACCAAAGCTTTTCGAGTTACAACGTGTTGTTTAGGAAAAACAAGATGATTTCGCAAAATTCAGGATTTCCTTAAAACGTGGTATTCTGACATATTTTTTCGAGATAAAACTCTCCTTTGCGTTCTCTTTTAAGGCTACATGCTTAGCCAGACACGCAACAACAAATATTTTCGAACTACAACGTGTTGTTTAGGAAACACAAGATAATTTTTTATGATGCTTTATTTCTTCTCGTTATGTTTAATTATTTCTAATACGTACGTTTTTGTCTTTACTCTGCAACACTGTATTTCGTTGTAACGTGGTATTCTTACACATTCTTTCAAGAGAAATCTCTCCTGTGCGTTCTCTTTTGAGGCTACACGCTTAGACATACAGGCATCACCAAAGCTTTTCGAGTTACAACGTGTTGTTTAGGAATAAAAAAGAAAATTTCGCTAGATGCGTGATATCCTTGAAACGTGGTATTCTGACATATTTTGTCGAGAGAAAATTCCTCTGTGGGTTCTCTTTTGAGGCTACATGTTTAGACAACCACGCAACACCAAATCTTTTCGAGTTACAATGTGTTGTTTAGGAAAAACAAGATAATTTCGCACTATGCGGGAGTTCCTTAAAGCGTGGTATTCTGACGTATTCTTTCGAGAGAAAACTCTCCTGTGCATTCTCTTTTGAGGCTACATGGTTAGACATACACGCCACACCAAATCTTTTCGAGTTACAACGTGTTGTTTAGGAAATACAAGATAATTTGTACGATGCGTTATTTCTTCTCGTAAAGTTTAAGTATTTCTAATACGTACGTATTTGTCTATACTCTGCAAAACTGTATTTCCTTGTAACGTGATATTCTTACATATTCTTGCAAGAGAAAACTCTCCTGTGCATTCTCTTTTGAGGCTACACGCTTAGACATACACGCAACACCAAATCTTTTCGAGTTACATCCTGTTGTTTAGGAAAAACAAGATAATTTCGCACTATGCGTGATTTCCTTAAAACGTGGTATTCTGACATATTTTTTCAAGAGAAAAATCTCCTGTGGGTTCTTTTTTGAGGCTAAACGTTTAGACATACATGCAACACCAAATCTTTTCGAGTTACAACGTGTTGTTTAGGAAATATAAGTTAATTTTGTACGATGTGTTATTTCTTCTCGTAAATTTTAAGTATTTCTAATACATACGTATTTGTCTTTACTCTGCAACACTGTATTTACTTATAACGTGGTATTCTTACATATTCTTTCGAGAAAAAAACTCTCCTGTGCGGTCTCTTTTGAGTCTACACGCTTAGACATACATGCAACACCAAAGCTTTTCGAGTTACATTCTGTTGTTTAGGAAAAACCAGATAATTTCGCACGATGAGGGATTTCCTTAAAATGTGGTATTCTGACATATTTTTTGAGAAAAAACTCACCTGTGCATTCTCCTTTGAGACTACCAGCTTAGACATACACGTAACATCAAATCTTTTCGAGTTACAACGTGTTGTTTAGGAAATATAAGTTAATTTTGTACGATGCGTTATTTCTTCTCGTAAATTTTAAGTTTTTCTAATACATACGTATTTGTCTTTACTCTGCAACACTGTATTTAATTATAACGTGGTATTCTTACATATTCTTTCGAGAAAAAAACTCTCCTGTGCATTCTCTTTTGAGTCTACACGCTTAGACATACATGCAACACCAAAGCTTTTCGAGTTACATTCTGTTGTTTAGGAAAAACCAGAAAATTTCGCATGATGAGGGATTTCCTTAAAATGTGGTATTCTGACATATTTTTTCGAGAGAAAACTCACCTGTGCATTCTCCTTTGAGACTACCAGCTTAGACATACACGTAACACAAAATCTTTTCGAGTTACAACGTGTTGTTTAGGAAAAACAAGATAATATTGCACGATGCATTATTTCTTATCGTAAAGTTTAAGTATTTCCAATATGTACGTATTTGTATTTAATATGCAACAGTGTATTTCCTTATAACGTGGTATTCTTACATATTCTTTTGAGATAAAACTATCCTGTGTGTTCTCTTTTGAGACTACATGCTGAGACATACAGGCTGCTCCTAATCTTTTCGAGTTACAACGTGTTGTTTAGGAAATACAAGATAATTTCGCACGAGGCAGGTTTTCCTTAAAACGTGGTATTCTGACATATTTTTTCGAGAGAAAACTCTCCTGTGCATTCTCTTTTGATTCTACAAGCTTAGACATACACGCAACACCAAATCTTTTCGAGTTAAGACATGTTGTTTAATAACAACAAGATAATTTTGCATGATTCGTTATTTCTTCTCGTAAAGTTTAAGTATTTCCAATATGTACGGATTTGTCTTTACTCTGCAACATTGTATTTCCTTATAACATGGCATTATTATATATTCTTTCCAGAGAAAACTCTCCTGTGCATTCTCTTTTGAGGCTACACGCTTAGACATACACGCAGCACCAAAGCTTTTCGAGTTACAACGTCTTGTTTTAGAAAAAAAAGATAATTTCGCAGGATGCATGATTTCCATAAATCGTGATATTCTGACATATTTTTTTCGAGAGAAAACTCTCCTGTTCATTCTCTTTTGAGGCTACATGCTTAGACTTACACGCATCACCAAATCTTTTCGAGATACAACGTGTTGTTTAGAAAATACAAGATAATTTTGTATGATGTTTTATTTCTTCTCTTAATGGTTAAGTGTTTCTAATACGTACTTATTTGGCTTTACTCTGCAAGACTGTATTTCCTTGTAATGTGGTATTGTTACATATTGTTACGAGAGAAAACTCTCCTGTGCATTCTCTTTTGAGGCTACACACATAGACATACACGCAACACCAAAGCTTTTTGAGTTAAAACATGTTGTTTAGGAAAAAAAAAAAAGATAATTTCGCACGATGCAGGATTTCCTTAAAACGTGGTATTCTGACATATTTTTTTGAGATAAAATTCTCCTGTGTGTTCTCTTTTGAGGCTACACGCTGAGACATAAGCTACACCAAAGTTTTTTGAGTTACAACGTGCTATTTAGAAAAAACAAGATAATTTCGCATGATGCAGGATTTCCTTAAACATGGTATTCTGACTTATGTTTTCAAGGGAAAACTCTCCTGTGCGTTCTCTTTTGAGGCTACAAGCTTAGACATACACGCAACACCAAATCTTTTCGAATTACAACGTGTTGTTTAGGAAACACAAGATAATTTTTTACAATGCTTCATTTTTTGTCTTAATTTTTAAGTATTTCTAATATGTACGTATTTGTCTTTACTCTGCAACACTGTATTTCCTTGTAACGTGGTATTCTTACATATTCTTTCGAGAGAAAAGTCTCCTGTGCATTCTCGTTTGAGGCTACATGCTTAGTCATACACGCATCACCAAATCTTTTCGAGATACAACGTGTTGTTTAGAAAATACAAGATAATTTTGTACGATGTTTTATTTCTTCTCTTAATGTTTAAGTGTTTCTAATACGTACTTATTTGGCTTTACTCTACAAGACTGTATTTCCTTGTAACGTGGTATTGTTACATATTGTTACGAGAGAAAACTCTCCTGAGCATTCTCTTTTGAGGCTATACACTTAGTCATACACGCAACACCAAAGCTTTTTGAGTTAAAACATGTTGTTTAGGAAAAAAAAAAAGATAATTTCGCACAATGCAGGATTTCCTTAAAACGTGGTATTCTGACATATTTTTTCGAGAGAAAACTCTCCTGTGTGTTCTCTTTTGAGGCTACACGCTGAGACACAAGCTACACCAAAGCTTTTAGAGTTACAACGTACTGTTTAGAAAAAACAATATAATTTCGCATGATGCAGGATTTCCTTAAAACGTGGTATTCTGACATTTGTTTTCGAGGGAAAACTCTCCTGTGCGTTCTCTTTTGAGGCTAAATGCTTAGACATACACGCAATTCCACATCTTTTCGAGTTACCACGTGTTGTTTAGGAAAAACAAGATAATTTTGCACGATGCGTTATTTCTTCTTGTAAAGTTTAAGTATTTCCAATACATAGGTATTTGTCTTTAATCTGCAAGACTGTATTACCTTATAACGTGGTATTCTTACATATTCTTTTGAGAGAAAACTGTCCTGTGCGTTCTCTTTTGAGGCTGCATGATTAGACAAAAACGCAAAACTAAATGTTTTAGAGTTACAACAAGTTGTTTAGGAAAAAAAAGATAATTTCGCACGATGCAGGATTTCCTTAAAACGTGGTATTCAGACATATTTTTTTCGAGAGAAAACTCTCCTGTGTGTTCTCTTTTGAGGCTACACACTGAGACATACAAGCTACACCAAAGCTTTTTGAGTTACAACATGCTGTTTAGAAAAAACAAGATAATTTCGCACGATGCAGGATTTCCTTAAAACGTGGTATTCTGACATATTTTTTCAAGAGAAAATTCTCCTGTGGGTTCTGTTTTGAGGCTACACATTTAGACATACACACAACACCAAATCATTTCGAGTTACAACGTGTTGTTTAGGAAATACAAAATAATCTTTTACGATTCGTTATTTCTTCTCGTAAAGTTTAAGTATTTCTAATAAGTACGTATTTTTCTTTACTCTGCAACACTGTATTTCCTTATAACATGGTATTGTTACATATTCTTTAGAGAGAAAACTGTCCTGTGAGTTCTCTTTTGAGGCTAGACGCTTAGACATACACGCAACACCAAAGTTTTCGAGTTCCAAAGTGTTGTTTAGGAAAAACAAGATAATTTCGCAAGATGCGGGATTTCCTTAAAACGTGGTATTCTGACATATTTTGCGAGTGAAAACTCTCCTGTGCATTCTCTTTTGAGGCTACATGCTTAGACATATATGCAACACCAAATCTTTTCGAGTTACAATATGTTGTTTAGGAAATAAAAGATAAGTTTGTATGATGCATTATTTCTTCTTGTAATGTTTAAGTATTTCCTTTACGTACGTATTTGTCTTTACTCTACAACACTCTATTTCCTTATTACATGGTATTCTTATATATTCTTTCGAGAGAAAACTCTCCTGTGCGTTCTCTTTTGAGGCTACACGCTGAGACATACAAGCTACACCAAAGCGTTTCGAGTTACAGCGTGTTGTTTAGGAAAAAAAAGATAATTTCGCACGAGGCAGGACTTCCTTAAAACGTGGTATTCTGACATTTTTTATCAAGAGAAAACTCTCCTGTGCGTTCTCTTTGAAGGCTACACGTTTAGACATACACGCAATACCAAATCTTTTCGAGTTACAACGTGTTGTTAAGGAAAAACAAGATAATTTTGCAAGATGCGTTATTTCTTCTCGTAAAGTTTAAGTATTTCCAATACATACGTATTTGTCTTTACTCAGCAACACTATATTTACTTATAACAGGGTATTCCTACATATTCATTCGAGTGAAAACCCACCTGTGCGTTCTTTTTTGAGGCTGCACGCTTAGACAAAACGCAACAACAAAGCTTTTCGAGTTACAACAAGTTCTTTAGGAAAAACAAGATAATTTCGCACAATACGGGATTTTCTTAAAATGTTTTATTCTGACATATTTTTTCGAGAGAAAACTCTCCTGTGCGTTCCCTTTTGAGGGTACACGCTTAGACATACATGCAACACCAAAGCTTTTCGAGTTGTAACATGTTGTTTAGGAAAAACAAGATAATTTCGCACGATGCAGGATTTCCTTAAAACATGGTATTCTGATATATTTTTTCGATAGAAAACTCTCATGTGCGTTCTCTTTTGAGGCTACACCCTGAGACATACAAGCAACACCGAAGCTTTTCGAGTTACAACATGTTGTTTAGGAAAAACAAGATAATTTTCACTATGCAGGATTTCCTTAAAACGTGGTATTCTGACATATTTTTTTCGCGAGTAAATAATCCTGTGGGTTCTCTTTTGAGGCTAAACGTTTAGACATACACGCAACACCAACTCTTTCGAGTTACAACATGTTGTTTAGGAAATACAAGTTAATTTTGTACGATGCGTTATTTCTTCTCGAAAAGTTTAAGTATTTCTAATAAGTAAGTATTTGTCTTTTCTCTGCAGCACTGTATTTCCTTATAACGTGGTATTCTTACATATTCTTTGGAGAGAAAACACTCCTGTGAGTTCTCTTTTGAGGCTACACTCTGAGACATACAAGCTACACCAAATCATTTCGTGTTACGACTTGTTGTTTATGTAAAACAAGATAATTTCGCACGATGCAGGATTGCCTAAAACTTGGTATTCTGACATATTTTTTCGAGGGAAAACTCTCCTGTGTGTTCTCTTTTGAGGCTACACGTTTAGACATACACACAACACCAAATCTTTTCGAGTTACAACGTGTTGTTTAAGAAAAACAAGAAAATTTTGCACGATGCGTTATTTCTCCTCTTATAATTTAAGTATTTCCAATACGTACGTATTTGTCTTTACTCTGCAACACTATATTTCCTTATAACGTGGTATTCTTACATATTCTTTCAAGAGAAAACTCTCCTGTGCGTTCTCTTTTGAGGCTGCACGCCTAGACAAAAACGCAACACCAAAGCTTTTTGAGTTACAACAAGTTGTTTAGGAAAAACAAGATAATTTCGCACAATAAGGTTGTTTCTTAAAACGTTTTATTCTGACATATTTTTTCGAGAGAAAACTCTCCTGTGCATACCCTTTTGAGGGTACACGCTTAGACATCCATGCAACACCTAAGCTTTTCGAGTTGTAACATGTTGTTTAGGAAAAACAAGATAATTTCGCACGATGCAGGATTTCCTTAAAACGTGGTATTCTGACATATTTTTTCGATAGAAAACTCTCATGTGCGTTCTCTTTTGAGGCTACACGCTGAGACATACAAGCAACACCAAAGCTTTTCGAGTTACAACATGTTGTTTAGGAAAAACAAGATAATTTTCACTATGCAGGATTTCCTTAAAACGTGGTATTCTGACATATTTTTTTCGCGAGTAAATAATCCTGTGGGTTCTCTTTTGAGGCTAAACGTTTAGACATACACGCAACACCAAATCTTTCAAGTTACAACGTGTTGTTTAGGAAATACAAGTTAATGTTGTACGATGCGTTATTTCTTCTGGTAAAGTTTAAGTATTTCTAATAAGTAAGTATTTGTCTTTTCTCTGCAACACTGTATTTCCTTATAACGTGGTATTCTTACACATTCTTTGGAGAGAAAACTCTCCTGTGAGTTCTCTTTTGAGGCTACACTCTGAGACATACAAGCTACAACAAATCGTTTCGTGTTACGACTTGTTGTTTAGGAAAAACAAGATAATTTCGCACGATGCAGGATTTCCTTAAACGTGGTATTCTGACATATTTTTTCAAGGGAAAACTCTCCTGTGTGTTCTATTTTGAGGCTACATGTTTAGACATACACACAACACCAAATCTTTTCGAGTTACAACGTGTTGTTTAAGAAAAACAAGAAAAATTTTCATGATGCGTTATTTCTCCTCTTATAATTTAAGTATTTCCAATACGTACGTATTTGTCTTTACTCTGCAACACTATATTTCCTTATAACGTGGTATTCTTACATATTCTTTCGAGAGAAAACTCTCCTGTGCGTTCCCTTTTGAGGGTACACGCTTACACATACATGCAACACCTAAGCTTTTCGAGTTGTAACATGTTTTTTAGGAAAAACAAGATAATTTCGCACGATGCAGGATTTCCTTAAAACGTGGTATTCTGACATATTTTTTCGATAGAAAACTCTCATGTGCATTCTCTTTTGAGGCTACACGCTGAGACAAACAAGCAACACCAAAGCTTTTCGAGTTACAATATGTTGTTTAGGAAAAACAAGATAATTTTCACTATGCAGGATTTTCTTAAAACGTGGTATTCTGACATATTTTTTCGCGAGTAAATAATCCTGTGGGTTCTCTTTTGAGGCTAAACGTTTAGACATACACGCAACACCAAATCTTTCGAGTTACAACGTGTTGTTTAGGAAATATAAGTGAATTTTGTACGATGCGTTATTTCTTCTCATAAAGTTTAAGTATTTCTAATAAGTAAGTATTTGTCTTTTCTCTGCAACACTGTATTTCCTTATAACGTGGTATTCTTACATATTCTTTAAAGAGAAAACTCTCCTGTGCGTTCTCGTTTGAGGCTACACGCTGAGACAAACAAGCTACACCAAATCGTTTCGTGTTACGACTTGTTGTTTAGGAAAAACAAGATAATTTTGCACGATGCAGGATTGCCTAAAACTTGGTATTCTGACATATTTTTTCGAGGGAAAACTCTCCTGTGTGTTCTCTTTTGAGGCTGCACGTTTAGACATACACACAACACCAAATCTTTTCGAGTTACAACGTGTTGTTTAAGAAAAACAAGAAAATTTTGCACGATGCGTTATTTCTCCTCTTATAATTTAAGTATTTCCAATACGTACGTATTTGTCTTTACTCTGCAACACTATATTTCCTTATAACGTGGTATTCTTACATATTCTTTCAAGAGAAAACTCTCCTGTGCGTTCTCTTTTCAGGCTGCACGCTTAGACAAAAACGCAACACCAAAGCTTTTCGAGTTACAACAAGTTGTTTAGGAAATACAAGATAATTTCGCACAATACGGGATTTTCTTAAAACGTTTTATTCTGACATATTTTTTCGAGAGAAAACTCTCCTGTGCGTTCCCTTTTGAGGGTACACGCTTAGACATACAAGCAACACCTAAGCTTTTCGAGTTGTAACATGTTGTTTAGGAAAAACAAGATAATTTCGCACGATGCAGGATTTCCTTAAAACGTGGTATTCTGACATATTGTTTCAATAGAAAACTCTCATGTGCGTTCTCTTTTGAGGCTACATGCTGAGACATACAAGCAACACCAAAGCTTTTCGAGTTACAACATGTTGTTTAGGAAAAACATGATAATTTTCACTATGCAGTATTTCTTTAAAACGTGGTATTCTGACATACTTTTTCGCGAGTAAATAATCCTGTGGGTTCTCTTTTGAGGCTAAACGTTTAGACATACACGCAACACCAAATCTTCCGAGTTACAACGTGTTGTTTAGGAAATACAAGTTAATTTTGTACGATGTGTTATTTCTTCTATAAAGTTTAAGTATATCTAACAAGTAAGTATTTGCTTTTTCTCTGCAACACTGTATTTCCTTATAACGTGGTATTCTTACATATTCTTTAAAGAAAAAACTTTCCTGTGCATTCTCTTTTGAGGCTACACGCTGAAACATACAAGCTACACCAAATCGTTTCGAGTCACGACTTGTTGTTTAGGAAAAACAAGATAATTTCGCACGATGCAGGATTGCCTAAAACTTGGTATTCTGACATATTTTTTCGAGGGAAAACTCTCCTGTGTGTTCTCTTTTGAGGCTACACGTTTAGACATACACACAACACCAAATCTTTTCGAGTTACAACGTGTTGTTTAAGAAAAACAAGAAAATTTTGCACGATGCGTTATTTCTCCTCTTATAATTTAAGTATTTCCAATACGTACGTATTTGTCTTTACTCTGCAACACTATATTTCCTTATAACGTGGTATTCTTACATATTCTTTCAAGAGAAAACTCTCCTGTGCGTTCTCTTTTGAGGCTGCACGCCTAGACAAAAACGCAACACCAAAGCTTTTCGAGTTACAACAAGTTGTTTAGGAAAAACAAGATAATTTCGCACAATAAGGTTGTTTCTTAAAACGTTTCATTCTGACATATTTTTTCGAGAGAAAACTCTCCTGTGCATTCCCTTTTGAGGGTACACGCTTAGACATCCATGCAACACCTAAGCTTTTCGAGTTGTAACATGTTGTTTAGGAAAAACAAGATAATTTCGCACGATGCAGGATTTCCTTAAAACGTGGGATTCTGACATATTTTTTCGATAGAAAACTCTCATGTACGTTCTCTTTTGAGGCTACACGCTGAGACATACAAGCAACACCAAAGCTTTTCGAGTTACAACATGTTGTTTAGGAAAAACAAGATAATTTTCACTATGCAGGATTTCCTTAAACGTGGTACTCTGACATATTTTTTTCGCGAGTAAATAATCCTGTGGGTTCTCTTTTGAGGCTAAACGTTTAGACATGCACGCAACACCAAATCTTTCGAGTTACAACGTGTTGTTTAGGAAATACAAGTTAATTTTGTACGATGCGTTATTTCTTCTGGTAAAGTTTAAGTATTTCTAATAAGTAAGTATTTGTCTTTTCTCTGCAACACTATATTTCCTTATAACGTGGTATTCTTACACATTCTTTGGAGAGAAAACTCTCCTGTGAGTTCTCTTTTGAGGCTACACTCTGAGACATACAAGCTACAACAAATCGTTTCGTGTTACGACTTGTTGTTTAGGAAAAACAAGATAATTTCGCACGATGCAGGATTTCCTTAAACGTGGTATTCTGACATATTTTTTCAAGGGAAAACTGTCCTGTGTGGTCTATTTTGAGGCTACATGTTTAGACATACACACAACACCAAATCTTTTCGAGCTACAACGTGTTGTTTAAGAAAAACAAGAAAAATTTTCATGATGCGTTATTTCTCCTCTTATAAGTATTTCCAATACGTATGTACTTGTCTTTACTCTGCAACACTATATTTCCTTATAACGTGGTATTCTTACATATTCTTTGGAGAGAAAACTCTCCTGTGCGTTCCCTTTTGAGGGTACACGCTTACACATACATGCAACACCTAAGCTTTTCGAGTTGTAACATGTTGTTTAGGAAAAACAAGATAATTTCGCACGATGCAGGATTTCCTTAAAACGTGGTATTCTGACATATTTTTTCGATAGAAAACTCTCATGTGCGTTCTCTTTTGAGGCTACACGCTGAGACATACAAGCAACACCAAAGCTTTTCGAGTTACAACATGTTGTTTAGGAAAAACAAGATAATTTTCACTATGCAGGATTTCCTTAAAACGTGGTATTCTGACTTATTTTTTTCGCGAGTAAATAATCCTGTGGGCTCTCTTTTGAGGCTAAACGTTTAGACATACACGCAACACCAAATCTTTCAAGTTACAACGTGTTGTTTAGGAAATACAAGTTAATTTTGTACGATGCGTTATTTCTTCTGGTAAAGTTTAAGTATTTCTAATAAGTAAGTATTTGTCTTTTCTCTGCAACACTGTATTTCCTTATAACGTGGTATTCTTACACATTCTTTGGAGAGAAAACTCTCCTGTGAGTTCTCTTTTGAGGCTACACTCTGAGACATACAAGCTACAACAAATCGTTTCGTGTTACGACTTGTTGTTTAGGAAAAACAAGATAATTTCGCACGATGCAGGATTTCCTTAAACGTGATATTCTGACATATTTTTTCAAGGGAAAACTCTCCTGTGTGTTCTATTTTGAGGCTACATGTTTAGACATACACACAACACCAAATCTTTTCGAGTTACAACGTGTTGTTTAAGAAAAACAAGAAAAATTTTCATGATGCGTTATTTCTCCTCTTATAATTTAAGTATTTCCAATACATACGTATTTGTCTTTACTCTGCAACACTATATTTCTTTATAACGTGGTATTCTTACATATTCTTTCGAGAGAAAACTCTCCTGTGCGTTCCCTTTTGAGGGTACACGCTTACACATACATGCAACACCTAAGCTTTTCGAGTTGTAACATGTTTTTTAGGAAAAACAAGATAATTTCGCACGATGCAGGATTTCCTTAAAACGTGGTATTCTGACATATTTTTTCGATAGAAAACTCTCATGTGCGTTCTTTTTTGAGGCTACACGCTGAGACATACAAGCAACACCAAAGCTTTTCGAGTTACAACATGTTGTTTAGGAAAAACAAGATAATTTTCACTATGCAGGATTTCCTTAAAATGTGGTATTCTGACATATTTTTTCGCGAGTAAATAATCCTGTGGGTTCTCTTTTGAGGCTAAACGTTTAGACATACACGCAACACCAAATCTTTCGAGTTACAACGTGTTGTTTAGGAAATATAAGTGAATTTTGTACGATGCGTTATTTCTTCTCATAAAGTTTAAGTATTTCTAATAAGTAAGTATTTGTCTTTTCTCTGCAACACTGTATTTCCTTATAACGTGGTATTCTTACATATTCTTTAAAGAGAAAACTCTCCTGTGCATTCTCTTTTGAGGCTACACGCTGAGACAAACAAGCTACACCAAATCGTTTCGTGTTACGACTTGTTGTTTAGGAAAAACAAGATAATTTCGCACGATGCAGGATTGCCTAAAACTTGGTATTCTGACATATTTTTTCGAGGGAAAACTCTCCTGTGTGTTCTCTTTTGAGGCTGCACGTTTAGACATACACACAACACCAAATCTTTTCGAGTTACAACGTGTTGTTTAAGAAAAACAAGAAAATTTTGCACGATGCGTTATTTCTCCTCTTATAATTTAAGTATTTCCAATACGTACGTATTTGTCTTTACTCTGCAACACTATATTTCCTTATAACGTGGTATTCTTACATATTCTTTCAAGAGAAAACTCTCCTGTGCGTTCTCTTTTCAGGCTGCACTCTTAAACAAAAACGCAACACCAAAGCTTTTCGAGTTACAACAAGTTGTTTAGGAAAAACAAGATAATTTCGCACAATCCGGGATTTTCTTAAAACGTTTTATTCTGACATATTTTTTTGAGAGAAAACTCTCCTGTGTGTTCCCTTTTGAGGGTACATGCTTAGACATACATGCAACACCTAAGCTTTTCGAATTGTAACATGTTGTTTAGGAAAAACAAGATAATTTCGCACGATGCAGGATTGCATAAACTTGGTATTCTGACATATTTTTTCGAGGGAAAACCCTCCTGTGTGTTCTCTTTTGAGGCTACACGTTTAGACATACACACAACACCAAATCTTTTCGAGTTACAACGTGTTGTTTAAGAAAAACAAGAAAATTTTGCACGATGCGTTATTTCTCCTCTTATAATTTAAGTATTTCCAATACGTATGTATTTGTCTTTACTCTGCAACACTATATTTCCTATAACGTGGTATTCTTACATATTATTTCAAGAGAAAACTCTCCTGTGCGTTCTCTTTTGAGGCTGCACGCCTAGACAAAAACGCAACACCAAAGCTTTTCGAGTTACAACAAGTTGTTTAGGAAAAACAAGATAATTTCGCACAATAAGGTTGTTTCTTAAAACGTTTTATTCTGACATATTTTTTCGAGAGAAAACTCTCCTGTGCATTCCCTTTTGAGGGTACACGCTTAGACATCCATGCAACACCTAAGCTTTTCGAGTTGTAACATGTTGTTTAGGAAAAACAAGATAATTTCGCACGATGCAGGATTTCCTTAAAACGTGGGATTCTGACATATTTTTTCAATATGTCAGAATTTTCGATAGAAAACTCTCATGTACGTTCTCTTTTGAGGCTACACGCTGAGAACGTGGTATTCTTACACATTCTTTGGAGAGAAAACTCTCCTGTGAGTTCTCTTTTGAGGCTACACGCTGAGAACGTGGTATTCTTACACATTCTTTGGAGAGAAAACTCTCCTGTGAGTTCTCTTTTGAGGCTACACTCTGAGACATACAAGCTACAACAAATCGTTTCGTGTTACGACTTGTTGTTTAGGAAGAACAAGATAATTTCGCACGATGCAGGATTTCCTTAAACGTGGTATTCTGACATATTTTTTCAAGGGAAAACTCTCCTGTGTGTTCTATTTTGAGGCTACAAGTTTAGACATACACACAACACCAAATCTTTTCGAGTTACAACGTGTTGTTTAAGAAAAACAAGAAAAATTTTCATGATGCGTTATTTCTCCTCTTATAAGTATTTCCAATACGTACGTACTTGTCTTTACTCTGCAACACTATATTTCCTTATAATGTGGTATTCTTACATATTCTTTCGAGAGAAAACTCTCCTGTGCGTTCCCTTTTGAGGGTACACGCTTAGACATACATGCAACACCTAAGCTTTTCGAGTTGTAACATGTTGTTTAGGAAAAACAAGATAATTTCACACGATGCAGGATTTACTTAAAACGTGGTATTCTGACATATTATTTTGATAGAAAACTCTCATGTGCGTTCTCTTTTGAGGCTACACGCTGAGAAATACAAGCAACACCAAAGCTTTTCGAGTTACAACATGTTGTTTAGGAAAAACAAGATAATTTTCACTATGCAGGATTTCCTTAAAACATGGTATTCTGACTTATTTTTTTCGCGAGTTAATAATCCTGTGGGTTCTCTTTTGAGGCTAAACGTTTAGACATACACGCAACACCAAATCTTTCAAGTTACAACGTGTTGTTTAGGAAATACAAGTTAATTTTGTACGATGCGTTATTTCTTCTGGTAAAGTTTAAGTATTTCTAATAAGTAAGTATTTGTCTTTTCTCTGCAACACTGTATTTCCTTTTAACGTGGTATTCTAACACATTCTTTGGAGAGAAAACTCTCCTGTGAGTTCTCTTTTGAGGCTACACTCTGAGACATACAAGCTACAACAAATCGTTTCGTGTTACGACTTGTTGTTTAGGAAAAACAAGATAATTTCGCACGATGCAGGATTTCCTTAAACGTGGTATTCTGACATATTTTTTCAAGGGAAAACTCTCCTGTGTGTTCTATTTTGAGGCTACATGTTTAGACATACACACAACACCAAATCTTTTCGAGTTACAACGTGTTGTTTAAGAAAAACAAGAAAAATTTTCATGATGCGTTATTTCTCCTCTTATAATTTAAGTATTTCCAATACGTACGTATTTGTCTTTACTCTGCAACACTATATTTCTTTATAACGTGGTATTCTTACATATTCTTTCGAGAGAAAACTCTCCTGTGCGTTCCCTTTTGAGGGTACACGCTTACACATACATGCAACACCTGAGCTTTTCGAGTTGTAACATGTTTTTTAGGAAAAACAAGATAATTTCGCACGATGCAGGATTTCCTTAAAACGTGGTATTCTGACATATTTTTTCGATAGAAAACTCTCATGTGCGTTCTCTTTTGAGGCTACACGCTGAGACATACAATCAACACCAAAGCTTTTCGAGTTACAACATGTTGTTTAGGAAAAACAAGATAATTTTCACTATGCAGGATTTCCTTAAAACGTGGTATTCTGACATATTTTTTTGCGAGTAAATAATCCTGTGGGTTCTCTTTTGAGGCTAAACGTTTAGACATACACGCAACACCAAATCTTTCGAGTTACAACGTGTTGTTTAGGAAATACAAGTTAATTTTGTACGATGCGTTATTTCTTCTCGAAAAGTTTAAGTATTTCTAATAAGTAAGTATTTGTCTTTTCTCTGCAACACTGTATTTCCTTATAACGTGGTATTCTTACATATTCTTTGGAGAGAAAACACTCCTGTGAGTTCTCTTTTGAGGCTACACTCTGAGACATACAAGCTACACCAAATCGTTTCGTGTTACGACTTGTTGTTTATGTAAAACAAGATAATTTCGCACGATGCAGGATTGCTGTAAAACTTGGTATTCTGACATATTTTTTCCAGGGAAAACTCTCCTGTGTGTTCTCTTTTGAGGCTACACGTTTAGACATACACACAACACCAAATCTTTTCGAGTTACCACGTGTTGTTTAAGAAAAACAAGAAAATTTTGCACGATGCGTTATTTCTCCTCTTATAATTTAAGTATTTCCAATACGTACGTATTTGTCTTTACTCTGCAACACTATATTTCCTTATAACGTGGTATTCTTACATATTCTTTCAAGAGAAAACTAACCTGTGCGTTCTCTATTGAGGCTGCACGCCTAGACAAAAACGCAACACCAAAGCTTTTCGAGTTACAACAAGTTGTTTAGGAAAAACAAGATAATTTTGCACAATAAGGTTGTTTCTTAAAACGTTTTATTCTGACATATTTTTTCGAGAGAAAACTCTCCTGTGCATTCCCTTTTGAGGGTACACGCTTAGACATCCATGCAACACCTAAGCTTTTCGAGTTGTAACATGTTGTTTAGGAAAAACAAGATAATTTCGCACGATGCAGGATTTCCTTAAAACGTGGTATTCTGACATATTTTTTCGATAGAAAACTCTCATGTGCGTTCTCTTTTGAGGCTACACGCTGAGACATACAAGCAACACCAAAGCTTTTCGAGTTACAACATGTTGTTTAGGAAAAACAAGATAATTTTCACTATGCAGGATTTCCTTAAAACGTGGTATTCTGACATATTTTTTTCGCGAGTAAATAATCCTGTGGGTTCTCTTTTGAGGCAAAACGTTTAGACATACACGCAACACCAAATCTTTCAAGTTACAACGTGTTGTTTAGGAAATACAAGTTAATGTTGTACGATGCGTTATTTCTTCTGGTAAAGTTTAAGTATTTCTAATAAGTAAGTATTTGTCTTTTCTCTGCAACACTGTATTTCCTTATAACGTGGTATTCTTACACATTCTTTGGAGAGAA
Organism: Apodemus sylvaticus; assembly: GCF_947179515.1. NCBI lineage: Eukaryota > Metazoa > Chordata > Mammalia > Rodentia > Muridae > Apodemus > Apodemus sylvaticus. The sequence continues at coordinate 79,217,244 of NC_067488.1, read as the reverse complement.
AACTCTCCTGTGAGTTCTCTTTTGAGGCTACACTCTGAGACATACAAGCTACAACAAATCGTTTCGTGTTACGACTTGTTGTTTAGGAAAAACAAGATAATTTCGCACGATGCAGGATTTCCTTAAACGTGGTATTCTGACATATTTTTTCAAGGGAAAACTCTCCTGTGTGTTCTATTTTGAGGCTACATGTTTAGACATACACACAACACCAAATCTTTTCGAGTTACAACGTGTTGTTTAAGAAAAACAAGAAAAATTTTCATGATGCGTTATTTCTCCTCTTATAATTTAAGTATTTCCAATACGTACATATTTGTCTTTACTCTGCAACACTATATTTCCTTATAACGTGGTATTCTTACATATTCTTTCGAGAGAAAACTCTCCTGTGCGTTCCCTTTTGAGGGTACACGCTTACACATACATGCAACACCTAAGCTTTTCGAGTTGTAACATGTTTTTTAGGAAAAACAAGATAATTTCGCACGATGCAGGATTTCCTTAAAACGTGGTATTCTGACATATTTTTTCGATAGAAAACTCTCATGTGCGTTCTCTTTTGAGGCTACACGCTGAGACAAACAAGCAACACCAAAGCTTTTCGAGTTACAACATGTTGTTTAGGAAAAACAAGATAATTTTCACTATGCAGGATTTCCTTAAAACGTGGTATTCTGACATATTTTTTCGCAAGTAAATAATCCTGTGGGTTCTCTTTTGAGGCTAAACGTTTAGACATACACGCAACACCAAATCTTTCGAGTTACAACGTGTTGTTTAGGAAATATAAGTGAATTTTGTACGATGCGTTATTTCTTCTCATAAAGTTTAAGTATTTCTAATAAGTAAGTATTTGTCTTTTCTCTGCAACACTGTATTTCCTTATAACGTGGTATTCTTACATATTCTTTAAAGAGAAAACTCTCCTGTGCATTCTCGTTTGAGGCTACACGCTGAGACAAACAAGCTACACCAAATCGTTTCCTGTTACGACTTGTTGTTTAGGAAAAACAAGATAATTTCGCACGATGCAGGATTGCCTAAAACTTGGTATTCTGACATATTTTTTCGAGGGAAAACTCTCCTGTGTGTTCTCTTTTGAGGCTGCACGTTTAGACATACACACAACACCAAATCTTTTCGAGTTACAACGTGTTGTTTAAGAAAAACAAGAAAATTTTGCACGATGCGTTATTTCTCCTCTTATAATTTAAGTATTTCCAATACGTACGTATTTGTCTTTACTCTGCAACACTATATTTCCTTATAACGTGGTATTCTTACATATTCTTTCAAGAGGAAACTCTCCTGTGCGTTCTCTTTTCAGGCTGCACGCTTAGACAAATACGCAACACCAAAGCTTTTCGAGTTACAACAAGTTGTTTAGGAAATACAAGATAATTTCGCACAATACGGGATTTTCTGAAAACGTTTTATTCTGACATATTTTTTCGAGAGAAAACTCTCCTGTGCGTTCCCTTTTGAGGGTACACGCTTAGACATACAAGCAACACCTAAGCTTTTCGAGTTGTAACATGTTGTTTAGGAATAACAAGATAATTTCGCACGATGCAGGATTTCCTTAAAACGTGGTATTCTGACATATTGTTTCAATAGAAAACTCTCATGTGCGTTCTCTTTTGAGGCTACACGCTGAGACATACAAGCAACACCAAAGCTTTTCGAGTTACAACATGTTGTTTAGGAATAACATGATAATTTTCACTATGCAGTATTTCTTTAAAACGTGGTATTCTGACATACTTTTTCGCGAGTAAATATTCCTGTGGGTTCTCTTTTGAGGCTAAACGTTTAGACATACACGCAACACCAAATCTTCCGAGTTACAACGTGTTGTTTAGGAAATACAAGTTAATTTTGTACGATGCGTTATTTCTTCTCGTAAAGTTTAAGTATATCTAATAAGTAAGTATTTGCTTTTTCTCTGCAACACTGTATTTCCTTATAACGTGGTATTCTTACATATTCTTTAAAGAAAAAACTTTCCTGTGCATTCTCTTTTGAGGCTACACGCTGAAACATACAAGCTACACCAAATCGTTTCGTGTCACGACTTGTTGTTTAGGAAAAACAAGATAATTTCGCACGATGCAGGATTGCCTAAAACTTGGTATTCTGACATATTTTTTCGAGGGAAAACTCTCCTGTGTGTTCTCTTTTGAGGCTACAGTTTAGACATACACACAACACCAAATCTTTTCGAGTTACAACGTGTTGTTTAAGAAAAACAAGAAAATTTTGCACGATGCGTTATTTCTCCTCTTATAATTTAAGTATTTCCAATACGTACGTATTTGTCTTTACTCTGCAACACTATATTTCCTTATAACGTGGTATTCTTACATATTCTTTCAAGAGAAAACTCTCCTGTGCGTTCTCTTTTGAGGCTGCACGCCTAGACAAAAACGCAACACCAAAGCTTTTCGAGTTACAACAAGTTGTTTAGGAAAAACAAGATAATTTCGCACAATAAGGTTGTTTCTTAAAACGTTTTATTCTGACATATTTTTTCGAGAGAAAACTCTCCTGTGCATTCCCTTTTGAGGGTACACGCTTAGACATCCATGCAACACCTAAGCTTTTCGAGTTGTAACATGTTGTTTAGGAAAAACAAGATAATTTCGCACGATGCAGGATTTCCTTAAAACGTGGTATTCTGACATATTTTTTCGATAGAAAACTCTCATGTACGTTCTCTTTTGAGGCTACACGCTGAGACATACAAGCAACACCAAAGCTTTTCGAGTTACAACATGTTGTTTAGGAAAAACAAGATAATTTTCACTATGCAGGATTTCCTTAAACGTGGTACTCTGACATATTTTTTTTCGCGAGTAAATAATCCTGTGGGTTCTCTTTTGAGGCTAAACGTTTAGACATGCACGCAACACCAAATCTTTCGAGTTACAACGTGTTGTTTAGGAAATACAAGTTAATTTTGTACGATGTGTTATTTCTTCTGGTAAAGTTTAAGTATTTCTAATAAGTAAGTATTTGTCTTTTCTCTGCAACACTATATTTCCTTATAACGTGGTATTCTTACACATTCTTTGGAGAGAAAACTCTCCTGTGAGTTCTCTTTTAAGGCTACACTCTGAGACATACAAGCTACAACAAATCGTTTCGTGTTACGACTTGTTGTTTAGGAAAAACAAGATAATTTCGCACGATGCAGGATTTCCTTAAACGTGGTATTCTGACATATTTTTTCAAGGGAAAACTCTCCTGTGTGTTCTATTTTGAGGCTACATGTTTAGACATACACACAACACCAAATCTTTTCGAGTTAAAACGTGTTGTTTAAGAAAAACAAGAAAAATTTTCATGATGCGTTATTTCTCCTCTTATAAGTATTTCCAATACTTACGTACTTGTCTTTACTCTGCAACACTATATTTCCTTATAACGTGGTATTCTTACATATTCTTTCGAGAGAAAACTCTCCTGTGCGTTCCCTTTTGAGGGTACACGCTTACACATACATGCAACACCTAAGCTTTTCGAGTTGTAACATGTTGTTTAGGAAAAACAAGATAATTTCGCACGATGCAGGATTTCCTTAAAACGTGGTATTCTGACATATTTTTTCGATAGAAAACTCTCATGTGCGTTCTCTTTTGAGGCTACACGCTGAGACATACAAGCAACACCAAAGCTTTTCGAGTTACAACATGTTGTTTAGGAAAAACAAGATAATTTTCACTATGCAGGATTTCCTTAAAACGTGGTATTCTGACTTATTTTTTTCGCGAGTAAATAATCCTGTGGGCTCTCTTTTGAGGCTAAACGTTTAGACATACACGCAACACCAAATCTTTCAAGTTACAACGTGTTGTTTAGGAAATACAAGTTAATTTTGTACGATGCGTTATTTCTTCTGGTAAAGTTTAAGTATTTCTAATAAGTAAGTATTTGTCTTTTCTCTGCAACACTGTATTTCCTTATAACGTGGTATTCTAACACATTCTTTGGAGAGAAAACTCTCCTGTGAGTTCTCTTTTGAGGCTACACTCTGAGACATACAAGCTACAACAAATCGTTTCGTGTTACGACTTGTTGTTTAGGAAAAACAAGATAATTTCGCACGATGCAGGATTTCCTTAAACGTGATATTCTGACATATTTTTTCAAGGGAAAACTCTCCTGTGTGTTCTATTTTGAGGCTACATGTTTAGACATACACACAACACCAAATCTTTTCGAGTTACAACGTGTTGTTTAAGAAAAACAAGAAAAATTTTCATGATGCGTTATTTCTCCTCTTATAATTTAAGTATTTCCAATACATACGTATTTGTCTTTACTCTGCAACACTATATTTCTTTATAACGTGGTATTCTTACATATTCTTTCGAGAGAAAACTCTCCTGTGCGTTCCCTTTTGAGGGTACACGCTTACACATACATGCAACACCTAAGCTTTTCGAGTTGTAACATGTTTTTTAGGAAAAACAAGATAATTTCGCACGATGCAGGATTTCCTTAAAACGTGGTATTCTGACATATTTTTTCGATAGAAAACTCTCATGTGCGTTCTCTTTTGAGGCTACACGCTGAGACATACAAGCAACACCAAAGCTTTTTGAGTTACAACATGTTGTTTAGGAAAAACAAGATAATTTTCACTATGCAGGATTTCTTTAAAATGTGGTATTCTGACATATTTTTTCGCGAGTAAATAATCCTGTGGGTTCTCTTTTGAGGCTAAACGTTTAGACATACACGCAACACCAAATCTTTCGACTTACAACGTGTTGTTTAGGAAATATAAGTGAATTTTGTACGATGCGTTATTTCTTCTCATAAAGTTTAAGTATTTCTAATAAGTATTTGTCTTTTCTCTGCAACAGTGTATTTCCTTATAACGTGGTATTCTTACATATTCTTTAAAGAGAAAACTCTCCTGTGCATTCTCGTTTGAGGCTACACGCTGAGACAAACAAGCTACACCAAATCGTTTCGTGTTACGACTTGTTGTTTAGGAAAAACAAGATAATTTCGCACGATGCAGGATTGCCTAAAACTTGGTATTCTGACATATTTTTTCGAGGGAAAACTCTCCTGTGTGTTCTCTTTTGAGGCTGCACGTTTAGACATACACACAACACCAAATCTTTTCGAGTTACAACGTGTTGTTTAAGAAAAACAAGAAAATTTTGCACGATGCGTTATTTCTCCTCTTATAATTTAAGTATTTCCAATACGTACGTATTTGTCTTTACTCTGCAACACTATATTTCCTTATAACGTGGTATTCTTACATATTCTTTCAAGAGAAAACTCTCCTGTGCGTTCTCTTTTCAGGCTGCACTCTTAAACAAAAACGCAACACCAAAGCTTTTCGAGTTACAACAAGTTGTTTAGGAAAAACAAGATAATTTCGCACAATACGGGATTTTCTTAAAACGTTTTATTCTGACATATTTTTTGAGAGAAAACTCTCCTGTGCGTTCCCTTTTGAGGGTACACGCTTAGACATACATGCAACACCTAAGCTTTTCGAATTGTAACATGTTGTTTAGGAAAAACAAGATAATTTCGCACGATGCAGGATTGCATAAACTTGGTATTCTGACATATTTTTTCGAGGGAAAACCCTCCTGTGTGTTCTCTTTTGAGGCTACACGTTTAGACATACACACAACACCAAATCTTTTCGAGTTACAACGTGTTGTTTAAGAAAAACAAGAAAATTTTGCACGATGCGTTATTTCTCCTCTTATAATTTAAGTATTTCCAATACGTATGTATTTGTCTTTACTCTGCAACACTATATTTCCTATAACGTGGTATTCTTACATATTCTTTCAAGAGAAAACTCTCCTGTGCGTTCTCTTTTGAGGCTGCACGCCTAGACAAAAACGCAACACCAAAGCTTTTCGAGATACAACAAGTTGTTTAGGAAAAACAAGATAATTTCGCACAATAAGGTTGTTTCTTAAAACGTTTTATTCTGACATATTTTTTCGAGAGAAAACTCTCCTGTGCATTCCATTTTGAGGGTACACGCTTAGACATCCATGCAACACCTAAGCTTTTCGAGTTGTAACATGTTGTTTAGGAAAAACAAGATAATTTCGCACGATGCAGGATTTCCTTAAAACGTGGGATTCTGACATATTTTTTCGATAGAAAACTCTCATGTACGTTCTCTTTTGAGGCTACACGCTGAGACATACAAGCAACACCAAAGCTTTTCGAGTTACAACATGTTGTTTAGGAAAAACAAGATAATTTTCACTATGCAGGATTTCCTTAAAACGTGGTACTCTGACATATTTTTTTCGCGAGTAAATAATCCTGTGGGTTCTCTTTTGAGGCTAAACATTTAGAAATGCACGCAACACCAAATCTTTCGAGTTACAACGTGTTGTTTAGGAAATACAAGTTAATTTTGTACGATGCGTTATTTCTTCTGGTAAAGTTTAAGTATTTCTAATAAGTAAGTATTTGTCTTTTCTCTGCAACACTGTATTTCCTTATAACGTGGTATTCTTACACATTCTTTAGAGAGAAAACTCTCCTGTGAGTTCTCTTTTGAGGCTACACTCTGAGACATACAAGCTACAACAAATCGTTTCGTGTTACGACTTGTTGTTTAGGAAAAACAAGATAATTTCGCACGATGCAGGATTTCCTTAAACGTGGTATTCTGACATATTTTTTCAAGGGAAAACTCTCCTGTGTGTTCTATTTTGAGGCTACAAGTTTAGACATACACACAACACCAAATCTTTTCGAGTTACAACGTGTTGTTTAAGAAAAACAAGAAAAATTTTCATGATGCGTTATTTCTCCTCTTATAAGTATTTCCAATACGTACGTACTTGTCTTTACTCTGCAACACTATATTTCCTTATAACGTGGTATTCTTACATATTCTTTCGAGAGAAAACTCTCCTGTGCGTTCCCTTTTGAGGGTACACGCTTAGACATACATGCAACACCTAAGCTTTTCGAGTTGTAACATGTTGTTTAGGAAAAACAAGATAATTTCACACGATGCAGGATTTACTTAAAACGTGGTATTCTGACATATTATTTTGATAGAAAACTCTCATGTGCGTTCTCTTTTGAGGCTACACGCTGAGACATACAAGCAACACCAAAGCTTTTCGAGTTACAACATGTTGTTTAGGAAAAACAAGATAATTTTCACTATGCAGGATTTCCTTAAAACATGGTATTCTGACTTATTTTTTTCGCGAGTAAATAATCCTGTGGGTTCTCTTTTGAGGCTAAACGTTTAGACATACACGCAACACCAAATCTTTCAAGTTACAACGTGTTGTTTAGGAAATACAAGTTAATTTTGTACGATGCGTTATTTCTTCTGGTAAAGTTTAAGTATTTCTAATAAGTAAGTATTTGTCTTTTCTCTGCAACACTGTATTTCCTTTTAACGTGGTATTCTAACACATTCTTTGGAGAGAAAACTCTCCTGTGAGTTCTCTTTTGAGGCTACACTCTGAGACATACAAGCTACAACAAATCGTTTCGTGTTACGACTTGTTGTTTAGGAAAAACAAGATAATTTCGCACGATGCAGGATTTCCTTAAACGTGGTATTCTGACATATTTTTTCAAGGGAAAACTCTCCTGTGTGTTCTATTTTGAGGCTACATGTTTAGACATACACACAACACCAAATCTTTTCGAGTTACAACGTGTTGTTTAAGAAAAACAAGAAAATTTTTCATGATGCGTTATTTCTCCTCTTATAATTTAAGTATTTCCAATACGTACGTATTTGTCTTTACTCTGCAACACTATATTTCTTTATAACGTGGTATTCTTACATATTCTTTCGAGAGAAAACTCTCCTGTGCGTTCCCTTTTGAGGGTACACGCTTACACATACATGCAACACCTAAGCTTTTCGAGTTGTAACATGTTTTTTAGGAAAAACAAGATAATTTCGCACGATGCAGGATTTCCTTAAAACGTGGTATTCTGACATATTTTTTCGATAGAAAACTCTCATGTGCGTTCTCTTTTGAGGCTACACGCTGAGACATACAATCAACACCAAAGCTTTTCGAGTTACAACATGTTGTTTAGGAAAAACAAGATAATTTTCACTATGCAGGATTTCCTTAAAACGTGGTATTCTGACATATTTTTTCGCGAGTAAATAATCCTGTGGGTTCTCTTTTGAGGCTAAACGTTTAGACATACACGCAACACCAAATCTTTCGAGTTACAACGTGTTGTTTAGGAAATACAAGTTAATTTTGTACGATGCGTTATTTCTTCTCGAAAAGTTTAAGTATTTCTAATAAGTAAGTATTTGTCTTTTCTCTGCAACACTGTATTTCCTTATAACGTGGTATTCTTACATATTCTTTGGAGAGAAAACACTCCTGTGAGTTCTCTTTTGAGGCTACACTCTGAGACATACAAGCTACACCAAATCGTTTCGTGTTACGACTTGTTGTTTATGTAAAACAAGATAATTTCGCACGATGCAGGATTGCTGTAAAACTTGGTATTCTGACATATTTTTTCCAGGGAAAACTCTCCTGTGTGTTCTCTTTTGAGGCTACACGTTTAGACATACACACAACACCAAATCTTTTCGAGTTACCACGTGTTGTTTAAGAAAAACAAGAAAATTTTGCACGATGCGTTATTTCTCCTCTTATAATTTAAGTATTTCCAATACGTACGTATTTGTCTTTACTCTGCAACACTATATTTCCTTATAACGTGGTATTCTTACATATTCTTTCAAGAGAAAACTAACCTGTGCGTTCTCTATTGAGGCTGCACGCCTAGACAAAAACGCAACACCAAAGCTTTTCGAGATACAACAAGTTGTTTAGGAAAAACAAGATAATTTTGCACAATAAGGTTGTTTCTTAAAACGTTTTATTCTGACATATTTTTTCGAGAGAAAACTCTCCTGTGCATTCCCTTTTGAGGGTACACGCTTAGACATCCATGCAACACCTAAGCTTTTCGAGTTGTAACATGTTGTTTAGGAAAAACAAGATAATTTCGCACGATGCAGGATTTCCTTAAAACGTGGTATTCTGACATATTTTTTCGATAGAAAACTCTCATGTGCGTTCTCTTTTGAGGCTACACGCTGAGACATACAAGCAACACCAAAGCTTTTCGAGTTACAACATGTTGTTTAGGAAAAACAAGATAATTTTCACTATGCAGGATTTCCTTAAACGTGGTACTCTGACATATTTTTTTCGCGAGTAAATAATCCTGTGGGTTCTCTTTTGAGGCTAAACGTTTAGACATGCACGCAACACCAAATCTTTCGAGTTACAACGTGTTGTTTAGGAAATACAAGTTAATTTTGTACGATGTGTTATTTCTTCTGGTAAAGTTTAAGTATTTCTAATAAGTAAGTATTTGTCTTTTCTCTGCAACACTATATTTCCTTATAACGTGGTATTCTTACACATTCTTTGGAGAGAAAACTCTCCTGTGAGTTCTCTTTTGAGGCTACACTCTGAGACATACAAGCTACAACAAATCGTTTCGTGTTACGACTTGTTGTTTAGGAAAAACAAGATAATTTCGCACGATGCAGGATTTCCTTAAACGTGGTATTCTGACACATTTTTTCAAGGGAAAACTCTCCTGTGTGTTCTATTTTGAGGCTACATGTTTAGACATACACACAACACCAAATCTTTTCGAGTTAAAACGTGTTGTTTAAGAAAAACAAGAAAAATTTTCATGATGCGTTATTTCTCCTCTTATAAGTATTTCCAATACGTACGTACTTGTCTTTACTCTGCAACACTATATTTCCTTATAACGTGGTATTCTTACATATTCTTTCGAGAGAAAACTCTCCTGTGCGTTCCCTTTTGAGGGTACACGCTTACACATACATGCAACACCTAAGCTTTTCGAGTTGTAACATGTTGTTTAGGAAAAACAAGATAATTTCGCACGATGCAGGATTTCCTTAAAACGTGGTATTCTGACATATTTTTTCGATAGAAAACTCTCATGTGCGTTCTCTTTTGAGGCTACACGCTGAGACATACAAGCAACACCAAAGCTTTTCGAGTTACAACATGTTGTTTAGGAAAAACAAGATAATTTTCACTATGCAGGATTTCCTTAAAACGTGGTATTCTGACTTATTTTTTTCGCGAGTAAATAATCCTGTGGGCTCTCTTTTGAGGCTAAACGTTTAGACATACACGCAACACCAAATCTTTCAAGTTACAACGTGTTGTTTAGGAAATACAAGTTAATTTTGTACGATGCGTTATTTCTTCTGGTAAAGTTTAAGTATTTCTAATAAGTAAGTATTTGTCTTTTCTCTGCAACACTGTATTTCCTTATAACGTGGTATTCTAACACATTCTTTGGAGAGAAAACTCTCCTGTGAGTTCTCTTTTGAGGCTACACTCTGAGACATACAAGCTACAACAAATCGTTTCGTGTTACGACTTGTTGTTTAGGAAAAACAAGATAATTTCGCACGATGCAGGATTTCCTTAAACGTGATATTCTGACATATTTTTTCAAGGGAAAACTCTCCTGTGTGTTCTATTTTGAGGCTACATGTTTAGACATACACACAACACCAAATCTTTTCGAGTTACAACGTGTTGTTTAAGAAAAACAAGAAAAATTTTCATGATGCGTTATTTCTCCTCTTATAATTTAAATATTTCCAATACATACGTATTTGTCTTTACTCTGCAACACTATATTTCTTTATAACGTGGTATTCTTACATATTCTTTCGAGAGAAAACTCTCCTGTGCGTTCCCTTTTGAGGGTACACGCTTACACATACATGCAACACCTAAGCTTTTCGAGTTGTAACATGTTTTTTAGGAAAAACAAGATAATTTCGCACGATGCAGGATTTCCTTAAAACGTGGTATTCTGACATATTTTTTCGATAGAAAACTCTCATGTGCGTTCTCTTTTGAGGCTACACGCTGAGACATACAAGCAACACCAAAGCTTTTCGAGTTACAACATGTTGTTTAGGAAAAACAAGATAATTTTCACTATGCAGGATTTCTTTAAAATGTGGTATTCTGACATATTTTTTCGCGAGTAAATAATCCTGTGGGTTCTCTTTTGAGGCTAAACGTTTAGACATACACGCAACACCAAATCTTTCGAGTTACAACGTGTTGTTTAGGAAATATAAGTGAATTTTGTACGATGCGTTATTTCTTCTCATAAAGTTTAAGTATTTCTAATAAGTAAGTATTTGTCTTTTCTCTGCAACACTGTATTTCCTTATAACGTGGTATTCTTACATATTCTTTAAAGAGAAAACTCTCCTGTGCATTCTCTTTTGAGGCTACACGCTGAGACAAACAAGCTACACCAAATCGTTTCGTGTTACGACTTGTTGTTTAGGAAAAACAAGATAATTTCGCACGATGCAGGATTGCCTAAAACTTGGTATTCTGACATATTTTTTCGAGGGAAAACTCTCCTGTGTGTTCTCTTTTGAGGCTGCACGTTTAGACATACACACAACACCAAATCTTTTCGAGTTACAACGTGTTGTTTAAGAAAAACAAGAAAATTTTGCACGATGCGTTATTTCTCCTCTTATAATTTAAGTATTTCCAATACGTACGTATTTGTCTTTACTCTGCAACACTATATTTCCTTATAACGTGGTATTCTTACATATTCTTTCAAGAGAAAACTCTCCTGTGCGTTCTCTTTTCAGGCTGCACTCTTAAACAAAAACGCAACACCAAAGCTTTTCGAGTTACAACAAGTTGTTTAGGAAAAACAAGATAATTTCGCACAATACGGGATTTTCTTAAAACGTTTTATTCTGACATATTTTTTGAGAGAAAACTCTCCTGTGCGTTCCCTTTTGAGGGTACACGCTTAGACATACATGCAACACCTAAGCTTTTCGAATTGTAACATGTTGTTTAGGAAAAACAAGATAATTTCGCACGATGCAGGATTGCATAAACTTGGTATTCTGACATATTTTTTCGAGGGAAAACCCTCCTGTGTGTTCTCTTTTGAGGCTACACGTTTAGACATACACACAACACCAAATCTTTTCGAGTTACAACGTGTTGTTTAAGAAAAACAAGAAAATTTTGCACGATGCGTTATTTCTCCTCTTATAATTTAAGTATTTCCAATACGTATGTATTTGTCTTTACTCTGCAACACTATATTTCCTATAACGTGGTATTCTTACATATTCTTTCAAGAGAAAACTCTCCTGTGCGTTCTCTTTTGAGGCTGCACGCCTAGACAAAAACGCAACACCAAAGCTTTTCGAGTTACAACAAGTTGTTTAGGAAAAACAAGATAATTTCGCACAATAAGGTTGTTTCTTAAAACGTTTTATTCTGACATATTTTTTCGAGAGAAAACTCTCCTGTGCATTCCCTTTTGAGGGTACACGCTTAGACATCCATGCAACACCTAAGCTTTTCGAGTTGTAACATGTTGTTTAGGAAAAACAAGATAATTTCGCACGATGCAGGATTTCCTTAAAACGTGGGATTCTGACATATTTTTTCGATAGAAAACTCTCATGTAAGTTCTCTTTTGAGGCTACACGCTGAGACATACAAGCAACACCAAAGCTTTTCGACTTACAACATGTTGTTTAGGAAAAACAAGATAATTTTCACTATGCAGGATTTCCTTAAAACGTGGTACTCTGACATATTTTTTTCGCGAGTAAATAATCCTGTGGGTTCTCTTTTGAGGCTAAACGTTTAGAAATGCACGCAACACCAAATCTTTCGAGTTACAACGTGTTGTTTAGGAAATACAAGTTAATTTTGTACGATGCGTTATTTCTTCTGGTAAAGTTTAAGTATTTCTAATAAGTAAGTATTTGTCTTTTCTCTGCAACACTGTATTTCCTTATAACGTGGTATTCTTACACATTCTTTGGAGAGAAAACTCTCCTGTGAGTTCTCTTTTGAGGCTACACTCTGAGACATACAAGCTACAACAAATCGTTTCGTGTTACGACTTGTTGTTTAGGAAAAACAAGATAATTTCGCACGATGCAGGATTTCCTTAAACGTGGTATTCTGACATATTTTTTCAAGGGAAAACTCTCCTGTGTGTTCTATTTTGAGGCTACATGTTTAGACATACACACAACACCAAATCTTTTCGAGTTACAACGTGTTGTTTAAGAAAAACAAGAAAATTTTTCATGATGCGTTATTTCTCCTCTTATAATTTAAGTATTTCCAATACGTACGTATTTGTCTTTACTCTGCAACACTATATTTCTTTATAACGTGGTATTCTTACATATTCTTTCGAGAGAAAACTCTCCTGTGCGTTCCCTTTTGAGGGTACACGCTTACACATACATGCAACACCTAAGCTTTTCGAGTTGTAACATGTTTTTTAGGAAAAACAAGATAATTTCGCACGATGCAGGATTTCCTTAAAACGTGGTATTCTGACATATTTTTTCGATAGAAAACTCTCATGTGCGTTCTCTTTTGAGGCTACACGCTGAGACATACAATCAACACCAAAGCTTTTCGAGTTACAACATGTTGTTTAGGAAAAACAAGATAATTTTCACTATGCAGGATTTCCTTAAAACGTGGTATTCTGACATATTTTTTCGCGAGTAAATAATCCTGTGGGTTCTCTTTTGAGGCTAAACGTTTAGACATACACGCAACACCAAATCTTTCGAGTTACAACGTGTTGTTTAGGAAATACAAGTTAATTTTGTACGATGCGTTATTTCTTCTCGAAAAGTTTAAGTATTTCTAATAAGTAAGTATTTGTCTTTTCTCTGCAACACTGTATTTCCTTATAACGTGGTATTCTTACATATTCTTTGGAGAGAAAACACTCCTGTGAGTTCTCTTTTGAGGCTACACTCTGAGACATACAAGCTACACCAAATCGTTTCGTGTTACGACTTGTTGTTTATGTAAAACAAGATAATTTCGCACGATGCAGGATTGCTGTAAAACTTGGTATTCTGACATATTTTTTCCAGGGAAAACTCTCCTGTGTGTTCTCTTTTGAGGCTACACGTTTAGACATACACACAACACCAAATCTTTTCGAGTTACCACGTGTTGTTTAAGAAAAACAAGAAAATTTTGCACGATGCGTTATTTCTCCTCTTATAATTTAAGTATTTCCAATACGTACGTATTTGTCTTTACTCTGCAACACTATATTTCCTTATAACGTGGTATTCTTACATATTCTTTCAAGAGAAAACTAACCTGTGCGTTCTCTATTGAGGCTGCACGCCTAGACAAAAACGCAACACCAAAGCTTTTCGAGATACAACAAGTTGTTTAGGAAAAACAAGATAATTTTGCACAATAAGGTTGTTTCTTAAAACGTTTTATTCTGACATATTTTTTCGAGAGAAAACTCTCCTGTGCATTCCCTTTTGAGGGTACACGCTTAGACATCCATGCAACACCTAAGCTTTTCGAGTTGTAACATGTTGTTTAGGAAAAACAAGATAATTTCGCACGATGCAGGATTTCCTTAAAACGTGGTATTCTGACATATTTTTTCGATAGAAAACTCTCATGTGCGTTCTCTTTTGAGGCTACACGCTGAGACATACAAGCAACACCAAAGCTTTTCGAGTTACAACATGTTGTTTAGGAAAAACAAGATAATTTTCACTATGCAGGATTTCCTTAAACGTGGTACTCTGACATATTTTTTTCGCGAGTAAATAATCCTGTGGGTTCTCTTTTGAGGCTAAACGTTTAGACATGCACGCAACACCAAATCTTTCGAGTTACAACGTGTTGTTTAGGAAATACAAGTTAATTTTGTACGATGTGTTATTTCTTCTGGTAAAGTTTAAGTATTTCTAATAAGTAAGTATTTGTCTTTTCTCTGCAACACTATATTTCCTTATAACGTGGTATTCTTACACATTCTTTGGAGAGAAAACTCTCCTGTGAGTTCTCTTTTGAGGCTACACTCTGAGACATACAAGCTACAACAAATCGTTTCGTGTTACGACTTGTTGTTTAGGAAAAACAAGATAATTTCGCACGATGCAGGATTTCCTTAAACGTGGTATTCTGACACATTTTTTCAAGGGAAAACTCTCCTGTGTGTTCTATTTTGAGGCTACATGTTTAGACATACACACAACACCAAATCTTTTCGAGTTAAAACGTGTTGTTTAAGAAAAACAAGAAAAATTTTCATGATGCGTTATTTCTCCTCTTATAAGTATTTCCAATACGTACGTACTTGTCTTTACTCTGCAACACTATATTTCCTTATAACGTGGTATTCTTACATATTCTTTCGAGAGAAAACTCTCCTGTGCGTTCCCTTTTGAGGGTACACGCTTACACATACATGCAACACCTAAGCTTTTCGAGTTGTAACATGTTGTTTAGGAAAAACAAGATAATTTCGCACGATGCAGGATTTCCTTAAAACGTGGTATTCTGACATATTTTTTCGATAGAAAACTCTCATGTGCGTTCTCTTTTGAGGCTACACGCTGAGACATACAAGCAACACCAAAGCTTTTCGAGTTACAACATGTTGTTTAGGAAAAACAAGATAATTTTCACTATGCAGGATTTCCTTAAAACGTGGTATTCTGACTTATTTTTTTCGCGAGTAAATAATCCTGTGGGCTCTCTTTTGAGGCTAAACGTTTAGACATACACGCAACACCAAATCTTTCAAGTTACAACGTGTTGTTTAGGAAATACAAGTTAATTTTGTACGATGCGTTATTTCTTCTGGTAAAGTTTAAGTATTTCTAATAAGTAAGTATTTGTCTTTTCTCTGCAACACTGTATTTCCTTATAACGTGGTATTCTAACACATTCTTTGGAGAGAAAACTCTCCTGTGAGTTCTCTTTTGAGGCTACACTCTGAGACATACAAGCTACAACAAATCGTTTCGTGTTACGACTTGTTGTTTAGGAAAAACAAGATAATTTCGCACGATGCAGGATTTCCTTAAACGTGATATTCTGACATATTTTTTCAAGGGAAAACTCTCCTGTGTGTTCTATTTTGAGGCTACATGTTTAGACATACACACAACACCAAATCTTTTCGAGTTACAACGTGTTGTTTAAGAAAAACAAGAAAAATTTTCATGATGCGTTATTTCTCCTCTTATAATTTAAATATTTCCAATACATACGTATTTGTCTTTACTCTGCAACACTATATTTCTTTATAACGTGGTATTCTTACATATTCTTTCGAGAGAAAACTCTCCTGTGCGTTCCCTTTTGAGGGTACACGCTTACACATACATGCAACACCTAAGCTTTTCGAGTTGTAACATGTTTTTTAGGAAAAACAAGATAATTTCGCACGATGCAGGATTACCTTAAAACGTGGTATTCTGACATATTTTTTCGATAGAAAACTCTCATGTGCGTTCTCTTTTGAGGCTACACGCTGAGACATACAAGCAACACCAAAGCTTTTCGATTTACAACATGTTGTTTAGGAAAAACAAGATAATTTTCACTATGCAGGATTTCTTTAAAATGTGGTATTCTGACATATTTTTTCGCGAGTAAATAATCCTGTGGGTTCTCTTTTGAGGCTAAACGTTTAGACATACACGCAACACCAAATCTTTCGAGTTACAACGTGTTGTTTAGGAAATATAAGTGAATTTTGTACGATGCGTTATTTCTTCTCATAAAGTTTAAGTATTTCTAATAAGTAAGTATTTGTCTTTTCTCTGCAACACTGTATTTCCTTATAACGTGGTATTCTTACATATTCTTTAAAGAGAAAACTCTCCTGTGCATTCTCTTTTGAGGCTACACGCTGAGACAAACAAGCTACACCAAATCGTTTCGTGTTACGACTTGTTGTTTAGGAAAAACAAGATAATTTCGCACGATGCAGGATTGCCTAAAACTTGGTATTCTGACATATTTTTTCGAGGGAAAACTCTCCTGTGTGTTCTCTTTTGAGGCTGCACGTTTAGACATACACACAACACCAAATCTTTTCGAGTTACAACGTGTTGTTTAAGAAAAACAAGAAAATTTTGCACGATGCGTTATTTCTCCTCTTATAATTTAAGTATTTCCAATACGTACGTATTTGTCTTTACTCTGCAACACTATATTTCCTTATAACGTGGTATTCTTACATATTCTTTCAAGAGAAAACTCTCCTGTGCGTTCTCTTTTCAGGCTGCACTCTTAAACAAAAACGCAACACCAAAGCTTTTCGAGTTACAACAAGTTGTTTAGGAAAAACAAGATAATTTCGCACAATACGGGATTTTCTTAAAACGTTTTATTCTGACATATTTTTTGAGAGAAAACTCTCCTGTGCGTTCCCTTTTGAGGGTACACGCTTAGACATACATGCAACACCTAAGCTTTTCGAATTGTAACATGTTGTTTAGGAAAAACAAGATAATTTCGCACGATGCAGGATTGCATAAACTTGGTATTCTGACATATTTTTTCGAGGGAAAACCCTCCTGTGTGTTCTCTTTTGAGGCTACACGTTTAGACATACACACAACACCAAATCTTTTCGAGTTACAACGTGTTGTTTAAGAAAAACAAGAAAATTTTGCACGATGCGTTATTTCTCCTCTTATAATTTAAGTATTTCCAATACGTATGTATTTGTCTTTACTCTGCAACACTATATTTCCTATAACGTGGTATTCTTACATATTCTTTCAAGAGAAAACTCTCCTGTGCGTTCTCTTTTGAGGCTGCACGCCTAGACAAAAACGCAACACCAAAGCTTTTCGAGTTACAACAAGTTGTTTAGGAAAAACAAGATAATTTCGCACAATAAGGTTGTTTCTTAAAACGTTTTATTCTGACATATTTTTTCGAGAGAAAACTCTCCTGTGCATTCCCTTTTGAGGGTACACGCTTAGACATCCATGCAACACCTAAGCTTTTCGAGTTGTAACATGTTGTTTAGGAAAAACAAGATAATTTCGCACGATGCAGGATTTCCTTAAAACGTGGGATTCTGACATATTTTTTCGATAGAAAACTCTCATGTAAGTTCTCTTTTGAGGCTACACGCTGAGACATACAAGCAACACCAAAGCTTTTCGAGTTACAACATGTTGTTTAGGAAAAACAAGATAATTTTCACTATGCAGGATTTCCTTAAAACGTGGTACTCTGACATATTTTTTTCGCGAGTAAATAATCCTGTGGGTTCTCTTTTGAGGCTAAACGTTTAGAAATGCACGCAACACCAAATCTTTCGAGTTACAACGTGTTGTTTAGGAAATACAAGTTAATTTTGTACGATGCGTTATTTCTTCTGGTAAAGTTTAAGTATTTCTAATAAGTAAGTATTTGTCTTTTCTCTGCAACACTGTATTTCCTTATAACGTGGTATTCTTACACATTCTTTGGAGAGAAAACTCTCCTGTGAGTTCTCTTTTGAGGCTACACTCTGAGACATACAAGCTACAACAAATCGTTTCGTGTTACGACTTGTTGTTTAGGAAAAACAAGATAATTTCGCACGATGCAGGATTTCCTTAAACGTGGTATTCTGACATATTTTTTCCAGGGAAAACTCTCCTGTGTGTTCTATTTTGAGGCTACAAGTTTAGACATACACACAACACCAAATCTTTTCGAGTTACAACGTGTTGTTTAAGAAAAACAAGAAAAATTTTCATGATGCGTTATTTCTCCTCTTATAAGTATTTCCAATACGTACGTACTTGTCTTTACTCTGCAACACTATATTTCCTTATAACGTGGTATTCTTACATATTCTTTCGAGAGAAAACTCTCCTGTGCGTTCCCTTTTGAGGGTACACGCTTAGACATACATGCAACACCTAAGCTTTTCGAGTTGTAACATGTTGTTTAGGAAAAACAAGATAATTTCACACGATGCAGGATTTACTTAAAACGTGGTATTCTGACATATTATTTTGATAGAAAACTCTCATGTGCGTTCTCTTTTGAGGCTACACGCTGAGACATACAAGCAACACCAAAGCTTTTCGAGTTACAACATGTTGTTTAGGAAAAACAAGATAATTTTCACTATGCAGGATTTCCTTAAAACATGGTATTCTGACTTATTTTTTTCGCGAGTAAATAATCCTGTGGGTTCTCTTTTGAGGCTAAACGTTTAGACATACACGCAACACCAAATCTTTCAAGTTACAACGTGTTGTTTAGGAAATACAAGTTAATTTTGTACGATGCGTTATTTCTTCTGGTAAAGTTTAAGTATTTCTAATAAGTAAGTATTTGTCTTTTCTCTGCAACACTGTATTTCCTTTTAACGTGGTATTCTAACACATTCTTTGGAGAGAAAACTCTCCTGTGAGTTCTCTTTTGAGGCTACACTCTGAGACATACAAGCTACAACAAATCGTTTCGTGTTACGACTTGTTGTTTAGGAAAAACAAGATAATTTCGCACGATGCAGGATTTCCTTAAACATGGTATTCTGACATATTTTTTCAAGGGAAAACTCTCCTGTGTGTTCTATTTTGAGGCTACATGTTTAGACATACACACAACACCAAATCTTTTCGAGTTACAACGTGTTGTTTAAGAAAAACAAGAAAAATTTTCATGATGCGTTATTTCTCCTCTTATAATTTAAGTATTTCCAATACGTACGTATTTGTCTTTACTCTGCAACACTATATTTCTTTATAACGTTGTATTCTTACATATTCTTTCGAGAGAAAACTCTCCTGTGCGTTCCCTTTTGAGGGTACACGCTTACACATACATGCAACACCTAAGCTTTTCGAGTTGTAACATGTTTTTTAGGAAAAACAAGATAATTTCGCACGATGCAGGATTTCCTTAAAACGTGGTATTCTGACATATTTTTTCGATAGAAAACTCTCATGTGCGTTCTCTTTTGAGGCTACACGCTGAGACATACAATCAACACCAAAGCTTTTCGAGTTACAACATGTTGTTTAGGAAAAACAAGATAATTTTCACTATGCAGGATTTCCTTAAAACGTGGTATTCTGACATATTTTTTCGCGAGTAAATAATCCTGTGGGTTCTCTTTTGAGGCTAAACGTTTAGACATACACGCAACACCAAATCTTTCGAGTTACAACGTGTTGTTTAGGAAATACAAGTTAATTTTGTACGATGCGTTATTTCTTCTCGAAAAGTTTAAGTATTTCTAATAAGTAAGTATTTGTCTTTTCTCTGCAACACTGTATTTCCTTATAACGTGGTATTCTTACATATTCTTTGGAGAGAAAACACTCCTGTGAGTTCTCTTTTGAGGCTACACTCTGAGACATACAAGCTACACCAAATCGTTTCGTGTTACGACTTGTTGTTTATGTAAAACAAGATAATTTCGCACGATGCAGGATTGCTGTAAAACTTGGTATTCTGACATATTTTTTCCAGGGAAAACTCTCCTGTGTGTTCTCTTTTGAGGCTACACGTTTAGACATACACACAACACCAAATCTTTTCGAGTTACCACGTGTTGTTTAAGAAAAACAAGAAAATTTTGCACGATGCGTTATTTCTCCTCTTATAATTTAAGTATTTCCAATACGTACGTATTTGTCTTTACTCTGCAACACTATATTTCCTTATAACGTGGTATTCTTACATATTCTTTCAAGAGAAAACTAACCTGTGCGTTCTCTATTGAGGCTGCACGCCTAGACAAAAACGCAACACCAAAGCTTTTCGAGTTACAACAAGTTGTTTAGGAAAAACAAGATAATTTTGCACAATAAGGTTGTTTCTTAAAACGTTTTATTCTGACATATTTTTTCGAGAGAAAACTCTCCTGTGCATTCCCTTTTGAGGGTACACGCTTAGACATCCATGCAACACCTAAGCTTTTCGAGTTGTAACATGTTGTTTAGGAAAAACAAGATAATTTCGCACGATGCAGGATTTCCTTAAAACGTGGTATTCTGACATATTTTTTCGATAGAAAACTCTCATGTGCGTTCTCTTTTGAGGCTACACGCTGAGACATACAAGCAACACCAAAGCTTTTCGAGTTACAACAAGTTGTTTAGGAAAAACAAGATAATTTCGCACAATACGGGATTTTCTTAAAACGTTTTATTCTGACATATTTTTTGAGAGAAAACTCTCCTGTGCGTTCCCTTTTGAGGGTACACGCTTAGACATACATGCAACACCTAAGCTTTTCGAATTGTAACATGTTGTTTAGGAAAAACAAGATAATTTCGCACGATGCAGGATTGCATAAACTTGGTATTCTGACATATTTTTTCGAGGGAAAACCCTCCTGTGTGTTCTCTTTTGAGGCTACACGTTTAGACATACACACAACACCAAATCTTTTCGAGTTACAACGTGTTGTTTAAGAAAAACAAGAAAATTTTGCACGATGCGTTATTTCTCCTCTTATAATTTAAGTATTTCCAATACGTATGTATTTGTCTTTACTCTGCAACACTATATTTCCTATAACGTGGTATTCTTACATATTCTTTCAAGAGAAAACTCTCCTGTGCGTTCTCTTTTGAGGCTGCACGCCTAGACAAAAACGCAACACCAAAGCTTTTCGAGTTACAACAAGTTGTTTAGGAAAAACAAGATAATTTCGCACAATAAGGTTGTTTCTTAAAACGTTTTATTCTGACATATTTTTTCGAGAGAAAACTCTCCTGTGCATTCCCTTTTGAGGGTACACGCTTAGACATCCATGCAACACCTAAGCTTTTCGAGTTGTAACATGTTGTTTAGGAAAAACAAGATAATTTCGCACGATGCAGGATTTCCTTAAAACGTGGGATTCTGACATATTTTTTCGATAGAAAACTCTCATGTACGTTCTCTTTTGAGGCTACACGCTGAGACATACAAGCAACACCAAAGCTTTTCGAGTTACAACATGTTGTTTAGGAAAAACAAGATAATTTTCACTATGCAGGATTTCCTTAAAACGTGGTACTCTGACATATTTTTTTCGCGAGTAAATAATCCTGTGGGTTCTCTTTTGAGGCTAAACGTTTAGACATGCACGCAACACCAAATCTTTCGAGTTACAACGTGTTGTTTAGGAAATACAAGTTAATTTTGTACGATGCGTTATTTCTCCCGGTTAAAGTTTAAGTATTTCTAATAAGTAAGTATTTGTCTTTTCTCTGCAACACTGTATTTCCTTATAACGTGGTATTCTTACACATTCTTTGGAGAGAAAACTCTCCTGTGAGTTCTCTTTTGAGGCTACACTCTGAGACATACAAGCTACAACAAATCGTTTCGTGTTACGACTTGTTGTTTAGGAAAAACAAGATAATTTCGCACGATGCAGGATTTCCTTAAACGTGGTATTCTGACATATTTTTTCAAGGGAAAACTCTCCTGTGTGTTCTATTTTGAGGCTACAAGTTTAGACATACACACAACACCAAATCTTTTCGAGTTACAACGTGTTGTTTAAGAAAAACAAGAAAAATTTTCATGATGCGTTATTTCTCCTCTTATAAGTATTTCCAATACGTACGTACTTGTCTTTACTCTGCAACACTATATTTCCTTATAATGTGGTATTCTTACATATTCTTTCGAGAGAAAACTCTCCTGTGCGTTCCCTTTTGAGGGTACACGCTTAGACATACATGCAACACCTAAGCTTTTCGAGTTGTAACATGTTGTTTAGGAAAAACAAGATAATTTCACACGATGCAGGATTTACTTAAAACGTGGTATTCTGACATATTATTTTGATAGAAAACTCTCATGTGCGTTCTCTTTTGAGGCTACACGCTGAGACATACAAGCAACACCAAAGCTTTTCGAGTTACAACATGTTGTTTAGGAAAAACAAGATAATTTTCACTATGCAGGATTTCCTTAAAACATGGTATTCTGACTTATTTTTTTCGCGAGTTAATAATCCTGTGGGTTCTCTTTTGAGGCTAAACGTTTAGACATACACGCAACACCAAATCTTTCAAGTTACAACGTGTTGTTTAGGAAATACAAGTTAATTTTTTACGATGCGTTATTTCTTCTGGTAAAGTTTAAGTATTTCTAATAAGTAAGTATTTGTCTTTTCTCTGCAACACTGTATTTCCTTTTAACGTGGTATTCTAACACATTCTTTGGAGAGAAAACTCTCCTGTGAGTTCTCTTTTGAGGCTACACTCTGAGACATACAAGCTACAACAAATCGTTTCGTGTTACGACTTGTTGTTTAGGAAAAACAAGATAATTTCGCACGATGCAGGATTTCCTTAAACGTGGTATTCTGACATATTTTTTCAAGGGAAAACTCTCCTGTGTGTTCTATTTTGAGGCTACATGTTTAGACATACACACAACACCAAATCTTTTCGAGTTACAACGTGTTGTTTAAGAAAAACAAGAAAAATTTTCATGATGCGTTATTTCTCCTCTTATAATTTAAGTATTTCCAATACGTACGTATTTGTCTTTACTCTGCAACACTATATTTCTTTATAACGTGGTATTCTTACATATTCTTTCGAGAGAAAACTCTCCTGTGCGTTCCCTTTTGAGGGTACACGCTTACACATACATGCAACACCTGAGCTTTTCGAGTTGTAACATGTTTTTTAGGAAAAACAAGATAATTTCGCACGATGCAGGATTTCCTTAAAACGTGGTATTCTGACATATTTTTTCGATAGAAAACTCTCATGTGCGTTCTCTTTTGAGGCTACACGCTGAGACATACAATCAACACCAAAGCTTTTCGAGTTACAACATGTTGTTTAGGAAAAACAAGATAATTTTCACTATGCAGGATTTCCTTAAAACGTGGTATTCTGACATATTTTTTTGCGAGTAAATAATCCTGTGGGTTCTCTTTTGAGGCTAAACGTTTAGACATACACGCAACACCAAATCTTTCGAGTTACAACGTGTTGTTTAGGAAATACAAGTTAATTTTGTACGATGCGTTATTTCTTCTCGAAAAGTTTAAGTATTTCTAATAAGTAAGTATTTGTCTTTTCTCTGCAACACTGTATTTCCTTATAACGTGGTATTCTTACATATTCTTTGGAGAGAAAACACTCCTGTGAGTTCTCTTTTGAGGCTACACTCTGAGACATACAAGCTACACCAAATCGTTTCGTGTTACGACTTGTTGTTTATGTAAAACAAGATAATTTCGCACGATGCAGGATTGCTGTAAAACTTGGTATTCTGACATATTTTTTCCAGGGAAAACTCTCCTGTGTGTTCTCTTTTGAGGCTACACGTTTAGACATACACACAACACCAAATCTTTTCGAGTTACCACGTGTTGTTTAAGAAAAACAAGAAAATTTTGCACGATGCGTTATTTCTCCTCTTATAATTTAAGTATTTCCAATACGTACGTATTTGTCTTTACTCTGCAACACTATATTTCCTTATAACGTGGTATTCTTACATATTCTTTCAAGAGAAAACTAACCTGTGCGTTCTCTATTGAGGCTGCACGCCTAGACAAAAACGCAACACCAAAGCTTTTCGAGTTACAACAAGTTGTTTAGGAAAAACAAGATAATTTTGCACAATAAGGTTGTTTCTTAAAACGTTTTATTCTGACATATTTTTTCGAGAGAAAACTCTCCTGTGCATTCCCTTTTGAGGGTACACGCTTAGACATCCATGCAACACCTAAGCTTTTCGAGTTGTAACATGTTGTTTAGGAAAAACAAGATAATTTCGCACGATGCAGGATTTCCTTAAAACGTGGTATTCTGACATATTTTTTCGATAGAAAACTCTCATGTGCGTTCTCTTTTGAGGCTACACGCTGAGACATACAAGCAACACCAAAGCTTTTCGAGTTACAACATGTTGTTTAGGAAAAACAAGATAATTTTCACTATGCAGGATTTCCTTAAAACGTGGTATTCTGACATATTTTTTTCGCGAGTAAATAATCCTGTGGGTTCTCTTTTGAGGCAAAACGTTTAGACATACACGCAACACCAAATCTTTCAAGTTACAACGTGTTGTTTAGGAAATACAAATTAATGTTGTACGATGCGTTATTTCTTCTGGTAAAGTTTAAGTATTTCTAATAAGTAAGTATTTGTCTTTTCTCTGCAACACTGTATTTCCTTATAACGTGGTATTCTTACACATTCTTTGGAGAGAAAACTCTCCTGTGAGTTCTCTTTTGAGGCTACACTCTGAGACATACAAGCTACAACAAATCGTTTCGTGTTACGACTTGTTGTTTAGGAAAAACAAGATAATTTCGCACGATGCAGGATTTCCTTAAACGTGGTATTCTGACATATTTTTTCAAGGGAAAACTCTCCTGTGTGTTCTATTTTGAGGCTACATGTTTAGACATACACACAACACCAAATCTTTTCGAGTTACAACGTGTTGTTTAAGAAAAACAAGAAAAATTTTCATGATGCGTTATTTCTCCTCTTATAATTTAAGTATTTCCAATACGTACATATTTGTCTTTACTCTGCAACACTATATTTCCTTATAACGTGGTATTCTTACATATTCTTTCGAGAGAAAACTCTCCTGTGCGTTCCCTTTTGAGGGTACACGCTTACACATACATGCAACACCTAAGCTTTTCGAGTTGTAACATGTTTTTTAGGAAAAACAAGATAATTTCGCACGATGCAGGATTTCCTTAAAACGTGGTATTCTGACATATTTTTTCGATAGAAAACTCTCATGTGCGTTCTCTTTTGAGGCTACACGCTGAGACAAACAAGCAACACCAAAGCTTTTCGAGTTACAACATGTTGTTTAGGAAAAACAAGATAATTTTCACTATGCAGGATTTCCTTAAAACGTGGTATTCTGACATATTTTTTCGCAAGTAAATAATCCTGTGGGTTCTCTTTTGAGGCTAAACGTTTAGACATACACGCAACACCAAATCTTTCGAGTTACAACGTGTTGTTTAGGAAATATAAGTGAATTTTGTACGATGCGTTATTTCTTCTCATAAAGTTTAAGTATTTCTAATAAGTAAGTATTTGTCTTTTCTCTGCAACACTGTATTTCCTTATAACGTGGTATTCTTACATATTCTTTAAAGAGAAAACTCTCCTGTGCATTCTCGTTTGAGGCTACACGCTGAGACAAACAAGCTACACCAAATCGTTTCCTGTTACGACTTGTTGTTTAGGAAAAACAAGATAATTTCGCACGATGCAGGATTGCCTAAAACTTGGTATTCTGACATATTTTTTCGAGGGAAAACTCTCCTGTGTGTTCTCTTTTGAGGCTGCACGTTTAGACATACACACAACACCAAATCTTTTCGAGTTACAACGTGTTGTTTAAGAAAAACAAGAAAATTTTGCACGATGCGTTATTTCTCCTCTTATAATTTAAGTATTTCCAATACGTACGTATTTGTCTTTACTCTGCAACACTATATTTCCTTATAACGTGGTATTCTTACATATTCTTTCAAGAGAAAACTCTCCTGTGCGTTCTCTTTTCAGGCTGCACGCTTAGACAAATACGCAACACCAAAGCTTTTCGAGTTACAACAAGTTGTTTAGGAAATACAAGATAATTTCGCACAATACGGGATTTTCTGAAAACGTTTTATTCTGACATATTTTTTCGAGAGAAAACTCTCCTGTGCGTTCCCTTTTGAGGGTACACGCTTAGACATACAAGCAACACCTAAGCTTTTCGAGTTGTAACATGTTGTTTAGGAATAACAAGATAATTTCGCACGATGCAGGATTTCCTTAAAACGTGGTATTCTGACATATTGTTTCAATAGAAAACTCTCATGTGCGTTCTCTTTTGAGGCTACACGCTGAGACATACAAGCAACACCAAAGCTTTTCGAGTTACAACATGTTGTTTAGGAATAACATGATAATTTTCACTATGCAGTATTTCTTTAAAACGTGGTATTCTGACATACTTTTTCGCGAGTAAATATTCCTGTGGGTTCTCTTTTGAGGCTAAACGTTTAGACATACACGCAACACCAAATCTTCCGAGTTACAACGTGTTGTTTAGGAAATACAAGTTAATTTTGTACGATGCGTTATTTCTTCTCGTAAAGTTTAAGTATATCTAATAAGTAAGTATTTGCTTTTTCTCTGCAACACTGTATTTCCTTATAACGTGGTATTCTTACATATTCTTTAAAGAAAAAACTTTCCTGTGCATTCTCTTTTGAGGCTACACGCTGAAACATACAAGCTACACCAAATCGTTTCGTGTCACGACTTGTTGTTTAGGAAAAACAAGATAATTTCGCACGATGCAGGATTGCCTAAAACTTGGTATTCTGACATATTTTTTCGAGGGAAAACTCTCCTGTGTGTTCTCTTTTGAGGCTACACGTTTAGACATACACACAACACCAAATCTTTTCGAGTTACAACGTGTTGTTTAAGAAAAACAAGAAAATTTTGCACGATGCGTTATTTCTCCTCTTATAATTTAAGTATTTCCAATACGTACGTATTTGTCTTTACTCTGCAACACTATATTTCCTTATAACGTGGTATTCTTACATATTCTTTCAAGAGAAAACTCTCCTGTGCGTTCTCTTTTGAGGCTGCACGCCTAGACAAAAACGCAACACCAAAGCTTTTCGAGTTACAACAAGTTGTTTAGGAAAAACAAGATAATTTCGCACAATAAGGTTGTTTCTTAAAACGTTTTATTCTGACATATTTTTTCGAGAGAAAACTCTCCTGTGCATTCCCTTTTGAGGGTACACGCTTAGACATCCATGCAACACCTAAGCTTTTCGAGTTGTAACATGTTGTTTAGGAAAAAAAGATAATTTCGCACGATGCAGGATTTCCTTAAAACGTGGTATTCTGACATATTTTTTCGATAGAAAACTCTCATGTACGTTCTCTTTTGAGGCTACACGCTGAGACATACAAGCAACACCAAAGCTTTTCGAGTTACAACATGTTGTTTAGGAAAAACAAGATAATTTTCACTATGCAGGATTTCCTTAAACGTGGTACTCTGACATATTTTTTTTCGCGAGTAAATAATCCTGTGGGTTCTCTTTTGAGGCTAAACGTTTAGACATGCACGCAACACCAAATCTTTCGAGTTACAACGTGTTGTTTAGGAAATACAAGTTAATTTTGTACGATGTGTTATTTCTTCTGGTAAAGTTTAAGTATTTCTAATAAGTAAGTATTTGTCTTTTCTCTGCAACACTGTATTTCCTTATAACGTGGTATTCTTACACATTCTTTGGAGAGAAAACTCTCCTGTGAGTTCTCTTTTGAGGCTACACTCTGAGACATACAAGCTACAACAAATCGTTTCGTGTTACGACTTGTTGTTTAGGAAAAACAAGATAATTTCGCACGATGCAGGATTTCCTTAAACGTGGTATTCTGACATATTTTTTCAAGGGAAAACTCTCCTGTGTGTTCTATTTTGAGGCTACATGTTTAGACATACACACAACACCAAATCTTTTCGAGTTACAACGTGTTGTTTAAGAAAAACAAGAAAAATTTTCATGATGCGTTATTTCTCCTCTTATAATTTAAGTATTTCCAATACGTACATATTTGTCTTTACTCTGCAACACTATATTTCCTTATAACGTGGTATTCTTACATATTCTTTCGAGAGAAAACTCTCCTGTGCGTTCCCTTTTGAGGGTACACGCTTACACATACATGCAACACCTAAGCTTTTCGAGTTGTAACATGTTTTTTAGGAAAAACAAGATAATTTCGCACGATGCAGGATTTCCTTAAAACGTGGTATTCTGACATATTTTTTCGATAGAAAACTCTCATGTGCGTTCTCTTTTGAGGCTACACGCTGAGACAAACAAGCAACACCAAAGCTTTTCGAGTTACAACATGTTGTTTAGGAAAAACAAGATAATTTTCACTATGCAGGATTTCCTTAAAACGTGGTATTCTGACATATTTTTTCGCAAGTAAATAATCCTGTGGGTTCTCTTTTGAGGCTAAACGTTTAGACATACACGCAACACCAAATCTTTCGAGTTACAACGTGTTGTTTAGGAAATATAAGTGAATTTTGTACGATGCGTTATTTCTTCTCATAAAGTTTAAGTATTTCTAATAAGTAAGTATTTGTCTTTTCTCTGCAACACTGTATTTCCTTATAACGTGGTATTCTTACATATTCTTTAAAGAGAAAACTCTCCTGTGCATTCTCGTTTGAGGCTACACGCTGAGACAAACAAGCTACACCAAATCGTTTCCTGTTACGACTTGTTGTTTAGGAAAAACAAGATAATTTCGCACGATGCAGGATTGCCTAAAACTTGGTATTCTGACATATTTTTTCGAGGGAAAACTCTCCTGTGTGTTCTCTTTTGAGGCTGCACGTTTAGACATACACACAACACCAAATCTTTTCGAGTTACAACGTGTTGTTTAAGAAAAACAAGAAAATTTTGCACGATGCGTTATTTCTCCTCTTATAATTTAAGTATTTCCAATACGTACGTATTTGTCTTTACTCTGCAACACTATATTTCCTTATAACGTGGTATTCTTACATATTCTTTCAAGAGAAAACTCTCCTGTGCGTTCTCTTTTCAGGCTGCACGCTTAGACAAATACGCAACACCAAAGCTTTTCGAGTTACAACAAGTTGTTTAGGAAATACAAGATAATTTCGCACAATACGGGATTTTCTGAAAACGTTTTATTCTGACATATTTTTTCGAGAGAAAACTCTCCTGTGCGTTCCCTTTTGAGGGTACACGCTTAGACATACAAGCAACACCTAAGCTTTTCGAGTTGTAACATGTTGTTTAGGAATAACAAGATAATTTCGCACGATGCAGGATTTCCTTAAAACGTGGTATTCTGACATATTGTTTCAATAGAAAACTCTCATGTGCGTTCTCTTTTGAGGCTACACGCTGAGACATACAAGCAACACCAAAGCTTTTCGAGTTACAACATGTTGTTTAGGAATAACATGATAATTTTCACTATGCAGTATTTCTTTAAAACGTGGTATTCTGACATACTTTTTCGCGAGTAAATATTCCTGTGGGTTCTCTTTTGAGGCTAAACGTTTAGACATACACGCAACACCAAATCTTCCGAGTTACAACGTGTTGTTTAGGAAATACAAGTTAATTTTGTACGATGCGTTATTTCTTCTCGTAAAGTTTAAGTATATCTAATAAGTAAGTATTTGCTTTTTCTCTGCAACACTGTATTTCCTTATAACGTGGTATTCTTACATATTCTTTAAAGAAAAAACTTTCCTGTGCATTCTCTTTTGAGGCTACACGCTGAAACATACAAGCTACACCAAATCGTTTCGTGTCACGACTTGTTGTTTAGGAAAAACAAGATAATTTCGCACGATGCAGGATTGCCTAAAACTTGGTATTCTGACATATTTTTTCGAGGGAAAACTCTCCTGTGTGTTCTCTTTTGAGGCTACACGTTTAGACATACACACAACACCAAATCTTTTCGAGTTACAACGTGTTGTTTAAGAAAAACAAGAAAATTTTGCACGATGCGTTATTTCTCCTCTTATAATTTAAGTATTTCCAATACGTACGTATTTGTCTTTACTCTGCAACACTATATTTCCTTATAACGTGGTATTCTTACATATTCTTTCAAGAGAAAACTCTCCTGTGCGTTCTCTTTTGAGGCTGCACGCCTAGACAAAAACGCAACACCAAAGCTTTTCGAGTTACAACAAGTTGTTTAGGAAAAACAAGATAATTTCGCACAATAAGGTTGTTTCTTAAAACGTTTTATTCTGACATATTTTTTCGAGAGAAAACTCTCCTGTGCATTCCCTTTTGAGGGTACACGCTTAGACATCCATGCAACACCTAAGCTTTTCGAGTTGTAACATGTTGTTTAGGAAAAAAAGATAATTTCGCACGATGCAGGATTTCCTTAAAACGTGGTATTCTGACATATTTTTTCGATAGAAAACTCTCATGTACGTTCTCTTTTGAGGCTACACGCTGAGACATACAAGCAACACCAAAGCTTTTCGAGTTACAACATGTTGTTTAGGAAAAACAAGATAATTTTCACTATGCAGGATTTCCTTAAACGTGGTACTCTGACATATTTTTTTTCGCGAGTAAATAATCCTGTGGGTTCTCTTTTGAGGCTAAACGTTTAGACATGCACGCAACACCAAATCTTTCGAGTTACAACGTGTTGTTTAGGAAATACAAGTTAATTTTGTACGATGTGTTATTTCTTCTGGTAAAGTTTAAGTATTTCTAATAAGTAAGTATTTGTCTTTTCTCTGCAACACTATATTTCCTTATAACGTGGTATTCTTACACATTCTTTGGAGAGAAAACTCTCCTGTGAGTTCTCTTTTAAGGCTACACTCTGAGACATACAAGCTACAACAAATCGTTTCGTGTTACGACTTGTTGTTTAGGAAAAACAAGATAATTTCGCACGATGCAGGATTTCCTTAAACGTGGTATTCTGACATATTTTTTCAAGGGAAAACTCTCCTGTGTGTTCTATTTTGAGGCTACATGTTTAGACATACACACAACACCAAATCTTTTCGAGTTACAACGTGTTGTTTAAGAAAAACAAGAAAAATTTTCATGATGCGTTATTTCTCCTCTTATAAGTATTTCCAATACTTACGTACTTGTCTTTACTCTGCAACACTATATTTCCTTATAACGTGGTATTCTTACATATTCTTTCGAGAGAAAACTCTCCTGTGCGTTCCCTTTTGAGGGTACACGCTTACACATACATGCAACACCTAAGCTTTTCGAGTTGTAACATGTTGTTTAGGAAAAACAAGATAATTTCGCACGATGCAGGATTTCCTTAAAACGTGGTATTCTGACATATTTTTTCGATAGAAAACTCTCATGTGCGTTCTCTTTTGAGGCTACACGCTGAGACATACAAGCAACACCAAAGCTTTTCGAGTTACAACATGTTGTTTAGGAAAAACAAGATAATTTTCACTATGCAGGATTTCCTTAAAACGTGGTATTCTGACTTATTTTTTTCGCGAGTAAATAATCCTGTGGGCTCTCTTTTGAGGCTAAACGTTTAGACATACACGCAACACCAAATCTTTCAAGTTACAACGTGTTGTTTAGGAAATACAAGTTAATTTTGTACGATGCGTTATTTCTTCTGGTAAAGTTTAAGTATTTCTAATAAGTAAGTATTTGTCTTTTCTCTGCAACACTGTATTTCCTTATAACGTGGTATTCTAACACATTCTTTGGAGAGAAAACTCTCCTGTGAGTTCTCTTTTGAGGCTACACTCTGAGACATACAAGCTACAACAAATCGTTTCGTGTTACGACTTGTTGTTTAGGAAAAACAAGATAATTTCGCACGATGCAGGATTTCCTTAAACGTGATATTCTGACATATTTTTTCAAGGGAAAACTCTCCTGTGTGTTCTATTTTGAGGCTACATGTTTAGACATACACACAACACCAAATCTTTTCGAGTTACAACGTGTTGTTTAAGAAAAACAAGAAAAATTTTCATGATGCGTTATTTCTCCTCTTATAATTTAAGTATTTCCAATACATACGTATTTGTCTTTACTCTGCAACACTATATTTCTTTATAACGTGGTATTCTTACATATTCTTTCGAGAGAAAACTCTCCTGTGCGTTCCCTTTTGAGGGTACACGCTTACACATACATGCAACACCTAAGCTTTTCGAGTTGTAACATGTTTTTTAGGAAAAACAAGATAATTTCGCACGATGCAGGATTTCCTTAAAACGTGGTATTCTGACATATTTTTTCGATAGAAAACTCTCATGTGCGTTCTCTTTTGAGGCTACACGCTGAGACATACAAGCAACACCAAAGCTTTTCGAGTTACAACATGTTGTTTAGGAAAAACAAGATAATTTTCACTATGCAGGATTTCTTTAAAATGTGGTATTCTGACATATTTTTTCGCGAGTAAATAATCCTGTGGGTTCTCTTTTGAGGCTAAACGTTTAGACATACACGCAACACCAAATCTTTCGACTTACAACGTGTTGTTTAGGAAATATAAGTGAATTTTGTACGATGCGTTATTTCTTCTCATAAAGTTTAAGTATTTCTAATAAGTATTTGTCTTTTCTCTGCAACACTGTATTTCCTTATAACGTGGTATTCTTACATATTCTTTAAAGAGAAAACTCTCCTGTGCATTCTCGTTTGAGGCTACACGCTGAGACAAACAAGCTACACCAAATCGTTTCGTGTTACGACTTGTTGTTTAGGAAAAACAAGATAATTTCGCACGATGCAGGATTGCCTAAAACTTGGTATTCTGACATATTTTTTCGAGGGAAAACTCTCCTGTGTGTTCTCTTTTGAGGCTGCACGTTTAGACATACACACAACACCAAATCTTTTCGAGTTACAACGTGTTGTTTAAGAAAAACAAGAAAATTTTGCACGATGCGTTATTTCTCCTCTTATAATTTAAGTATTTCCAATACGTACGTATTTGTCTTTACTCTGCAACACTATATTTCCTTATAACGTGGTATTCTTACATATTCTTTCAAGAGAAAACTCTCCTGTGCGTTCTCTTTTCAGGCTGCACTCTTAAACAAAAACGCAACACCAAAGCTTTTCGAGTTACAACAAGTTGTTTAGGAAAAACAAGATAATTTCGCACAATACGGGATTTTCTTAAAACGTTTTATTCTGACATATTTTTTGAGAGAAAACTCTCCTGTGCGTTCCCTTTTGAGGGTACACGCTTAGACATACATGCAACACCTAAGCTTTTCGAATTGTAACATGTTGTTTAGGAAAAACAAGATAATTTCGCACGATGCAGGATTGCATAAACTTGGTATTCTGACATATTTTTTCGAGGGAAAACCCTCCTGTGTGTTCTCTTTTGAGGCTACACGTTTAGACATACACACAACACCAAATCTTTTCGAGTTACAACGTGTTGTTTAAGAAAAACAAGAAAATTTTGCACGATGCGTTATTTCTCCTCTTATAATTTAAGTATTTCCAATACGTATGTATTTGTCTTTACTCTGCAACACTATATTTCCTATAACGTGGTATTCTTACATATTCTTTCAAGAGAAAACTCTCCTGTGCGTTCTCTTTTGAGGCTGCACGCCTAGACAAAAACGCAACACCAAAGCTTTTCGAGTTACAACAAGTTGTTTAGGAAAAACAAGATAATTTCGCACAATAAGGTTGTTTCTTAAAACGTTTTATTCTGACATATTTTTTCGAGAGAAAACTCTCCTGTGCATTCCCTTTTGAGGGTACACGCTTAGACATCCATGCAACACCTAAGCTTTTCGAGTTGTAACATGTTGTTTAGGAAAAACAAGATAATTTCGCACGATGCAGGATTTCCTTAAAACGTGGGATTCTGACATATTTTTTCGATAGAAAACTCTCATGTACGTTCTCTTTTGAGGCTACACGCTGAAACATACAAGCAACACCAAAGCTTTTCGAGTTACAACATGTTGTTTAGGAAAAACAAGATAATTTTCACTATGCAGGATTTCCTTAAAACGTGGTACTCTGACATATTTTTTTCGCGAGTAAATAATCCTGTGGGTTCTCTTTTGAGGCTAAACGTTTAGACATGCACGCAACACCAAATCTTTCGAGTTACAACGTGTTGTTTAGGAAATACAAGTTAATTTTGTACGATGCGTTATTTCTTCTGGTAAAGTTTAAGTATTTCTAATAAGTAAGTATTTGTCTTTTCTCTGCAACACTGTATTTCCTTATAACGTGGTATTCTTACACATTCTTTGGAGAGAAAACTCTCCCGTGAGTTCTCTTTTGAGGCTACACTCTGAGACATACAAGCTACAACAAATCGTTTCGTGTTACGACTTGTTGTTTAGGAAAAACAAGATAATTTCGCACGATGCAGGATTTCCTTAAACGTGGTATTCTGACATATTTTTTCAAGGGAAAACTCTCCTGTGTGTTCTATTTTGAGGCTACAAGTTTAGACATACACACAACACCAAATCTTTTCGAGTTACAACGTGTTGTTTAAGAAAAACAAGAAAAATTTTCATGATGCGTTATTTCTCCTCTTATAAGTATTTCCAATACGTACGTACTTGTCTTTACTCTGCAACACTATATTTCCTTATAACGTGGTATTCTTACATATTCTTTCGAGAGAAAACTCTCCTGTGCGTTCCCTTTTGAGGGTACACGCTTAGACATACATGCAACACCTAAGCTTTTCGAGTTGTAACATGTTGTTTAGGAAAAACAAGATAATTTCACACGATGCAGGATTTACTTAAAACGTGGTATTCTGACATATTATTTTGATAGAAAACTCTCATGTGCGTTCTCTTTTGAGGCTACACGCTGAGACATACAAGCAACACCAAAGCTTTTCGAGTTACAACATGTTGTTTAGGAAAAACAAGATAATTTTCACTATGCAGGATTTCCTTAAAACATGGTATTCTGACTTATTTTTTTCGCGAGTAAATAATCCTGTGGGTTCTCTTTTGACCCTAAACGTTTAGACATACACGCAACACCAAATCTTTCAAGTTACAACGTGTTGTTTAGGAAATACAAGTTAATTTTGTACGATGCGTTATTTCTTCTGGTAAAGTTTAAGTATTTCTAATAAGTAAGTATTTGTCTTTTCTCTGCAACACTGTATTTCCTTTTAACGTGGTATTCTAACACATTCTTTGGAGAGAAAACTCTCCTGTGAGTTCTCTTTTGAGGCTACACTCTGAGACATACAAGCTACAACAAATCGTTTCGTGTTACGACTTGTTGTTTAGGAAAAACAAGATAATTTCGCACGATGCAGGATTTCCTTAAACATGGTATTCTGACATATTTTTTCAAGGGAAAACTCTCCTGTGTGTTCTATTTTGAGGCTACATGTTTAGACATACACACAACACCAAATCTTTTCGAGTTACAACGTGTTGTTTAAGAAAAACAAGAAAAATTTTCATGATGCGTTATTTCTCCTCTTATAATTTAAGTATTTCCAATACGTACGTATTTGTCTTTACTCTGCAACACTATATTTCTTTATAACGTGGTATTCTTACATATTCTTTCGAGAGAAAACTCTCCTGTGCGTTCCCTTTTGAGGGTACACGCTTACACATACATGCAACACCTAAGCTTTTCGAGTTGTAACATGTTTTTTAGGAAAAACAAGATAATTTCGCACGATGCAGGATTTCCTTAAAACGTGGTATTCTGACATATTTTTTCGATAGAAAACTCTCATGTGCGTTCTCTTTTGAGGCTACACGCTGAGACATACAATCAACACCAAAGCTTTTCGAGTTACAACATGTTGTTTAGGAAAAACAAGATAATTTTCACTATGCAGGATTTCCTTAAAACGTGGTATTCTGACATATTTTTTCGCGAGTAAATAATCCTGTGGGTTCTCTTTTGAGGCTAAACGTTTAGACATACACGCAACACCAAATCTTTCGAGTTACAACGTGTTGTTTAGGAAATACAAGTTAATTTTGTACGATGCGTTATTTCTTCTCGAAAAGTTTAAGTATTTCTAATAAGTAAGTATTTGTCTTTTCTCTGCAACACTGTATTTCCTTATAACGTGGTATTCTTACATATTCTTTGGAGAGAAAACACTCCTGTGAGTTCTCTTTTGAGGCTACACTCTGAGACATACAAGCTACACCAAATCGTTTCGTGTTACGACTTGTTGTTTATGTAAAACAAGATAATTTCGCACGATGCAGGATTGCTGTAAAACTTGGTATTCTGACATATTTTTTCCAGGGAAAACTCTCCTGTGTGTTCTCTTTTGAGGCTACACGTTTAGACATACACACAACACCAAATCTTTTCGAGTTACCACGTGTTGTTTAAGAAAAACAAGAAAATTTTGCACGATGCGTTATTTCTCCTCTTATAATTTAAGTATTTCCAATACGTACGTATTTGTCTTTACTCTGCAACACTATATTTCCTTATAACGTGGTATTCTTACATATTCTTTCAAGAGAAAACTAACCTGTGCGTTCTCTATTGAGGCTGCACGCCTAGACAAAAACGC
The DNA here is from genome assembly GCF_947179515.1 of Apodemus sylvaticus. Classification (NCBI taxonomy): domain Eukaryota; kingdom Metazoa; phylum Chordata; class Mammalia; order Rodentia; family Muridae; genus Apodemus; species Apodemus sylvaticus. The sequence continues at coordinate 79,180,259 of NC_067488.1, read as the reverse complement.
AACACCAAAGCTTTTCGAGTTACAACAAGTTGTTTAGGAAAAACAAGATAATTTTGCACAATAAGGTTGTTTCTTAAAACGTTTTATTCTGACATATTTTTTCGAGAGAAAACTCTCCTGTGCATTCCCTTTTGAGGGTACACGCTTAGACATCCATGCAACACCTAAGCTTTTCGAGTTGTAACATGTTGTTTAGGAAAAACAAGATAATTTCGCACGATGCAGGATTTCCTTAAAACGTGGTATTCTGACATATTTTTTCGATAGAAAACTCTCATGTGCGTTCTCTTTTGAGGCTACACGCTGAGACATACAAGCAACACCAAAGCTTTTCGAGTTACAACAAGTTGTTTAGGAAAAACAAGATAATTTCGCACAATACGGGATTTTCTTAAAACGTTTTATTCTGACATATTTTTTGAGAGAAAACTCTCCTGTGCGTTCCCTTTTGAGGGTACACGCTTAGACATACATGCAACACCTAAGCTTTTCGAATTGTAACATGTTGTTTAGGAAAAACAAGATAATTTCGCACGATGCAGGATTTCCTTAAAACGTGGGATTCTGACATATTTTTTCGATAGAAAACTCTCATGTACGTTCTCTTTTGAGGCTACACGCTGAGACATACAAGCAACACCAAAGCTTTTCGAGTTACAACATGTTGTTTAGGAAAAACAAGATAATTTTCACTATGCAGGATTTCCTTAAAACGTGGTACTCTGACATATTTTTTTCGCGAGTAAATAATCCTGTGGGTTCTCTTTTGAGGCTAAACGTTTAGACATGCACGCAACACCAAATCTTTCGAGTTACAACGTGTTGTTTAGGAAATACAAGTTAATTTTGTACGATGCGTTATTTCTTCTGGTAAAGTTTAAGTATTTCTAATAAGTAAGTATTTGTCTTTTCTCTGCAACACTGTATTTCCTTATAACGTGGTATTCTTACACATTCTTTGGAGAGAAAACTCTCCCGTGAGTTCTCTTTTGAGGCTACACTCTGAGACATACAAGCTACAACAAATCGTTTCGTGTTACGACTTGTTGTTTAGGAAAAACAAGATAATTTCGCACGATGCAGGATTTCCTTAAACGTGGTATTCTGACATATTTTTTCAAGGGAAAACTCTCCTGTGTGTTCTATTTTGAGGCTACAAGTTTAGACATACACACAACACCAAATCTTTTCGAGTTACAACGTGTTGTTTAAGAAAAACAAGAAAAATTTTCATGATGCGTTATTTCTCCTCTTATAAGTATTTCCAATACGTACGTACTTGTCTTTACTCTGCAACACTATATTTCCTTATAACGTGGTATTCTTACATATTCTTTCGAGAGAAAACTCTCCTGTGCGTTCCCTTTTGAGGGTACACGCTTAGACATACATGCAACACCTAAGCTTTTCGAGTTGTAACATGTTGTTTAGGAAAAACAAGATAATTTCACACGATGCAGGATTTACTTAAAACGTGGTATTCTGACATATTATTTTGATAGAAAACTCTCATGTGCGTTCTCTTTTGAGGCTACACGCTGAGACATACAAGCAACACCAAAGCTTTTCGAGTTACAACATGTTGTTTAGGAAAAACAAGATAATTTTCACTATGCAGGATTTCCTTAAAACATGGTATTCTGACTTATTTTTTTCGCGAGTAAATAATCCTGTGGGTTCTCTTTTGACCCTAAACGTTTAGACATACACGCAACACCAAATCTTTCAAGTTACAACGTGTTGTTTAGGAAATACAAGTTAATTTTGTACGATGCGTTATTTCTTCTGGTAAAGTTTAAGTATTTCTAATAAGTAAGTATTTGTCTTTTCTCTGCAACACTGTATTTCCTTTTAACGTGGTATTCTAACACATTCTTTGGAGAGAAAACTCTCCTGTGAGTTCTCTTTTGAGGCTACACTCTGAGACATACAAGCTACAACAAATCGTTTCGTGTTACGACTTGTTGTTTAGGAAAAACAAGATAATTTCGCACGATGCAGGATTTCCTTAAACGTGGTATTCTGACATATTTTTTCAAGGGAAAACTCTCCTGTGTGTTCTATTTTGAGGCTACATGTTTAGACATACACACAACACCAAATCTTTTCGAGTTACAACGTGTTGTTTAAGAAAAACAAGAAAATTTTTCATGATGCGTTATTTCTCCTCTTATAATTTAAGTATTTCCAATACGTACGTATTTGTCTTTACTCTGCAACACTATATTTCTTTATAACGTGGTATTCTTACATATTCTTTCGAGAGAAAACTCTCCTGTGCGTTCCCTTTTGAGGGTACACGCTTACACATACATGCAACACCTAAGCTTTTCGAGTTGTAACATGTTTTTTAGGAAAAACAAGATAATTTCGCACGATGCAGGATTTCCTTAAAACGTGGTATTCTGACATATTTTTTCGATAGAAAACTCTCATGTGCGTTCTCTTTTGAGGCTACACGCTGAGACATACAATCAACACCAAAGCTTTTCGAGTTACAACATGTTGTTTAGGAAAAACAAGATAATTTTCACTATGCAGGATTTCCTTAAAACGTGGTATTCTGACATATTTTTTCGCGAGTAAATAATCCTGTGGGTTCTCTTTTGAGGCTAAACGTTTAGACATACACGCAACACCAAATCTTTCGAGTTACAACGTGTTGTTTAGGAAATATAAGTGAATTTTGTACGATGCGTTATTTCTTCTGGTAAAGTTTAAGTATTTCTAATAAGTAAGTATTTGTCTTTTCTCTGCAACACTGTATTTCCTTATAACGTGGTATTCTTACATATTCTTTAAAGAGAAAACTCTCCTGTGCATTCTCGTTTGAGGCTACACGCTGAGACAAACAAGCTACACCAAATCGTTTCGTGTTACGACTTGTTGTTTAGGAAAAACAAGATAATTTCGCACGATGCAGGATTGCCTAAAACTTGGTATTCTGACATATTTTTTCGAGGGAAAACTCTCCTGTGTGTTCTCTTTTGAGGCTGCACGTTTAGACATACACACAACACCAAATCTTTTCGAGTTACAACGTGTTGTTTAAGAAAAACAAGAAAATTTTGCACGATGCGTTATTTCTCCTCTTATAATTTAAGTATTTCCAATACGTACGTATTTGTCTTTACTCTGCAACACTATATTTCCTTATAACGTGGTATTCTTACATATTCTTTCAAGAGAAAACTCTCCTGTGCGTTCTCTTTTCAGACTGCACGCTTAGACAAAAACGCAACACCAAAGCTTTTCGAGTTACAACAAGTTGTTTAGGAAATACAAGATAATTTCGCACAATACGGGATTTTCTGAAAACGTTTTATTCTGACATATTTTTTCGAGAGAAAACTCTCCTGTGCGTTCCCTTTTGAGGGTACACGCTTAGACATACAAGCAACACCTAAGCTTTTCGAGTTGTAACATGTTGTTTAGGAAAAAAAAGATAATTTCGCACGATGCAGGATTTCCTTAAAACGTGGTATTCTGACATATTGTTTCAATAGAAAACTCTCATGTGCGTTCTCTTTTGAGGCTACACGCTGAGACATACAAGCAACACCAAAGCTTTTCGAGTTACAACATGTTGTTTAGGAAAAACATGATAATTTTCACTATGCAGTATTTCTTTAAAACGTGGTATTCTGACATACTTTTTCGCGAGTAAATAATCCTGTGGGTTCTCTTTTGAGGCTAAACGTTTAGACATACACGCAACACCAAATCTTCCGAGTTACAACGTGTTGTTTAGGAAATACAAGTTAATTTTGTACGATGCGTTATTTCTTCTCTTAAAGTTTAAGTATATCTAATAAGTAAGTATTTGCTTTTTCTCTGCAACACTGTATTTCCTTATAACGTGGTATTCTTACATATTCTTTAAAGAAAAAACTTTCCTGTGCATTCTCTTTTGAGGCTACACGCTGAAACATACAAGCTACACCAAATCGTTTCGAGTCACGACTTGTTGTTTAGGAAAAACAAGATAATTTCGCACGATGCAGGATTGCCTAAAACTTGGTATTCTGACATATTTTTTCGAGGGAAAACTCTCCTGTGTGTTCTCTTTTGAGGCTACACGTTTAGACATACACACAACACCAAATCTTTTCGAGTTACAACGTGTTGTTTAAGAAAAACAAGAAAATTTTGCACGATGCGTTATTTCTCCTCTTATAATTTAAGTATTTCCAATACGTACGTATTTGTCTTTACTCTGCAACACTATATTTCCTTATAACGTGGTATTCTTACATATTCTTTCAAGAGAAAACTCTCCTGTGCGTTCTCTTTTGAGGCTGCACGCCTAGACAAAAACGCAACACCAAAGCTTTTCGAGTTACAACATGTTGTTTAGGAAAAACAAGATAATTTCGCACAATAAGGTTGTTTCTTAAAACGTTTTATTCTGACATATTTTTTCGAGAGAAAACTCTCCTGTGCATTCCCTTTTGAGGGTACACGCTTAGACATCCATGCAACACCTAAGCTTTTCGAGTTGTAACATGTTGTTTAGGAAAAACAAGATAATTTCGCACGATGCAGGATTTCCTTAAAACGTGGTATTCTGACATATTTTTTCGATAGAAAACTCTCATGTACGTTCTCTTTTGAGGCTACACGCTGAGACATACAAGCAACACCAAAGCTTTTCGAGTTACAACATGTTGTTTAGGAAAAACAAGATAATTTTCACTATGCAGGATTTCCTTAAACGTGGTACTCTGACATATTTTTTTCGCGAGTAAATAATCCTGTGGGTTCTCTTTTGAGGCTAAACGTTTAGACATGCACGCAACACCAAATCTTTCGAGTTACAACGTGTTGTTTAGGAAATACAAGTTAATTTTGTACGATGCGTTATTTCTTCTGGTAAAGTTTAAGTATTTCTAATAAGTAAGTATTTGTCTTTTCTCTGCAACACTATATTTCCTTATAACGTGGTATTCTTACACATTCTTTGGAGAGAAAACTCTCCTGTGAGTTCTCTTTTGAGGCTACACTCTGAGACATACAAGCTACAACAAATCGTTTCGTGTTACGACTTGTTGTTTAGGAAAAACAAGATAATTTCGCACGATGCAGGATTTCCTTAAACGTGGTATTCTGACATATTTTTTCAAGGGAAAACTCTCCTGTGTGTTCTATTTTGAGGCTACATGTTTAGACATACACACAACACCAAATCTTTTCGAGTTACAACGTGTTGTTTAAGAAAAACAAGAAAAATTTTCATGATGCGTTATTTCTCCTCTTATAAGTATTTCCAATACGTACGTACTTGTCTTTACTCTGCAACACTATATTTCCTTATAACGTGGTATTCTTACATATTCTTTCGAGAGAAAACTCTCCTGTGCGTTCCCTTTTGAGGGTACACGCTTACACATACATGCAACACCTAAGCTTTTCGAGTTGTAACATGTTGTTTAGGAAAAACAAGATAATTTCGCACGATGCAGGATTTCCTTAAAACGTGGTATTCTGACATATTTTTTCGATAGAAAACTCTCATGTGCGTTCTCTTTTGAGGCTACACGCTGAGACATACAAGCAACACCAAAGCTTTTCGAGTTACAACATGTTGTTTAGGAAAAACAAGATAATTTTCACTATGCAGGATTTCCTTAAAACGTGGTATTCTGACTTATTTTTTTCGCGAGTAAATAATCCTGTGGGCTCTCTTTTGAGGCTAAACGTTTAGACATACACGCAACACCAAATCTTTCAAGTTACAACGTGTTGTTTAGGAAATACAAGTTAATTTTGTACGATGCGTTATTTCTTCTGGTAAAGTTTAAGTATTTCTAATAAGTAAGTATTTGTCTTTTCTCTGCAACACTGTATTTCCTTATAACGTGGTATTCTAACACATTCTTTGGAGAGAAAACTCTCCTGTGAGTTCTCTTTTGAGGCTACACTCTGAGACATACAAGCTACAACAAATCGTTTCGTGTTACGACTTGTTGTTTAGGAAAAACAAGATAATTTCGCACGATGCAGGATTTCCTTAAACGTGATATTCTGACATATTTTTTCAAGGGAAAACTCTCCTGTGTGTTCTATTTTGAGGCTACATGTTTAGACATACACACAACACCAAATCTTTTCGAGTTACAACGTGTTGTTTAAGAAAAACAAGAAAAATTTTCATGATGCGTTATTTCTCCTCTTATAATTTAAGTATTTCCAATACATATGTATTTGTCTTTACTCTGCAACACTATATTTCTTTATAACGTGGTATTCTTACATATTCTTTCGAGAGAAAACTCTCCTGTGCGTTCCCTTTTGAGGGTACACGCTTACACATACATGCAACACCTAAGCTTTTCGAGTTGTAACATGTTTTTTAGGAAAAACAAGATAATTTCGCACGATGCAGGATTTCCTTAAAACGTGGTATTCTGACATATTTTTTCGATAGAAAACTCTCATGTGCGTTCTCTTTTGAGGCTACACGCTGAGACATACAAGCAACACCAAAGCTTTTCGAGTTACAACATGTTGTTTAGGAAAAACAAGATAATTTTCACTATGCAGGATTTCCTTAAAATGTGGTATTCTGACATATTTTTTCGCGAGTAAATAATCCTGTGGGTTCTCTTTTGAGGCTAAACGTTTAGACATACACGCAACACCAAATCTTTCGAGTTACAACGTGTTGTTTAGGAAATACAAGTTAATTTTGTACGATGCGTTATTTCTTCTGGTAAAGTTTAAGTATTTCTAATAAGTAAGTATTTGTCTTTTCTCTGCAACACTGTATTTCCTTATAACGTGGTATTCTTACACATTCTTTGGAGAGAAAACTCTCCTGTGAGTTCTCTTTTGAGGCTACACTCTGAGACATACAAGCTACACCAAATCGTTTCGTGTTACGACTTGTTGTTTAGGAAAAACAAGATAATTTCGCACGATGCAGGATTTCCTTAAAACGTGGTATTCTGACATATGTTTCAAGGGAAAACTCTCCTGTGTGTTCTATTTTGAGGCTACATGTTTAGACATACACACAACACCAAATCTTTTCGAGTTACAACGTGTTGTTTAAGAAAAACAAGAAAAATTTTCATGATGCGTTATTTCTCCTCTTATAATTTAAGTATTTCCAATACGTACGTATTTGTCTTTACTCTGCAACACTATATTTCCTTATAACGTGGTATTCTTACATATTCTTTCGAGGAAACTCTCCTGTGCTTTCTCTTTTGAGGCTGCACGCTTAGACAAAAACGCAACACCAAAGCTTTTCGAGTTACAACAAGTTATTTAGGAAAAACAAGATAATTTCGCACAATACGGGATTTTCTTAAAACGTGGTATTCTGACATATTTTTTGAGAGAAAACTCTCCTCTGCGTTCTCTTTTGAGAGTACACGCTTAGACATACATGCAACACCAAACCTTTTCGAGTTACAACATGTTGTTTAGGAAAAACAAGATAATATCTCACGATGCAGGATTTCCTTAAAATGTGGTATTCTGACATATTTTTCCGAGGGACAATACTCCTGTGGGTTGTCTTTTGAGGCTACACATTTAGACATACAAACAACACCAAATCTTTTCGAGTTACAGCGTGTTGTTTATGAAATACAAGATAATGTTTTACGATGCGTTATTTCTTCTCATAATGTTTAAGTATTTCTAATACGTACGTATTTGTCTTTTCTCTGCAACACTGTATTTCCTTACAACGTGGTATTCTTACATAGTCTTTCGAGAGAAAAGTCTCCTGTGCATTTTCTTTTGAGGATACAAGCTTAGACATACAGGCAACATGAAAGCTTTTCGAGTTACAATGTGTTGTTTAAGAAAAACAAGATAATTTCGCACGATGGGGGATTTCCTTAAAACGTGGTATTCTGACATATTTTTTTGACAGAAAACAGTCCTGTGCATTCTCTTTTGAGGCTAAATTCTTAGACATACACGCAACACCAAAGCTTTTCGAGTTACAACTTGTTGTTTAGGAAATACAAGGTAATTTTGTACGATGTGTTATTTCTTCTCGTAAAGTTTAAGTATTTCTAATACGTACATATTTGTCTTTACTCTGCAACAGTGTATTTCCTTGTAACATAGTATTCTTACATATTCTTTCGAGAGAAAACTCTCCTGTGCATTGTCTTTTGAGGCTACACGCTTAGACATACACGCATCACAATAGATTTTCGAGTTACAACGTGTTGTTTAGGGAAAAAAAAATAATATCGCATGATGCGGGATTTCCTTAAAAGGTGGTATTCTGACATATTTTATTGAGAGAAAATTCTCCTGTGCGTTCTCTTTTGAGGTTACACGTTTAGACATACACGCAACACCAAATCTTTTCGAGATACAACGTGTTGTTTAGGCAAAACAAGATAATTTCTCACTATGTGGGATTTCCTTAAAACGTTGTATTCTGACATATTTTTTCGAGAGAAAACTCTCCTGTGCATTCTCTTTTAAGGCTACACACTTAGACGTACACGCAACACCAAAGGTTTTCGAGTTAAAACATGTTGTTTCAGAAAAACAAGATAATTTCGCACGATTCAGGATTTTCTTAAAACATGGTATTTTGACATATTTTTTTGAGAGAAAACTTTCCAGTGCATTCTCTTTTGAGGCTACACGCTTACACATGCACTCAACACCACAGCTTTTCGAGTTACAACGTGTTGTTTAGGAAAAACAAGATGATTTCGCAAAATTCAGGATTTCCTTAAAACGTGGTATTCTGACGTATTTTTTCGAGAGGAAACTTTCCTGTGTGTTCTCTTTTAAGGCTACATGATTAGACATACACACAACAACAAATCTTTTCGAGTTACAACATGTTGTTTAGAAAATACAAGATAATTTTTTACGATGCTTTATTTCTTCTCGTAATGTTTAAGTATTTCTAATATGTACATATTTATCTTTACTCTGCAACACTGTATTTCCTTGTAACGTGGTATTCTTACATATTCTTTCGAGAGAAAACTCTCCTGTGCGTTCTCTTTTGAGGCTACACACTTAGACATACAGGCATCACCAAAGCTTTTCGAGTTACAACATGTTGTTTAGGAAAAAAAAGAAAATTTCGCTAGATGCGCGATATCCTTAAAACGTGGTATTCTGACATATTTTGTCGAGAGAAAATTCCTCTGTGGGATCTCTTTTGAGGCTACACATTTAGGCAACCATGCAACACCAAATCATTTTGAGTTTTAACGTGTTGTTTAGGGAAAAAAAGATAATTTCGCACGATGCGGGATTTCTTTAAAATGTGGTATTCTGACATATTTTTTCGAGAGAAAACTCTCCTGTGCATTCTCTTTTGAGACTACTAGCTTAGACATACACGTAACACAAAAACTTTTCGAGTTAAAACGTGTTTAGGAAAAACAAAATAATATTGCACGATGCGTTATTTCTTCTGGTAAAGTTTAAGTATTTCCAATATGTACGTATTTGTCTTTAATCTGCAACACTGTATTTCCCTATAGCATGGTATTCTTACATATTCTTTCTAGAGAAAACTCTCATCTTCATTCTCTTTTGAGGCTACACGCTTAGACATACACACGACACCAAAGCTTTTCGAGTTACAACGTGTTGTTAGGAAAAACAAGATAATTCCGCACGATGCAGTATTTCCTTAAAACTTCGTATTCTGACATATTTTTTTTGGAGAGAAAATTCTCCTGTGGGTTCTCTTTTCAGGCTACACATATAGACTTACAAGCAACACCAAATCTTTTCAGGTTACAACGTGATTTTTAGGAAATACAAGATAATATTTTACGATGCGTTATTTCTTCTCGTAATTTTAAGTATTTCCAACATGTACCTATTTGTCTTTATTCTGCAACACTGTATTTCCTTATAGCGTGGTATTCTTACATATTCTTTCGAGTGAAAACTCTCTTGTGCGTTCTTTTTTGGGGCTACACGCTTAGACATACACGCAACTCCAAATCTTTTCGAGGTACAACGTGTTGTTAAGGAAATACACGATAATTTTGTACGATGAGTTATATCTTCTCATAAAGTTTAAGTATTTCTAATACGTTCGTATTTGTCTTTACTCTGCAACACTCTATTTCCTTTTAACGTGGTATTCTTATATATTCTTTCGATAGATAGCTTTGCTGTAGTTCTCTTTGAGGCTGCACCCTTAGACATACACGCAACACCAAAACTTTTTGAGTTACAACGTGTTGTTTAGGAAAGACAACATAATTTCGCACCATGCGGGATTTCCTTAAAACGTGGTATTCTGACATATATTTTCGAGAGAAAACTCTCCTGTGCGTTCTCTTTTGCGAATACAAGCTTAGACATACACGCAACACCAAATCTTTCCGAATTTCAACTTGTTGTTTAGGAAATACAAGATAATATTGTACGGAGCATTATTTCTTCTTATAAAGTTCAAGTATTTCTAATACGTACTTATTTGTCTTTACTCTGCAACACTGTATTTCCTTGTAACGTGGTGTTCTGACATATTCTTTTGAGAGAAAACTCTACTGTGCGTTCTCTTCTGAGGCTACACATTTGGACATATACGAAACACCAAAGCTTTTCGAGTTAAAACGTATTGTTTAGGAAAAACAAGATAATATCGCACAATGCTGATTTTCCTTAAAACGTGGTATTCTGACATATTTTTTCTACAGAAAACTCTCCTGTACGTTCTCTTTTGAGCCTACACACTTAGACATACACGCAACACCAAATCTTTTCGAGTTACAACGTGTTGTATAGGAAAAACAAGATAATTTTGCATGATGCGTTATTTCTTCTGTTAAGTTTAAGTATTTCTAATATGTTCGTATTTGTCTTTACTCTGCAACACTGTTTTCTGTTATAACATGGAATTCTTACATATTCTTTCGAGAGAAAACTCTCCTGTGCATTCTCTTTTGAGGCTACACGCTTAGACATACACGCAACACCAAAGATTTTCGAGTTAAAACGTGTTGTTGAGGAAAAAACAAGATAATTTCGCATGATGCGCTATTTCCTTAAAACGTGGTATTCTGACATATTTTTTCGAGAGAAAATTCTCCTGTTGGTTCTCTTTTGAGGCTACACATTTAGACATACACACAACATAAAATATTTTCGAGTTACAACGTGTTTTTTAGGAAAAACAAGATAATTTTGGACGATGCGTTATTTCTTCTCATAAATTTTAAGTATTTCTAATACGTAAGTATTTCTCTTTACTCTGCAACACTGTATTTGCTTATAACGTGGTATTCTTACATATTCTTTGGAGAGTAAACTCTCCTGTGCGTTCTCTTTTGAGGCTACACGATTAGACATAAACGCAACACCAAAGCTTTTCAAGTTACAACGTGTTATTTAGGAAAAACAAGATAATTTCGCACGATGCGTAATTTCCTTCAAACGGGGAATTCTGACATGTTTTTTCGAAAGAAAAGTCGCCTGTGCATTCTCTTTTGAGCCTAGAAGCTTAGGCATACACACAACACCAAATCTTTTCGAGTTACAACGTGTTATTTAGGAAAAACAAGATAATTTTGCACAATGCGTTATTTCTTCTCGTAAAGTTTAAGTATTTCCTATATGTACATATTTGTCTTTAATCTGCAATACTGTATTTTCTTGTAACGTGGTATTCTTACATATTCTTTCGAGTGAAAACTCTCCTGTGTGTACTCTTTTGAGGCTTCAAGCTTAGACATACACGCAACTCCACATCTTTTCGAGTTACAACGTGTTGTTTAGGAAATACAAGATAATTTTGCACGATGTGTTATTTCTTCTCGTAAATTTTAAGTATTTCTAATATGTACGTGTTTGTCTTTACTCTGCAACACTGTATTTCCATATAACGTGGTATTCTTACATATTTTTTCGAGAGAAAACTCTCCTGTGCGTTCTCTTTTGAGGCTACACGCTTAGACATACACGCAACACCAAAGTTTTTCAAGTTCCAATGTGTTTTTAGGAAAAACAAGATAATTTAGCACGATGTAGGATTTCCTTAAAACGTGGTATTATGACGTATTTTTGAGAGAAAATTCTCCTTTGGGTTCTCTTTTGAGGCTACACGTTTAGACATACATGCAACACCTATTCTTTTTGAGTTACAATGTGTTGTATAGGGAATACAATATAATTTTGCACGATGCGTTATTTCTTCTCGTAAAGTTTAAGTATTTCTAATACGTACATATTTGTCCTTACTCTCCAACACTGTATTTCCTTATATCGTGGTATTCTTACATATTCTTTCGAGTGAAAACTCTCCTGTGTGTTCTCTTTTGAGGCTACAGCCTTAGACTTACACGCAACACCAAAGCTTTTCGAGTTACAACGTTTTGTTTAGGAAAAACAAGATAATTTGTCACGATGCGTTATTTCTTCTCATAAAGTTTAAGTATTTCTAATACGTATGTATTTGTCCTTACTCTGCAACACTGTATTTCCTTATAACGTGGTATTCTTACATATTCTTCCGAGAGAAAGCTCTCCTGTGCGTTCTCTTTTGAGGCTACACACTTAGACATACATGCTACACCAAAGCTTTTCGAGTTAAAACTTGTTGTTTACGAAAAGCAAGATAATTTCATATGATGCGGGATTTCCATAAAACGTGGTATTGTGACATATTTTTTCGAGAGAAAACTCTCCTGTGCATTCTCTTTTGAGGCTGCACACTTTGTCATACATGCAACACCATATCTTTTCGAGTTACAATGTGTTGTTTAGGAAAAACAAGATAATTTTGCAAGACGCGTTATTTCTTCTAATAAAGTTTAAGTATTTCTAATACATACGTATTTGTCTTTACTCTGCAATATTGTATTTCCTTATAACGTGGTTTTCTTACATATTCTGTCGAGAGAAATCTCTCCTGTGTGTTCTCTTTTGCGGCTACACGCTTAGACATACACGCAACACCAAAGTTTTTCGAGTTACAACGTGTTGTTTAGGAAAAACAAGATAACTTCGGACTATACAGGATTTCCTTATAACGTGGTATTATGACGCATTTTTTTCGAAAGAAAATTCTCCTGTGCATTCTCTTTTGAGACTACATACTTTACCATACACGCAACACAAAATCTTTTCGAGTTACAACGTGTTGTTTAGGAAATACAAGATAATTTTGCATGATGCCTTATTTCTTCTCGTAAATTTTAAGTATTTCTAATACGTACGTATTTGTCTCTACTCTGCAACACTGTATTTCCTTGTAACGTGGTATTCTTACATATTTTTTCGAGAGAAAACTCTCCTGTGCATTCTCTTTTGTGGCTACTCGCTTAGACATACACACAACACCAAAGGTTTTCGAGTTAATACGTGTTGTTTAGGAAAAACAAGATAATTTCACACGATGCGGGATTTCCTTATAATGTGGTATTCTGACATAATTTTTGGAGAGAATACTCTCTTCTGGGTTCTCTTTGAGGATACACGTTTAGAAATACACGCAGCAACAAATCTTTTCGAGTTTCCACGTGTTGTATAGGAAATACAATATAATTTTTAAGATGCGTTAGTTCTTCTCATAAAGTTTAAGTATTTCTAATATGTACATATTTGTCTTTACTCTGCACCACTGTATTTCCTTGTAATGTGGCATTCTTACATACTCTTTCGAGTGAAAACTCTCCTGTGCATTCTCTTTTTGAGGCTACACGCTTAGACATACACGCAACACCAAAGCTTTACGAGTTACAAAGTGTTGTTTAAGAAAAACAAGATAATTTCGCACGATGCGGGATTTCCTTAAAACTTGGTATTATGACATATTTTTTGAGAGAAAACTCTCCTGTGCGTTCTCTTTTGAGGCTCCAAGCTTAGACATACATGCAACACCAAATATTTTCTAGTTACAAAATGTTGTTTAGGAAATACAAGATAATTTTGTACGATGCGTTATTTCTTCTCATAAAGTTTAAGTATTTATAATATGTACGGATTTGTCCTTATTCTGCAACACTGTATTTCTTTATAACGTGGTATTCTTACATATTCTTTGGAGAGAAAACTCTCCTGTGCGTTCTCTTTTGAGGCTACACACTTAGACATACACGCAACACCAAAGCTTTTCGAGTTAAAACATGTTGTTTAGGAAAAACAAGATAATTTCACACGAGGCGGGATTTTCATAAAACGTGGTATTCTGACATAATATTTCGAGAGAATACTCTCCTCGGGATTCTCTTTGAGGATACATGTTTAGACATACACGCAACAACAAATCTTTTCGAGTTACAACGTGTTGTATAGGAAATTCAAGATAATTTGGTACGATGCATTATTTCTTCTCATAAAATTTAAGTATTTCTAATATATACATATTTGTCTTTACTCTGCAACACTGTATTTCCTTGTAATGTGGTATTCTTACTTATTCGTTCGAATGAAAACTCTCCTGTGCATTCTCTTTTGAGGCTACATGCTTAGACATACACCCAACACCAAAGCTTTCGAGTTGCAACATGTTGTGTAGGAAAAACAAGATAATTTCGCACGATGCTGGATTTCCTTAAAACGTAGTATATTGACATATTTTTCGAGACAAAATTCTCCTGTGCATTCGCTTTTGAGGCTACATGCTTAGACATACACGCAACACAAAATCTTTTCGAGTTACAACGTGTTGTTTAGGAAATACAAGATAATTTTGAACGATGCTTTATTTTTTCTCGTAAATTTTAAGTATTTCTAATTTGTACGTATTTGTCTTTACTCTGCAACATTGTATTTCCTTATAACGTGGTAGTCTTACATATTCTTTCGAGAGAAAACTCTCCTGTGCGTTCTCTTTTGAGGCTGAACCCTTACACATACACGCAACACCAAAGTTTTTCGAGTTACAACGTGTTGTTTACGAAAAACAAGATAATTTCACACGATGCCTTTTTTCCTTAAAACATGGTATTCTGACATATTTTTTGAGAGAAAACTCTCCTGTGTGTTCTCTTTTCCGGCTAAATGCTTCGACATACACGCAACACCAAATCTTTACAAATATCAACTTGTTGTTTAGGAAATACAAGATAATTTTGTACGGAGCGTTACTTCTACTCATAAAGTTTAAGTAGTTCTAAAATGTAAATATTTGTCTTTACTCTGCAACACTGTATTTCCTTGTAACGTGGTATTCTGACATATTCTTTCGAGAGACAACTCTCCTGTTCATTCTCTTCTGAGGCTAAACACTTAGGCATACACACAACACCAAAGCTTTTCGAATTAAAACGTGTTGTTTAGGAAAAAAAAGATATTATCGCATAATGCTGGATTTCCTTAAAACGTGGTATTCTGACATATTTTTTTCGAGAGAAAACTCTCCTGTGCGTTGTCTTTTGAGGCTACATGCTTAGTCATACACTCAACACAAAATCTTTTCGAGTTACAACGTGTTGGTTAGGAAAAACAAGATAATTTTGCATCATGCGTTATTTCTTCTCGTAAAGTTTAAGTATTTCTAATATGTACATATTTGTCTTCACTCTGCAACACTGTTATTACGGTATAACGTGGAATTCTTACATATTCTTTCGAGAGAAAACTCTCATGTGCATTCTCTTTTGAGGCTACATTCTTAGACATACACGCAACACCAAAGCTTTCCGATTTACAACGTGTTGTTTAGGAAAAACAAGATAATTTCGCATGATGCGATATTTCCCTAAAACGTGGTATTCTGACATAGTTTTCCGAGAGAAAATTCTCCAGTGCGTTCACTTTTGAGGCTGCAGACTTACTCATACTCGCAACACCAAATCATTTCGAGTTACAACGTGTTGTTTAGGAAATACAAGATAATTTTGCACGATGTGTTATTTCTTCTCGTAAATTTTAAGTATTTCTAATATGTACGTGTTTGTCTGTACTCTGCAACACTGTATTTCCATATAACCTGGTATTCTTACATATTTTTTCGAGAGAAAACTCTCCTGTGCGTTCTCTTTTGAGGCTACATGCTTAGACATGCACGCAACACCAAAGTCTTTCGAGTTCCAATGTGTTTTTAGGAAAAACAAGATAATTTAGCACGATGTAGGATTTCCTTAAAACATGGTATTATGACGTATTTTTTCGAGAGAAAACTCTCCTGTGCGTTCTCTTTTGCGGCTACACGATTAGTCATACACTCAACACCAAATCTTTTCAAGTTACAACGTGTTGTTTAGGAAAAACAAGATAATTTCGCAGCTTAAAACGTGGTATTATGACGTATTATTTCGAGAGAAAATTCTCCTGTGGGTTCTCTTTTGAGGCTACACGTTTAGACATACACGCAACACCAATTATTTTGAGTTACAACGTGTTATTTAGGAAATACAAGATAATTTTGCATGATGCGTTATTATTCTTGTAAATATTAAGTTTTTCTAATACGTACATATTTGTCTTTACTCTGCAACATTGTATTTCCTTATAACGTGGTATTCTTACATATTCTTTCGAGAGAAAACTTTCCTGTGCATTCTCTTTTGAGGCTGCACAGTTAGAGAAAAACGCAACACCAAAGCTTTTCGAGGTACAATAATTTGCTTAGGAAAAACAAGATAATTTCACATGATGTGGGATTTCCTTAAAATGTGGTATTCTGACATATTTTTTCGAAAGAATACTCTCCTGTGGGTTCTCTTTGAGGATACACGTTTAGACAAACATTCAACAACAAATCTTTTCGAGTTACAACGTGTTGTTTAGGAAATACAAGATAATTTTGTATGATGCGTTATTTCTTCTCATAAAGTTTAAGTATTTTTAATATGAACATATTTGTCTTTACTCTGCAACACTGTATTTCCTTCTAATGTGGTATTCTCACATATTCTTTCGAGTGAAAACTCTCCTGTGCATTCTCTTTTGTGGCTATACGCTTAGACATGCACGCAACACCAAAGCTTTTCGAGTTACAACGTGTTGTGTAATAAAAAACAAGATAATTTCGCACGATGCTGGATTTCCTTAAAATGTGGTATTCTGACATATTTTGTCGAGAGAAAACTCTCCTGTGCGTTCTCTTTTGAGGCTACACGCTTAGTCATACACTCAACACCAAATCTTTTCGAGTTACAACGTGTTTTTTAGGAAAAACTAGATAATTTTGCATGATGCGTTATTTTTTCTCGTAAAGTTTAAGTATTTCTAATACGTACGTATGTCTTTACCATGTAATACTGTATTTCCTTATAACGTTGTATTCTTACATATTCTTTCCAGAGAAAACTGTCCTGTGCGTTCTCTTTTGAGGCTGCACGCTTAGACATACACGCAACACCAAAGCTTTTCGACCTACAATGTGTTGTTTAGAAAAAACAAGATAATTTCGCACAATGCTGGATTTCCTTAAAACGTATTCTTTCGAGAGAAAACTCTCCTGTGCGTTCTCTTTTGAGGCTACATGCTTAGATATCAACACAACACCAAAGTTTCCGAGTTACAACGTATTGCTTAGGAAAAACAAGATAATATCCCTTGATGCGGTATTTCCCTAAAACGTGGTATTCTGACACATTTTTTCAAGAGAAAACTCTCCTGTGCTTTCTCTTTTGAGGCTGCACGCTTACTCATACACGCAACACCAAATCTTTCGAGTTACAACTTGTTGTTTAGGAAATACAAGATAATTTTTTACGCTGCATTATTTCTTCTCGTAAAGTTTAAGTATTTCTAATATGTGTGTATTTGTCTTTACTCTGCAACGCTGAATTTGTTTATAACGTGGTATTCTTACATATTCTTTCGAGAGAAAATTCCCCTGTGCGTTCTCTTTTTAGGCTGCACGCTTACAGAAAAACGCAACACCAAAGCTTTTCGAGTTACAACAAGTTGTATTCTGACATATTCTTTCGTGAGAAAACTCTTCTGTGCATTATAACGTGGTATTCTTACATATTCTTTCGAGAGAAAACTCTCCTGTGCATTCTCTTTTGAGGCTACACGCTTAGACATACAAGCAACAACAAAGAATTTCAAGTTACAACGTTTTCTTTAGGAAAAACAAGATAATTTCGCTCGATGTGTGATTACCTTATAACGGGGTATTCTGACATGTTTTTTCGAGAGAAAACTCCCCTGTGCGTTCTCTTTTCAGGCTAGAAGCTTAGGCATACACGCAACACCAAATCTTTTTGAGTTACAACATGTTATTTAGGTAAAAAAAGACAATTTTGCAAGATGCGTTATTTCTTCTCATAAAGTTTAAGTATTTCCAATGTGTACGTATTTGTCTTTAATATGCTACTCTGTATTTCCTTATAACATTTTATTCTTACATATTCTTTCGAGTGAAAACTCTCCTGTGCGTTCTCTATTGAGGCTACACGCTTAGACATACACGCAACACCAAAGCTTTTCAAGTTAAAATATGTTGTTAAGGAAAAACGAGATAATTTCCCACGATGCGTGATTTCCTTAAAACGTGGTATTCTGACATATTTTTTTCGAGAGAAAACTCTCCTGTGCGTTCTCCTTTGAGGCTACAAGCTTAGACATACACGCAACACCAAATCCTTTCGAGTTACAACATGTTTTTTAGGAAATACAAGGTAATTTTGTATGACGCGTTATTTCTTCTCATAAAGATTAAGTATTTCTAATACGTACATAGTTGTCTTTACTCTGCAACACTGTATTTCCATATAACGTGGTATTCTTACATATTCTTTCGAGAGAAAACTCTCCTGTGCATTCTCTTTTGAGGCTACACACTTAGACATACATGCTACACCAAAGCTTTTCTAGTTAAAACATGTTGTTTACGAAAAACAAGATAATTTCATACGATGCGGGATTTCCATAAAACATGGTATTGTGACATTTCTTTGAGAGAAAACTCTCCTACGCGTTCTCTTCTGAGGCTGCATGCTTAGTCATACATGCAACACCATATCTTTCGAGTTACAACGTGTTGTTTAGGAAAAACAAGATAATTTTGCACGAAGCGTTATTTCTCCTAGTAAAGTTTAAGTATTTCTAAACGTACGTATTTGCCTTTAATCTGCAACACTGTATTTCCTTATAATGTGGTATTCTTACATATTCTTTCGAGAGAAATCTCTCCTGCGTGTTCTCTTTGCGGCTACACGCTTAGACATACAGGCAACACCAAAGTTTTTCGAGTTCCAACGTGTTGTTAAGGAAAAAGCAGATAATTTCGCACGATGCAGGATTTCCTTATAACGTGGTATTATGACATATTTTTTCGAGAGAAAATTCTCCTGTGTGTTCTCTTTTGAGACTACATGCTTTACCATACACGCAACACAAAATCTTTTTGAGTTACAACGTGTTGTTTACAAAATACAAGATAATTTTGCACGATGCGTTATTTCTTCTCGTGAAGTTTAAGTATTTCTAATTTGTACGTATTTGTCTTTACCCTGCAACACTGTATTTCCTTATAATGTGGTTTCTTACATATTTTTTCGAGAGAAAACTCTCCAGTGCTTTCTCTTTTGCAGCTACACGCTTAGACATACACGCAACACCAAAGTTTTTCGAGTTACAACGTGTTGTTTAGGAAAAAAAAAAGATAATTTCGCACGATGCAGGATTTCCTTAAAACGTGGTATTATGACGTATTATTTCGAGAGAAAATTCTCCTGTGTGTTCTCTTTTGAGGCTACACGTTTAGACATACAGGCAACACCAATTCTTTTCGAGTTACAACGTGTTGTTTAGGAAATACAAGATAATTTTGCACGATGCGTTATTTCTTCTTGTAAATTCTACGTAGTTCTAATATATACGTATTTGTCTTTACTCTGCAACACTGTATTTCCTTATAACGTGGTCTTCTTACATATTCTTTCGAGAGAAAACTCTCCTGTGTGTTCTCCTTTGAGGCTGCACGGTTAGAGAAAACCACAACACCAAAGTTTTTCGAGTTACAACAAGTTGTTTAGGAAAAAGAAGATAGTTTCACATGATGCGGGATTTCCTTAAAACATGGTAGTCTGATATATTTTTTTGAGAGAATACTCTCCTGTGGGTTCTCTTTGAGGATACATGTTTAGACATACACGCAACAACAAATCTTTTCGAGTTACAATGTTTTGTTTAGGATATACAAGATGATTTTTTATGATGCGTTATTTCTTCTCATAAAGTTTAAGTATTTTTAATATGTACGTATTTGTCTTTACTCTGCAACACTGTATTTCCTTGTAATGTGGTATTCTTACATATTCTTTCGAGTGAAAACTCTCCTGTGCATTCTCTTTTGAGGCTACACGCTTAGACATACACGCAACACCAAAGCTTTTCGAGTTACAACGTGTTGTGTAATAAAAAACAAGATAATTTCCCAAGATTCTGGATTTCCTTAAAACGTGGTATTCTAACATATTTTTTCGAGAGAAAACTCTCCTGTGCATTCTCCTTTGAGGCTACACGCTTAGACATACACACAACACCAAATCCTTTCGAGTTACAACTTGTTGTTTAGGAAATGCAAGATAATTATGTATGATGCCTTATTTCTTTTCGTAAAGTTTAATTATTTCTAATACATACATATTTGTCTTTACTATGCAACACTGTATTTCCTTATAACGTGGTATTCTTACATAATCTTTCGAGAGAAAACTCTCCTGTGCGTTCTCGTTTGAGGCTACACACTTAGACATAGACGTAACACCAAAGTTTTTCGAGTTAAAACATGTTGTTTAGGAAAAACAAGATAATTTCGCACGATGTGGGATTTCCTTAAAACGTGGTATTCTGACATATTTTTCGAGAGAAAACTCTCCTGTGCGTTCCCTTTTGAGGCTACACGCTTAGACATACACGCAACACCAAATCTTTTCGAGTTACAACGTGTTGTTTAGGTAATACAAGATAATTTTTCACGATGCGTTATTTCTTCTCGTAAAGTTTAAGTATTTCTAATATGTAAGTATATGTCCTTACTCTGCAACACTGTATTTCCTTATAAAGTGGTATTCTTACATATTCTTTTGAGAGAAAACTCTTCTGTGCGTTCTCTTCTGAGGCTACATACTTAGACATACACGCAACACCAAAGCTTTTCGAGTTAAAACATGTTGTTTAAGAAAAACAAGATAATTTCACACGATGCGGGATTTCCTTAAAACGTGGTATTGTGACATATTTTTTTCGAGAGAAAACTCTCCTGATCATTTCTTTTGAGGCTGCACGTTTAGTCATACATGCAACACCATATCTTTTCGAGTTAAAACGTGTTGTTTAGGAAAAACAGGATAATTTTGCACGATGCATTATTTCTTCTCGTAAAGTTTAAGTATTTCCAATACGTACTTATTTGTCTTTTCTCTGCAACACTTTATTTCCTTATAACGTCGTATTCTTACATATTCTTTCGAGAGAAATCACTCCTGTGCATTCTCTTTTGAGGCTACAAGCTTAGACATACACACAACACCAAAGCTTTTCGAGTTGCAACGTGTTGTTTAGTAAAAATAGCATAATTTCGCATGATGCGGGATTTCCATAAAACGTGGTGCTCTGACATATTTTTTCTAGAGAGAATTCTCCTGTGTGTTCTCTTTTGAGGATCCATGTTTAGACATACACGCAACAACAAATCCTTTCGAGTTACAACGTGTTGTTTAGGAAATACAAGATAATTTTGTATGATGCAATATTTCTTCTCGTAAAGTTTAAGTATTTCTAATATGTACTTATTTGTCTTTTCTCTGCAACACTGTATTTACTTATAATGTGGTATTCATACATATTCTTTCGAGTGAAAACTCTCCTGTGTGTTCTCTTTTGAGGCTACTCACTTAGACATACACGCAACACAAAAGTTTTTCGAGTTCCAACGTGTTGTTTAGGAAAAAGAAGATAATTTCGCACGATGAAGGATTTCCTTAAAACGTGGTATTATGACGTATTTTTTCAAGAGAAAATTCTCCTGTGGGTTCTCCTTTGAGGCTACAAGCTTAGACATACACGCAACACCAATTCTTTTCGAGTTACAACGTGTTGTTTAGGAAAAACAAGAAAATTTTGCATGATGCGTTATTTCTTCTCGTAAATTTTAAGTATTTCTAATACGTACGTATTTGTCTTTACTCTGCAACACTGTATTTCTTTATAACGTGGTATTCTTACATATTCTTTCGAGAGAAAACTCTCCTGTGCGTTCTCTTTTGAGGCTGCACGCTTAGAGAAAAACGCAACAGCAAAGCTTTTCTAGTTACAACAAGTTGTTTAGGAAAAAAAAAGATACTTTCGCACGATGCAGGATTTCCTTAAAACGTTGTATTCTGACATATTTTTTCATGAGAAAACTCTCCTGTGCATTCACTTTTGAAGCTACACTCTTAGACATACACGCAACACCAAATCTTTTCAAGTTACAACGTGTTGTTTAGGAAAAACAAGATAATTTCTCACGATGTGCGATTTCCTTATAAAGGGGTATTCTAACATTTTTTTTTTTGAGAGAAAACTCTCCTCTGCGTTCTCTTTTGAGGCTAGACATACACGCAACACCAAAACTTTTCGAGTTACAACGTGTTGTTTAGGAAATACAAGATAATTTTGTATGATGCGTTATATCTTCTCGTAAATTTTAAGTATTTCCAGTATGTACATAGTTGTCTTTACTCTGCAACACTGTATTTCCATATAACGTGGTATTCTTACATATTCTTTTGAGAGAAATCTCTCCTGTGCGTTCTCTTTTGAGGCTACAAGCTTACACATACACACAACCTCAAAGGTTTTCGAGTTACAACGTGTTGTTTAGGAAAAAGAACATAATTTCGCACGATGCGGGATTTCCATAACACGTGGTATTCTGACTTACTTTTTCTAGAGAGAATTCTCCTGTGGGTTCTGTTTTGAGGATCCACGTTTAGACATACACGCAACAACAAATCTTTTCGAGTTACAACGTGTTGTTTAGGAAATAGAAGATAATTTTGTATGATGCAATATTTCTTCTTGTAAAGTTTAAGTATTTCTAATATGTACGTATTTGTCTTTACTCTGCAACACTGTATTTACTTATAATGTGGTATGCTTACATTTTCTTTCGAGTGAAAACTCTCCTGTGCGTTCTCTTTTGACGCTACCCGCTTAGACATATATGCAACACCAAAGCTTTTCGAGTTACAACGTGTTGTGTAGGAAAAACAAGATAATTTCGCACGATGCTGGATTTCCTTAAAAAGTGGTATTCTGAAATATTTTTTCGAGAGAAAATTCTCCTGTGTGTTCTCTTTTGAGACTACATGCTTTACCATACACGCAACACAAAATTGTTTCGAGTTACAACGTGTTGTTTAGGAAATACAAGATAATTTTGCACGATGCATTATTTCTTCTCGTAAAATTTAAGTATTTCTAATACGTATGTATTTGTCTTTACTCTGCAATACTGTATTTCCTTATAACGTGGTATTCTTACATATTTTTTTCGAGAGAAAACTCTCCTGTGTGTTCTCTTTTGTGGCTACACGCTTAGACATACACACAACACCAAAGTTTTTCGAGTTACAACGTTTTGTTTAGGAAAAACAAGAAAATTTCGAACGATGTGCGATTTCCTTATAACGGGGTATTCTGACATGTTTTTTCGAGAGAAAACTCTCCTGTGCATTCTCTTTTGAGGCTAGAAGCTTAGACATACATGCAACACCAAATGATTTCGAGTTACAACGTGTTATTTAGGAAAAACAAGATAATTTTGCACGATGCGTTATTTCTTCTCATAAAGTTTAAGTATTTCCAATATGTACGTATTTCTCTTTAATATGCAACTCTGTATTCCCTTATAACGTGGTATTCTTACATATTCTTTCGAGTGAAAACTCTCCTGTGTGTTCTCTATTGAGGCTACACGCTTAGACATACACGCAACACCAAAGCTTTTCGAGTTACAACGTGTTGTGTAGGAAAAACAAGATAATTTCGCATGATGCCGGATTTCCTTAAAACCTTGTATTCTGACATATTTTTACAAGAGAAAATTCTCCTGTGCGTTCTCTTTTGAGGCTACATGCTTAGACATACACACAACACCAAATCTTTTCGAGTTACAACCTGTTCTTTTGGAAACACAAGATAATTTCGCAGGATGCGGGATTTCCTTAAAACGTGGTATTCTGACATATTTTTTCTAGAGAAAACTCTCCTGTGCGTTCTCTTTTGAGGCTACACGCATAGAAATATACGCCACACCAAATCTTTTCGAGTTACAACGTGTTGTTTAGGAAATACAAGATAATTTGGTACGATGCAATATTTCTTCTCGTAAGGTTTATGTATTTCTAATATGTACGTATTTGTCTTTACTCTGCAACACTGTATTTACTTATAATGTGGTATTCTTACATTTTCTTTCGAGTAAAAATTCTCCTGTGCGTTCTCTTTTGAGGCTACCCACTTAGACATATATGCAATACCAAAGATTTTCGAGTTACAACGTGTTGTGTAGGAAAAACAAGATAATTTCACATGATGCTGGATTTCCTTAAAAAGTGGTATTCTGAAATATTTTTTCGAGAGAAAATTCTCCTGTGTGTTCTCTTTTGAGACTACATGCTTTACCATACACGCATTTGTCTTTACTCTGCAACATTGCATTTCCTTATAACGTGTTATTCTTACGTATTCTTTCGAGAGAAAATTGTCCTGTGCGTTCTCTTTTGAGGCTGCACTCTTAGACATACACGCATCACCAAAGCTTTTCAAGTTAAAACGTGTTGTTAAGGAAAAACAAGATAATTTCGCAAGATGCAGGTTTTCCTTAAAACGTGGTATTCTTACATATTCTTTCGAGAGAATACTCTCCTGTGCGTTCTCTTTTGAGGCTGCACCCTTATACATACACGCAACACCAAAGCTTTTCAAGTTACAACGTGTTGTTTAGGAGAAACAAGATAATTTCGGACTATGCGGGATTTCCTTAAAACGTGGTATTCTGACATATTTTTTCGAGAGAAAATTCTCATGTCCGTTCTCTTTTGAGGCTACACGCGTAGTCATACAGGCAACACCAAAGCTTTTCGAGTACAATGTGTTGTTTAGGAAAAACAAGATAATTTTGAAGGATGCATTATTTCTTTTCGTAAAGTTTAAGTATTTCTAATACGTACGTATTTGTCTTTACTCAGCAACACTGCATTTCCTTATAACGTGGTATTTTTACATATTCTTTCGAGAGAAAACTCTCCTGTGCATTCTCTTTTGAGGCTGCACGCTTAGACATACACACAACACCAAAGCTATTCGTGTTACAATGTGTTATTAAGAAAAACAAGATAATTTCGCAAGATGCGGGAATTTCTTAAAACATGGTTTTCTGACATATTTTTTCGAGAGAAATCTCTCCTGTGCCTTCTCTTTTGAGTCTACATGCTTAGACATACACGCAACACCAAATCTTTTCGAGTTACAACATGTTGTCTAGGAAATACAAGATAATTTTCTATGATGCCTTATTTCTTCTCGTAAAGTTTAAGTATTTCTAATACCTACGGATTTGTCTTTACTCTGCAACACTGTATTTCCTTGTAACGAGGTATTCTTACATATTCTTTTAAGAGGAAATTCTCCTGTGTGTTCTCTTCTGGTGCTACACACTTAGACATACACGCAACAACAAAGCTTTTCGAGTTAAAACTGGTTGTTTAGGTAAAAACAAGATAATTACGCATGATGCGGGATTTCCTTAAAACGTGGTGTTCTGACATATTCATTCGTGAGAAAACTCTCCTGGGCGTTCTCTTTTGAGGCTACAGGCTTAGTCATACACGCAACACTAAATCTTTTCGAGTTACCACGTGTTGCTTAGTAAAAACAAGATAATTTTGCTCGATGCATTATTTCTTCTCGTAAAGTTTAAGTATTTCTAATACGTATGTATTTGTCTTTACTCTGCAACATTGTATTCTGTTATAACGTTGAATGCTTACATATTCTTTCGAGAGAAAACTCTCCTGAGTGTTCTCTTTAGCGGCTACATGCTTAGACATACACGCAACACCAAATCTTTACGAATTTCAACTTGTAGTTTAGGAAATACAAGATAATTTTGTAAGGAGCGTTATTTCTTCTCGTAAAGTTTAAGTATTTCTAATATGTACGTATATTTCTTTACTATGCAACACTGTATTTCCTTGTAATGTGGTCTTCTGACATTTTTTTTGAGAGAAAACTCTCCTGTGCATTCTCTTCTGAGGCTACAAACTTAGATATACACACAACACCAAAGCTTTTCGAGTTAAAATGTGCTGTTTAGGAAAAATAAGATAATATCGCACAATGCTGGATTTCCTTAAAACGTGGTATTCTGACATATTTTTTCGAGGGAAACCTCTCCTGTGCGTTCTCTTTTGAGGCTACACGCTTAGTCACACACTCAACACCATATCTTTTCGAGTTACAACGTGTTGTTTAGGAAAAAAAAATATAATTTTTCATGAGGCGTTATTTCTTTTGGTAAAGTTTAAGTATTTCTAATACGTACATATTTTTCTTTATTCTGCAACATTCTATTCCATTATAACGTGGAATTCTAACATATTCTTTCAAGAGAAAACTCTCCTATGTGTTCTCTTTTGAGGCTACATGCTTAGACATACATGCAATACCAAGGCTTTTCGAGTTACAACGTGTTGTTTAGGAAAAACAAGATAATTTCTCATGATGCGGTCTTTCCTTAAAACGTGGTATTCTGACATATTATTTCGAGAGAAAACTCTCCTGTGCGTTCTCTTTTGAGGCTGCATGCTTAGTCATACATGCAACACCATATCTTTTCGAGTTACAATGTGTTGTTTAGGAAAAAAAGATAATATTGCACGACGCATTATTTCTTCTCATAAAGTTTAAGTATTTCTAATACATATGTATTTGTCTTTACTCTATAACACTGTATTTCCTTATAACGTGGTATTCTTTCATATTCTTTCGAGAGAAAACTCTCCTCTTCATTCTCTTTTGAGGCTACACGCTTAGACATATACGCAACACCAAATCCTTTCAAGTTACAACGTGTTGTTTAGGAAAAACAAGATAATTTTGCACGATGCAATATTTCTTCTTGTAAAGTTTAAGTATTTCCAATACATATGTATTTGTCTTTACTCTGCAACACTGTATTTCCTTGTAACGTGGTATTCTGACATATTCTTTCCAGAGAAATCTATCCTATGCATTCTCTTCTGAGGCTACACACTTACACATACACGCAACACCAAAGCTTTTTGAGTTAAAACGTGTTGTTTAGGAAAAACAAGATAATTTCGCTCAATGCTGGATTTCCTTAAAACGTGGTATTCTGACATATTTTTTCGAGAGAAACTCTCCTGTGTGTACTCTTTTGAGGATGCACTCTTAGTCATACACTCAACAGCAATTCTTTTTGAGTTACAACGTGTTGTTTAGGAAATACAAGATAATTTTGTATGCTGCGTAATTTCTTCTCGTAAAGTTTAAGTATTTCTAATATTTACGTATTTGTTTTTACTCTGCAACACTGTATTTCCTTGTAATGAGGTATTCTTAAAACGTGGTATTCTGACATATTTTTACAAGAGAAAATTCTCCTGTGCATTCTCTTTTGAGGCTACACACTTAGATATACATGCAACACCAAATCTATTCGAGTTACAACATGTTGTTTAGGAAATACAAGATAATTTTGTATGATGCATTATTTCTTCGAGTAAGGTTTAAGTATTTCTAATACATATATAGTTGTCTTTACTCTGCAACACTGTATATCCTTATAACATTGTATTCTTACATATTCTTTCGAGAGAAAACTCTCCTGTGCGTTCTCTTTTGAGGCTACATGCTTAGACATACACGCAATACCAAAGCATTTCGAGTTACTACTTTTTTTAGGAAAAAAAAAAAAAGATAATTTCGCACGATGCGGGATTTCCTTCAAAAGTGGTATTCTGACATATTTTTTGGAGAGAAAACTCTCCTATGCATTCTCTTTTGAGGCCACAAGCTTAGACATACACGCAACACCAAATCTTTTTAAGTTACAACCTATTGTTTAGGAAATACATGATAATTTTGCACGAAGCGTTATTTCTTCACGTAAAGTTTAAGTATTCCTAATATGTATGTATTTGTCTTTACTCTGCAACACTGTATTTCCTTATAATGTGGTATTTTTACATATTCTTTCGAGTGAAAACTCTCCTGTGCATTCTCTTTTGAGGCTACACGCTTAGACATACACGCAATACCAAAGCTTTTCGAGTTACAATGTGTTGTGTAGTAAAAACAAGATATTTTCGCACGATGCTGGATGTCCTTAAAACGTGGTGTATTGACATATTTTTTTGAGAGAAAACTCTCCTGTGCGTTCTCTTTTCCGGCTACATGCTTAGACATACACGCAATACCAAATCTTTACGAATATCAACGAGTTGTTTAGGAAATATAAGATAATTTTGTAGGGAGCGTTATTTCTTCTCATAAAGTTTAAGTATTTCTAATACGTA
This sequence comes from Apodemus sylvaticus, assembly GCF_947179515.1. Lineage (NCBI taxonomy): Eukaryota > Metazoa > Chordata > Mammalia > Rodentia > Muridae > Apodemus > Apodemus sylvaticus. Next base: position 79,151,808 of record NC_067488.1, on the reverse strand, counting down.
CATATTTGTCTTTACTCTGCAACACTGTATTTCCTTGTAACGTGATATTCTGACATATTCTTTCAAGAGAAAACTCTCCTGTGCATTCTCTTCTGAGGCTACACACTTAGGCATACACACAACACCAAAGCTTTTCGAGTTAAAACGTGTTGTTTAGGAAAAAAAACATAATATCGCACAATGCTGGATTTCCTTAAAACGTGGTATTCTGACATATTTTTCCGAGAGAAAACTCTCATGTGCGTTATCTTTTGAGGTTACACACTTAGTCATACACTCAACACCAAATCTTTTCGAGTTACAACCTGTTGTTTAGGAAAAACCAGATAATTTTGCAAGATGCGTTATTTCATCTCGGAAAATTTAAGTATTTCTAATACGTACATGTTTGTCTTTACTCTTCAACACTGTATTCCGTTATAAAATGGAATTCTTACATTTTCTTTTGAGAGAAAACTCTCCTGTGCGATATCTTTTGAGGCTACATGCTTAGACATACAGTCAACACCAAAGCTTTTCGAGTTACAACGTGTTGTTTAGGAAAAACAAGATAATTTCTCATGATGTGGTATTTCCCTAAAATGTGGTATTCTGACATATTTTTTCGTTAGAAAACTCTCCTGTGCATTCTCTTTTGAGGCTACAAGCTTAGACATACACGCAACAACAAATCTTTTCGAGTTACAACGTGTTGTTTAGGAAGAACAAGATAATTTTGCACGATGCGTTATTTCTTTTCGTAAAGTTTAAGTATTTCTAACACGTCAGTATTTGTCTTTACTCGGCAACACTCTATTTCATTATAACGTGGTATTCTTACATATTCTTTCGAGAGAAAACTCTCTTGTGCGTTCACTTTTGAGGCTGCACCTTAGACAAAAACTCAGCACCAAAGCTTTTCGAGTTACAACAAGTTGTTTAGGAAAAACAAGATAATTTCGCATGATGCGGGGTTTTCTTAAAAGGTGGTATTCTGACATATTCCTTCAAGAGAAAACTCTCATATGTGTTCTCTTTTGAGGCTAGAAGCTTAGACATACACGCATCACCAAATCATTTCGAGTTACAACGTGTTATTTAGGATAAACAAGATAATTGTGCACGATGCGTTATTTCTCTCATAAAGTTTAAGTATTTCTAATATATACGTAATTCTCTTTAATATGCAACTCTGTATTTCCTCATAACGTGGTATTCTTACATATTCTTCGAGTGAAAATTCTCCTGTGTGTTCTCTATTGAGGATACACGCTTAGACATACACGCAACACCAAAGCTATTCGAGTTAAAATATGTTGTTTGGAAAAACAAGATAATTTATCATGATGCAGGATTTCCTTAAAACATGGTATTGTGACATATTTTTTAGAGAGAAAACTCTCCTGTGCGTTCTCTTTTGAGGCTACACGTGGAGACATACAAGCAACACCAAACGTTTTCGAGTTACAACGTGTTGTTTAGGAAAAGCAAGATAATTTCGCACGTTGCAGAATTTCCTTAAAAGTTGGTATTCTGACATATTTTTTCGAGAGAAAATCCTCCTGTGGGTGCTCTTTGGGGCTACACGTTTAGACATACACACGACACCATATCTTTTCGAGTTACAACGTGTTGTTTAGGAAATACAATATAATTTTGTTCGATGCATTATTTCTTCTCCTAAAGTTTAAGTATTTCTAATACGTATGTATTTGTCTTTACTCTGCAACACTGTATTTCTTTATAACGTGGTTTTCTTACATATTCTTTCGAGGAAAAACTCTCCTCTTCATTCTCTTTTGAGGATACACGCTTAGACATACACGCAACACCAAATCCTTTCGAGTTACAACGTGTTGTATAGGAAAAACAAGATAATTTCACAGGATGCGGGATTTCCTTAAAACGTGGTATTCTGACATTTTTTTTTTGAGAAAAAACACTCCTGTGCCTTCTTTTTTGAGGCTCCAAGCTTATCCATACACGCAACACCAAATCTTTTTGAGTTACAATGTGTTGTTTCGGAAAAAGAAGATAATTTTGCACGAAGTGTTATTTCTTCTCGTAAAGTTTAAGTATTTCTAATACGTTCGTATTTGTCTTAACTCTGCAACACTGTTTCCTTATAACGTGGTATTCTTACATATTATTTCGAGAGAAAACTCTCCTGTGCATTCTCCTTTGAGGCTACACGCTTAGACATACACGCAACACCAAAGGTTTTCGAGTTAAAACTTGTTGTTTAGGAAAAACAAGATAATTTCACACGATGTGCGTTTTCTTTATAACGGGGTATTCTGACATGTTTTTTTTAGAGAAAACTCTCCTGTGCGTTCTCTTTTGAGGCTAGAAGCTTAGACATACAAGCAACACCAAATCTTTTGAAGTTACAACGTGTTATTTAGGAAAAACAAGATAATTATGCACGATGAGTTATTTCTTCTCATAAAGTTTAAGTATTTCCAATATGTATGCATTTCTCTTTAATATGCAACTCTGTATTTTCTTATAACGTGGTATTCTTACATATTCTTTCGAGTGAAAACTCTTCTGTGCGTTCCCTATTGAGGCTACACGCTTAGACATACAGGCAACACCAAAGCTTTTCGAGTTAAAATATGTTGTTAGGGAAAAAAAATTAATTTCCCACGATGCGTGATTTCCTTAAAACGTGGTATTCTGACATATTTTTTCGAAGGAAACTCTCCTGTGCGTTCTCCTTTGAGGATACATACTTAGACATACACGCAACACCAAATCCTTTCGAGTTAAAACATGTTGTTTAGGAAATACAAGATAATTTTGTATGATGCGTTATTTCTTCTCATAAAGTTTAAGTGTTTCTAATACGTACATAGTTGTCTTTACTCTGCAACACTGTATTTCCTTATAACGTAGTATTCTTACATAATCTTTTGAGAGAAAACTCTCCTGTGTGTACTCTTTTGAGGCTACACACTTAGACAAAGACGTAACACCAAAGCTTTTCGAGTTAAAACAAGTTGTTTAGGAAAAACAAGATAATTTCGCAAGATGTGATATTTCTTCTCGTAAGGTTTAAGTATTTCCAATACGTACGTATTTTTCTTTACTCTGCAACACTGTATTTCCTTATAACGTGATATTCTTACATATTCTTTCGAGAGAAAATTGTCCTGTGCGTTCTTTTTGAGGCTGCACGCTTAGACATACACGCAACACCAAAGCTTTTCGAGTTAAAACGTGTTGTTAAGGAAAAAGAAGATAATTTCGCAAGATGCAGGATTTCCTTAAAACGTGGTATTCTTACATATTCGTTCGAGAGAAAACTCTTTCCTGTGCGTTTTCTTTTGAGGCTGCACCCTTATACATATACGCAACACCAAATCATTTCGAGTTACAAAGTGATGTTTAGGAAAAAGAAGATAATTTCACACGATGCGGGATTTCTTAAAAACGTGGTATTCTGATATATTTTTTCGAGAGAAATTTATCATGTGCATTCTCTTTTGAGGCTACATGCTTAGACATACTCACAACACCAAATCTTTTCGAGTTACAACGTGTTGTTTAGGAAAAACAAGATAATTTTGCACGATGCATTATTTCTTCTCGTAAATTTTAAGTATTTCTAATACGTACGTTTTTGTCATTACTCTGCAACATTGTATTTCCTTATAACGTGGTATTCTTACATTTTCTTTCAAGAGAAAACTCTCCTGTGCGTTCTCTTCTGAGGCTACACACTTACACATACACACAACACAAAGCTTTTCGAGTTAAACCATGTTGTTTAGGAAAAACAAGATAATTTCTCATAATGCGGGATTTCCTAAAAACGTGGTATTCAGGCATACTTTTTCTAGAGAAAACTCTCCTGGGCGTTCTCTTTTGAGGCTACATGCTTAATCATGCACGCAACACCAAATCTTTTCGAGGTACAACGTGTTGTTTAGGAAAAACAAGATAATTTTGCATGATGTGTTATTTCTTCTCATAAAGTTTAAGTATTTCTAATACGTACTTATTTGTTTTTGATCTGTAACACTGCATTCCGTTATAACGTGGAATTCTTTCATATTCTTTTGAGAGAAAACTCTCCTGTGCATTCTCTTTTGAGGCTACATGCTTAGACATAAATGCAACACCAAAGATTTTCGAGTTACAACGTGTTGTTTAGGAAAAACTAGATAATTTCGCATGATGCAGTATTTCCTTAAAACGTGGTACTGTGACATATTTTTTCGAAGGAAACTCTCCTGTGCGTTCTCCTTTGAGGATACACACTTAGACATACACGCAACACCAAATCCTTTCAAGTTAATACATGTTGTTTAGGAAATACAAGATAATTTTGTATGATGCATTATTTCTTCTCATAAAGTTTAAGTGTTTCTAATACGTACATAGTTGTCTTTACTCTGCAACACTCTATTTCCTTATAACGTAGTATTCTTACATAATCTTTCGAGAGAAAACTCTCCTGTGTGAACTCTTTTGAGGCTACACACTTAGACAAAGACGTAACACCAAAGCTTTTCGAGTTAAAACAAGTTGTTTAGGAAAAACAAGATAATTTCGCAAGATGTGATATTTCTTCTCGTAAGGTTTAAGTATTTCCAATATGTACGTATTTTCTTTACTCTGCAACACTGTATTTCCTTATAAGGTGATATTCTTACATATTCTTTCGAGAGAAAATTGTCCTGTGCGTTCTTTTTGAGGCTGCATGCTTAGACATACACGCAACACCAAAGCTTTTCGAGTTAAAACGTGTTGTTAAGGAAAAAGAAGATAATTTCGCAAGATGCAGGATTTCCTTAAAACGTGGTATTCTTACATATTCTTTCGAGAGAAAACTCTTTCCTGTGCGTTCTCTTTTGAGGCTGCAACCTTATACATATACGCAACACCAAATCATTTCGAGTTACAAAGTGATGTTTAGGAAAAACAAGATAATTTCGCACGATGCGGGATTTCTTAAAAACGTGGTATTCTGATATATTTTTTCGAGAGAAAACTATCATGTGCATTCTCTTTTGAGGCTACACGCTTAGACATACTCACAACACCAAATCCTTTCGAATTACAACGTGTTGTTTAGGAAAAACAAGATAATTTTGCACGATGCATTATTTCTTCTCGTAAATTTTAAGTATTTGTAATACGTATGTTTTTGTCATTACTCTGCAACATTGTATTTCCTTATAACGTGGTATTCTTACATATTCTTTCAAGAGAAAACTCTCCTGTGTGTTCTCTTCTGAGGCTACACACTTACACATACACACAACACAAAGCTTTTCGAGTTAAACCATGTTGTTTAGGAAAAACAAGATAATTTCTCATAATGCGGGTTTTCCTAAAAACGTGGTATTCAGGCATACTTTTTCTAGAGAAAACTCTCCTGGGCGTTCTCTTTTGAGGCTACATGCTTAATCATACACGCAACACCAAATCTTTTCGAGGTACAACGTGTTGTTTAGGAAAAACAAGATAATTTTGCATGATGTGTTATTTCTTCTCATAAAGTTTAAGTATTTCTAATACTTACTTATTTGTTTTTAATCTGTAACACTGTATTCCGTTATAACGTGGAATTCTTTCATATTCTTTTGAGAGAAAACTCTCCTGTGCGTTCTCTTTTGAGGCTACATGCTTAGACATAAATGCAACACCAAAGATTTTCGAGTTACAACGTGTTGTTTAGGAAAAACTAGATAATTTCGCATGATGCAGTATTTCCTTAAAACGTGGTACTCTGACATATTTTTTCGAGAGAAAATTCTTCTGTAGGTTCTCTTTAGAGGCTACAAATTTAGACATACACGCAACACCAAATCTTTTCTAGTTACAACGTGTTGTTTAGGAAAAACAAGATAATTTTGCACGATGCATTATTTCTTCTCGTAAATTTTAACTATTTCTAAGACGTACGTATTTGTCTTTACTCTGCAACACTGTATTTCCTTATAACATGGTATTCTTACACATTCTTTCAAGAGAAAACTCTCCTCTTCATTCTCTTTTGAAGCTACATGCTTAGAAATACACACAACACCAAAGCTTTTCGAGTTACAACGTGTTGTTTAGGAAAAACAATATAATTTCGCGCGATGCAGGATTTCCTTAAATCGTGGTATTCTGACATATTTTTTGAAGAGAAAATTCTCCTTTGTGTTCTCTTTTGAGGCTACACATTTAGACTTACAAGCAACACCAAATCTTATCAGGTTACAACGTGTTGTTTAGGATATACAAGATAATTTTGTATGATGCGTTATTTCTTCTCGTAAAGTTTAAGTATTTCTAATACGTACATATTTGTCTTTACTCTGCAACACTGTATTTGCTTATAACGTGGTATTCTTACATATTCTTTCAAGAGAAAACGCTCCTGTGCCTTCTCTTTTGAGGCTACAGGCTTAGACATACACACAACACCAAAGCTTTTCAAGTTACAATGTGTTGTTTAGGAAAAACAAGATAATTTCGCACAATGAGCGATTTCCATAAAACGGGGTATTCTGACATGTTTTTTTAAGAGAAACCTCTCCTGTGCGTTATCTTTTGAGGCTAGAAGCTTAGACATACATGCAACACCAAATCTTTTCGAGTTACAACGTGTTATTTAGGAAAAACAAGATAATTATGCTCGATGCGTTATTTCTTCTCATAAAGTTTAAGTATTTCCAATATGTACGTATATGTCTTTAATATGCAACACTGTATTTCCTTGTAACGGGGTATTCTTACATATTCTTTCGAGAGAAAACTCTCCTGTGCGTTCTCTTTTGAGGCTGCACGATTAGACATACACACAACAGTAAATCTTTTCGAGTTACAGCGTGTTGTTAAGGAAAAACAAGATTATTTTGCAAGATGTGGGATTTCCTTAAATCGTGGTATTCTGACATATTTTTTAGAGAGAAAACTCTCCTGTCCATTCCCTTTTAAGGCTACACCCTTAGACATACAGGCAACACCAAAACTTGTCGACTTACAACGTTTTGTTTAGAAAAAACAAGATAATTTTGCATGATGCGTTATTTCTTCTCGTAAAGTTTAAGTATTTCTAATAAGTATGTATTTGTCTTTACTCTGCAACACTGTATTTCCTTATAATGTGGTATTCTTACATATTCTTTCGAGATAAAATGCTCCTGTGCGTTCTCTTTTTAGGCTACATGCTTAGACATACACGGAAAACCAAAGCTTTTCGACTTGCAATGTGTTGTTTAAGAAAAAGAAGATAATTTCGCACGATGCAGGATTTCCATAAAACGTGGTATTCTGACATATTTTTTTCGACAGAAAACTCTCCTGTGCATTCTCTTTTGAGGCTAAACGTTTAGACATTCACGCCACAACAAATCTTTTCGAGTTATAACGAGTTGTTTAGGAAATACAAGATAATTTTGCACGATACAGGATTTCCTTAAAACATGGTATTCTGACATATTTTTTTCGAGGGAAAACTCTCATGTGTGTTCTCTTTTGAGGCTACACACTTAGACATACAGGCAACACCAAAGTTTTTCGAGTTACAACGTGTTGTTTAAGAAAAACAAGACAATTTCTCAAGATGCGGGATTTCCTTAAAACGTGGTATTCTTACATATTCTTTTGAGAGAAAACTCTCCTGTGCGTTCTCTTTTGAGGCTACATACTTAGACAAACACGCAACACCAAAGCTTTTCGAGTTACAACGTGTTGTTTAGGAAAAACATGATAATATCGCACGTTGCGGGATTTCCTTAAAACATGGTATTCTGACATATTTTTTCGAGAGAAAATTCTCCTGTGGGTTCTCTATTGAGGCTACATGCTTAGTCAAACACGCAACACCAAATCTTTTCGAGTTACAATGTGTTGTTTAGGAAAAACAAGATAATTTCTAACGATGCGGGATTTCTTCTCATAAAGTTTAAGTATTTCTAATACATACATATTTGTCTTTACTCTGCAACTCTGTATTTCCTTATAACCTGGTATTCTTATATATTCTTTCGAGAGAAAACCGTCCTGTGCATTCATTTTTGAGGCTACACGCTTGCACATACACGCAACACCAAAGGATTTCGTGTTACAATGCGTTGTTTAGGAAAACATAATAATTTCTCACTTGGCGGGATTTCCTTAAAACGTGGTGTTATGACATATTTTTTTGAGAGAAAATTCTCCTGTGGGTTCTCATTTCAGGCTACACGTTTAGACATACACGCAACAGCAAATCTTTTCGAGTTACAATGTGTTGTTTAGGAAATACAAGATAATTATTTTATGATGCGTTATTTCTTCTCAGAAAATTTAAGTATTTATAATACTTACGTACTTGTCTTTACTCTGCAACACTTATTTCCTTATAACGTGGTATTCTTACATATTCTTTCGAGAGAAAACTCTCCTGTGCGTTCTCTTTTGAGGCTACATGCTTAGACATACACGCAACACCAAAGCATTTCGAGTTACAACGTGTTGTTTAGGAAAACAAATAATTTCGTACGAGGCGGGATTTCCTTAAAACCTGGTATTCTGACATATATTTTCAAGAGAAAACTCTCCTGTGCATTCTATTTTGAGGCTCCAAGCTTAGACATACACGCAACACCAAATCTTTTCAAGTTATAACATGTTGTTTAGGAAAAACAAGATAATTTCGCAAGATGTGATATTTCTTCTCGTAAGGTTTAAGTATTTCCAATATGTACGTATTTTCTTTACTCTGCAACACTGTATTTCCTTATAAGGTGATATTCTTACATATTCTTTCGAGAGAAAATTGTCCTGTGCGTTCTTTTTGAGGCTGCATGCTTAGACATACACGCAACACCAAAGCTTTTCGAGTTAAAACGTGTTGTTAAGGAAAAAGAAGATAATTTCGCAAGATGCAGGATTTCCTTAAAACGTGGTATTCTTACATATTCTTTCGAGAGAAAACTCTTTCCTGTGCGTTCTCTTTTGAGGCTGCAACCTTATACATATACGCAACACCAAATCATTTCGAGTTACAAAGTGATGTTTAGGAATAACAAGATAATTTCGCACGATGCGGGATTTCTTAAAAACGTGGTATTCTGATATATTTTTTCGAGAGAAAACTATCATGTGCATTCTCTTTTGAGGCTACACGCTTAGACATACTCACAACACCAAATCCTTTCGAATTACAACGTGTTGTTTAGGAAAAACAAGATAATTTTGCACGATGCATTATTTCTTCTCGTAAATTTTAAGTATTTGTAATACGTATGTTTTTGTCATTACTCTGCAACATTGTATTTCCTTATAACGTGGTATTCTTATATATTCTTTCAAGAGAAAACTCTCCTGTGTGTTCTCTTCTGAGGCTACACACTTACACATACACACAACACAAAGCTTTTCGAGTTAAACCATGTTGTTTAGGAAAAACAAGATAATTTCTCATAATGCGGGATTTCCTAAAAACGTGGTATTCAGGCATACTTTTTCTAGAGAAAACTCTCCTGGGCGTTCTCTTTTGAGGCTACATGCTTAATCATACACGCAACACCAAATCTTTTCGAGGTACAACGTGATGTTTAGGAAAAACAAGATAATTTTGCATGATGTGTTATTTCTTCTCATAAAGTTTAAGTATTTCTAATACTTACTTATTTGTTTTTAATCTGTAACACTGTATTCCGTTATAACGTGGAATTCTTTCATATTCTTTTGAGAGAAAACTCTCCTGTGCGTTCTCTTTTGAGGCTACATGCTTAGACATAAATGCAACACCAAAGATTTTCGAGTTACAACGTGTTGTTTAGGAAAAACATGATAATATCGCACGTTGCGGGATTTCCTTAAAACATGGTATTCTGACATATTTTTTCGAGAGAAAATTCTCCTGTGGGTTCTCTATTGAGGCTACATGCTTAGTCAAACACGCAACACCAAATCTTTTCGAGTTACAACGTGTTTTTTAGGAAAAACAAGATAATTTCTAACGATGCGGGATTTCTTCTCATAAAGTTTAAGTATTTCTAATACATACATATTTGTCTTTACTCTGCAACTCTGTATTTCCTTATAACCTGGTATTCTTATATATTCTTTCGAGAGAAAACCGTCCTGTGCATTCATTTTTGAGGCTACACGCTTGCACATACACGCAACACCAAAGGATTTCGTGTTACAATGCGTTGTTTAGGAAAACATAATAATTTCTCACTTGGCGGGATTTCCTTAAAACGTGGTGTTATGACATATTTTTTTGAGAGAAAATTCTCCTGTGGGTTCTCATTTCAGGCTACACGTTTAGACATACACGCAACAGCAAATCTTTTCGAGTTACAATGTGTTGTTTAGGAAATACAAGATAATTATTTTATGATGCGTTATTTCTTCTCAGAAAATTTAAGTATTTATAATACGTACGTACTTGTCTTTACTCTGCAACACTTATTTCCTTATAACGTGGTATTCTTACATATTCTTTCGAGAGAAAACTCTCCTGTGCGTTCTCTTTTGAGGCTACATGCTTAGACATACACGCAACACCAAAGCATTTCGAGTTACAACGTGTTGTTTAGGAAAACAAATAATTTCGTACGAGGCGGGATTTCCTTAAAACCTGGTATTCTGACATATATTTTCAAGAGAAAACTCTCCTGTGCATTCTATTTTGAGGCTCCAAGCTTAGACATACACGCAACACCAAATCTTTTCAAGTTATAACATGTTGTTTAGGAAAAACAAGATAATTTTGCATGATGCGTTTTTTCTTCTCGTCAAGTTTAAGTATATCCAATACATACGTATTTGTCTTTACTCTACAACACTGTATTTCCTTATAACGTGGTATTCTTACATATTCTTTCGAGAGAAAACTCTCAAGTGCATTCAATTTTGAGGATACACACTTAGACATACACGCAACACCAAAGCTTTTCGTGTTACAACATGTTGTTTAGGAAAAACAAGATAATATCGCACAATGCGTGATTTCCTTAAAACGTGGTATTCAGACATATTTTTTCGATAGAAAATTCTCCTGGGGGTTGTCTTTTGAGGCTACACGTTTAGACATACATGCAGCAGCAAATCTTTTCGAGTTACAAAGTGTTGTTTAGTAAATACAAGATAATTTTTTACAATGTGTTACTTCTTCTAAAGTTTAAATATTTCTAATATGTACGTCTTCGTATTTACTCTGCAACACGGTATTTACTTATAACGTGGTATGCTTACATATTCTTTCGAGAGAAAACTGTTCTGTGCGTTTTCTTTTGAGGCTACACACATAGACATACACGCAACACCAAAGCTTTTCGAGTTAAACATGTTGTTTAGAAAAAACAAGATAATTTTGCACGATGCAGGATTTCCTTAAAACATGGTATTCTGACATATTTTTTTCTAGGGAAAACTCTCCTGTGTGTTCTCTTTTGAGGCTACAACCTTAGACATACACGTGACACCAAATCTTTTCGAGTTAAAACCTGTTGTTTAGGAAAAACAAGATAATTTCGCACGATGCGGGGATTCCTTAAAACTTGGTGTTATGACATATTTTTTTGAGAGAAAATTCTCCTGTGGGTTCTCTTTTGAGGATACAAGTGTAGACATAAATCCAACACCAAATCTTATCGAGTTACCACGTGTTGTTTAGGAAATTCAAAACAATTTTGTGTGATGCGTTATTTCTTCTCATAAAGTTTAAGTATTTCTAATATGTACGTATTTTTCTTTACTCTGCAACATTTTATTTCATTATAACGTGGTAAATTACATATTCTTTCGAGAGCAAACTCTCCTGTGCCTTATCTTTTGAGGCTACATGCTTAGACATACGCGCAACACCAAAGCATTTCCAGTTACAACATGTTGTTTAAGAAAAACAAGACAATTTCTCACGATGCGGGATTTCCTTAAAATGTGATATTCTGACATATTTTTGAGAGAAAACTCTCCTGTGCATTCTCTTTTGAGACTACAAGCTTAGACATACACAAAACACATAATCTTTTTGAGTTACAACGTGTTTTTTAGGAAAAACAAGATAATTTTGCACGATGCATTATTTCTTCTCGTAAAGTTAAGTATTTCCTATACGTGCTTATTTGTCTTTATTCTGCAACACTGTATTTCCTTATAACGTCGTATTCTTACATATTCTTTCGAGAGAAAACTCTCCTGTGCGTTCTCTTATGAAGCTACACGCTAAGACATACACGCAACACCAAAGCTTTTCGAGTTACAACATGTTGTTTAGGAAAAAAAAGATAATTTCGCACAATGCGGGATTTCCTTAAAACGTGGTATTCTGACATATTTTTTTCGAGATCAAACCCTCCTGTGCATTCTCTTTTTAGGCTAAAAGCTTAGACATATACGCAACACCGAAGGTTTTTGCGTTACAACATGATGTTTAGGAAAAAGTAGATAATTTTGCACGATGCTTTCTTTCTTCTTGTAAAGTTTAAGTATTTCCAATACGTACGTATTTGTCTTTACTCTGCAACACTGTATTTCCTTATAATGTGGTATTCTTAAATATTCTTTTGAGAGAAAACTCTCCTGTGCTTTCTCTTTTGAGGCTGCATGCTTAGACAAAAACTCAACACCAAAGCTTTTCGAGTTACAACAAGTTGTTTAGGAAAAACAGGATAATTTCACACGATATGGGATTTTCTTAAAACCTGGTATTCTGACATATTTTTTCGACAGAAAACTCTCCTGTGCGTTCTCTTTTGAGGCTACACGCTTAGACATACACGCAACACCAAAGCTTTTCGCGTTACAACGTGTTGTTTAGGAAAAACAAGATAATTTCCCATGATGCAGGATTTCTTTAAAACGTGGTATTCTGACATATTTTTTTGAGAGAAAATTCTCCTGTGGGTTCTCTTTTGAGGCTACACATTTACACATACACACAACACCAAATCTTTTCTAGTTATAACGTGTTGTTTAGGAAATACAAGATAAATTTTACGATGCATTATTTCTTCTCGTAAAGTTTAAGTATTTCTAATAAGTTCGTGTTTGTCTTTACTCTGCAATACTGTATTTCCTTATAACATCGTATTCTTACATATTCTTTCGAGATGAACCTCTCCTGTGCGTTCTCCTTTGAGGCTACACGCTTAGACATAGACGGAACACCAAAACTTTTCGAGTTACAACGTGTTGTTTAAGAAAAACAAGATAATTTCGCACGATGCGGGATTTCATTAAAACGTGGTATGCTGACATATTTTTTCGAGTGAAAACTCTCCTGTGCGTTCTCCTTTCAGGCTACACGCTTAGACATACACGCAATACTAAAGATTTTCGAGTTACAACGTGTTGTTTAGGAAAAAGAAAATTTTGTACGATACGGGATTTCCTTAAAACGTGGTATTCTGCCATATTTTTTTGAGAGAAAATTCTCTGGTGGGTTCTCTTAGGAGGCTGCACGTTTAGACATACACGCAACACCAAATCTTTTCGAGTTACAACATGTTGATTAGGAAATACAAGATAATTTTGTATGATGTGTTATTTCTTCTCGTAAAGTTTAAGTATTTCCAATACGTACATATTTGTCTTTACTGTGCAACACTGTATTTCCTTATAAAGTGGTATTGTTACATATTCTTTTGAGAGAAAACTCTCCTGTGCGTTCTCTTTTGAGGCTACATACTTAGACAAACATGCAACACCAAAGCTTTTCGAGTTACAACGTGTTGTTTAGGAAAAACATGATAATATCGCACGTTGTGGGATTTCCTTAAAACATGGTATTCTGACATATTTTTCGAGAGAAAATTCTCCTGTGGGTTCTCTATTGAGGCTACATGCTTAGTCAAACACGGAACACCAAATCTTTTCGAGTTACAAGGTGTTGTTTAGGAAAAACAAGATAATTTCAAATGATGCATTATTTCTTCTCATAAAGTTTAAGCATTTCTAATACGTACATATTTGTCTTTATTCTGCAACACTGTATTTCCTTATAACCTGGTATTCTTACATATTCTTTCAAGAGAAAACCGTCCTGTGCATTCATTTTGTATGTACACGCTTGCACATACACGCAACACCAAAGGATTTCGTGTTACAAAGCATTGTTTAGGAAAACATAATAATTTCGCACTTTGCGGGATTTCCTTAAAACGTGGTGTTATGACATATTTTTTTGAGAGAAAATTCTCCTGTGGGTTCTCATTTCAGGCTACACGTTTAGACATACACGCAGCAGCAAATCTCTTCGAGTTACAATGTGTTGTTTAGGAAATACAAGATAATTATTTTACAATGCGTTATTTCTTCTCAGAAAATTTAAGTATTTATAGTACGTACGTACTTGTCTTTACTCTGCAACACTTATTTCCTTATAACGTGGTATTCTTACATATTCTTTCAAGAGAAAACTCTCCTGTGCGTTCTCTTTTGAGGCTACATGCTTAGACATACACGCAACACCAAAGCATTTCGAGTTACAACGTGTTGTTTAGGAAAACAATATAATTTCGTACGAGACGGGATTTCCTTAAAACCTGGTATTCTGACATATATTTTCGAGAGAAAACTCTCCTGTGCATTCTATTTTGAGGCTCCAAGCTTAGACATACACGCAACACCAAATCTTTTCAAGTTACAACGTGTTGTTTAGGAAAAACAAGATAATTTTGCATGATGCGTTTTTTCTTCTTGTCAAGCTTAAGTATATCCAATATATACGTATTTGTCTTTACTCTGCAACACTGTATTTCCTAATAACGTGGTATTCTTACATATTCTTTCGAGAGAAAACTCCCCAGTGCATTCACTTTTGAGGATACACGCTTAGACATACACGCAACACCAAAGCTTTTCATGTTACAACATGTTGTTTAGGAAAAACAAGATAATATCGCACAATGCGTGATTTTCTGGTATTCTGACATATTTTTTTCGATAGAAAATTCTCCTGTGGGTTGTCTTTTGAGGCTACACGTTTAGACATACACGCAACAGCAAATCTTTTCGATGTCCAAAGTGTTGTTTAGTAAATACAAGATAATTTTGTACGATGTGTTACTTCTTCTAAAGTTTAAATATTTCTAATACGTACGTCTTTGTATTTACTCTGCAACACTGTATTTACTTATAACGTGGTATGGTTACATATTCTTTCGAGTGAAAACTGTTATGTGCGTTTTCTTTTGAGGCTATACACATAGACATACACGCAACACCAAAGCTTTTCGAGTTAAACATGTTGTTTAGAAAAAACAAGATAATTTTGCACGATGCAGGATTTCCTTAAAACATGGTATTCTGACATATTTTTTAAGAGGGAAAACTCTCCTGTGTGTTCTCTTTTGAGGCTACAACCTTAGACATACACGCAACACCAAATCTTTTCGAGTTAAAACCTGTTGTTTAGGAAAAACAAGATAATTTCGCACGATGCGGGGATTCCTTAAAACTTGGTATTATGACATATTTTTTTTGAGAGAAAATTCTCCTGTAGGTTCTCTTTTGAGGATACACGTATAGACATAAATGCAACACCAAATCTTATCGAGTTACAACGTGTTGTTTAGGAAATTCAAAACAATTTTGTGCGATGCGTTATTTCTTCTCATAAAGTTTAAGTATTTCTAATACATACGTATTTTTCTTTACTCTGCAACATTTTATTTCATTATAACGTGGTAAATTACATATTCTTTCGAGAGCAAACACTCCTGTGTGTTCTTTTTAGAGGCTATATGCTTAGACTTACACGCAACACCAAAGCTTTTCGAGTTACTACGTGTTGTTTAGGAAAAACAATAATTTCGCACGATGCGGGATTTCCTTAAAACATGGTATTCTGACATATTTTTTCAAAAGAAAATTCTCCTGTGGGTTCTCTTTTGAAGTTACACGCTTAGACATACATGCAACACCAAATCCTTTTGCATTACAAAGTGTTGATTAGGAAAAACAAGATAATTTTGCACAATGCGTTATTTCTTCTTGTAAAGTTTAAGTATTTCTAATAGGCACATATTTGTCTTTACTCTGCAACACTGTATTTCCTTATAACGTGGTAATCTTACTATTCTTTCGAGAGCAAAGTCTCCTGTGCGTTATCTTTTGAGGCTACATGCTTAGACATACACACAACACCAAAGCTTTTCGAGTTACAACGTGTTGTTTAGGAAAAACAAGATAATTTCGCACGATGCGGGGTTTCCTTAAAACGTGGTATTCTGAAATATTTTTTCAAGAGAAAATTCTCCACTGGGTTCTCTTTTGAGGCTACACGTTTAGACATACACGCAGCAGCAAATCTTTTGGAGTTACAACGTGTTGTTTAGGAAATAGAAGATAATTTTTTAAGATGTGATACTTCTTGTAAAGTTTAAGTATTTCTAAAACGTACGTATATGTATTTACTCTGCAACACTGTATTTCCTTATAACGTGGTATGCTTACATATTCTTCCAAGAGAAATCTCTTCTGTGCATTCTCTTTTGAGGCTACACGCATAGACATACACACAACACCAAAGCTTTTCGAGTTAAAACGTGTTGTTTATAAAATACAAGATAATTTTGCACGATGCGGGATTTCCTTAAAACGTGGTATTCTGAAATATTTTTTAGAGAGAAAATTCTCCTGTGGGTTCTTTTTTGAGGCTACACGCTTAGACATACTCGCAATGCCAAATCTTATCTAGTTACAACGTGTTGTTTAGGAAATACAAAACAATTTTGTACAATGCATTATTTCTTCTCGTAAAGTTTAAGTATTTCTAATACATACATATTTTTCTTTACTCTGAAACAATGTATTTGCTTATAATGTGGTAATCTTACATATTCTTTTGAGAACAAACTCTCCTGTGTGTTCTCTTTTGAGGCTACAACCTTAGACATACACGCAACAGCAAACTTTTAGAGTTACAACGTGTTGTTTAGGAAAAACAAGATAATTTCGCACGATGTGGGATTTCCTTGAAACGTGGTATTCTGCCATTTTTTTCGAGAGAAAATTATCCTGTGGGTCCTCTTTTGAGGCTACACGTTTAGACAAACACGCAACACCAAATCTTTTCAAGTTACAATGTGTTGTTTACGAAATACAAGATAATTTTGTATGATGCGTTATTTCTTCTAGTAAAGTTTAAGTATTTCTAATGCGTACATATTTGTCTTTACTCTGCAGCACTGTATTTCCTTATAACGTGGTATTCTTACATATTCTTTCAAGAGAAAACTCTCCAGTGCGTTGTCTTTTGAGGCTACACGCTTAGACATACACGCAACACCAAAGCTTTTTGAGTTACAACGTGTTGTTTAGGAAAAACTTGATAATATTGCACGATGCGGGATTTCCTTAAAACGTGGTATTCTGACATATTTTTTCGAGCGAAAACTCTCCTGTGTGTTCTCTTTTGAGGCTACAACCTTAGACATACATGCAACAACAAATCTTTTCGGGTTACAACGTGTTTTTTAGGAAATACAAGATAATTTTGTAAGATGCTTTATTTCTTCTCGTAAAGTTTAAGTATTTCTAATACGTACGTATTAGTGTTTACTCTGCAACACTGTATTTCCTTATAACGTGGTATTCTGACATATTTTTTCGAAAGAAAATTCTCATGTGGGTTCTCTTCTGAAGCTACACGCTTAGATATACACCCAACACCAAATCCTTTTGCATTACAACGTGTTGATTAGGAAAAACAAGATAATTTTGCACGATGCGTTATTTCTTCTTGTAAAGTTTAAGTAATTCTAATAAGTACATATTTGTCTTTACTCTGCAACACTGTATTTCATTATAACGTGGTAATCGTACATATTCTTTCGAGAGCAAACTCTCATGTGTGTTCTATTTTGAAGCTACATGCTTAGACATACACGCAACACCAAAGCTTTTCGAGTTACAATGTGTTGTTTAGGAAAAACAAGATAATTTCACACGATGCGGGATTTCCTTAAAACGTGGTATTCTGACATATTTTTTCGAAAAAAAATTCTCATGTCGGTTCTCTTTTGAAGCTACACGCTTAGACATACACGCATAACCAAATCCTTTTGCGTTGCAACGTGTTGATTAGGAAAAACATGATAATTTTGCAATGCGTTATTTCTTCTTGTAAAGTTTAAGTATTTCTAATAGGTACATATTTGTCTTTACTCTGCAACACTGTATTTCCTTATAACGTGGTAATCTTACATATTCTTTCGAGAGCAAACTCTCCTGTGTGTTCTCTTTTGAGGCTACACGCTTAGACCTACACACAACACCAAAGCTTTTCGAGTTACAACGTGTTGTTTAGGAAAAACAAGATAATTTCGCATGATGCGGGATTTCCTTAAAACGTGTTATTCTGACATATTTTTTTGAGAGAAAATTCTCCTGTGGGTTCTCTATTGAGGCTAAACGTTTAGACATACATGCAACACCAAATGTTTTCGAGTAGCAACGTGTTGTTTAGGAAATAAAAGATAATGTTGTACGATGTTTTATTTCTTCTCATAAAATTTAAGTATTTCTAATACGTACGTACTTGTCTTTATTCTGCAACACTTATTTCCTTATAAAGTGGTATTCTTACATATTCTTTCGAGAGAAAACTCTCCTGTGCGTTCTCTTTTGAGGCTACATGCTAAGACATACACCCAACACCAAAGCTTTTCGAGTTACAACTTGTTGCTTAGGAAAAACAAGATAATTTCATACGATGCGGGATTTCCTTAAAACGTGCTATTCTGACATATATTTTCGAGAGAAAACTCGCCTGTGCATTCTATTTTGAGGCTCCAAGCTTAGACATACACGCAACACCAAATCTTTTCGAGTTACAACATGTTGTTTAGGAAATACAAGACAATTTTGCACGATGCGTTTTTTCTTCTCGTAAAGTTTAAATATTTCCAATACATACGTATTTGTCTTTACTCTGCAACTCTGTATTTCCTTATAACATGGTATTCTTACATATTCTTTCGAGAGAAAACTCTCCTGTTCATTCTCTTTTGAGGCTACACGCATAGAAATACACGCAATACCAAAGCATTTCGAGTTAAAACGTGTTGTTTAGAAAAAAACAGATAATTTTGCACGATACGGGATTTCCTTAAAAGGAGGTGTTCTGACATATTTTTTCGAAGAAAATTCTCCTGTGGGTTAGCTTTTGGGCTACACGTTTAGACATACACGCAACACCAAATCTTTTCGAATTACAACTTGTTGTTTTGGAAAGACCAGATAATTTTGTACGATGCATTATTTCTTCTTGTAAAGGTTATGTATTTCTAATATGTACGTATTTGGCTTTATTCTGCAACACTGTATTTCCTTATAACGTGGTATTCTTACATATTCTTTCGAGAGAACACTCTCCTGTGCATTCTCTTTTGAGGCTACACGCTTAGACATATACGCAACACCAAACCTTTTCGAGTTACAACGTGTTGTTTAGGAAAAACATGATAATATCACACGTTGCGGGATTTCCTTAAAACGTGGTATTCTGACATATTTTTAGAGAGAAAATTCTCCTGTGGGTTCTCTTTTGAGGATACACATTTAGACATACATGTAACACCAAATCTTTTCGAGTTAAAACGTGTTGTTTAGGAAATACAAGATAATTTTGTAGGATGCGTTATTTCTTCCCATAAAGTTTAAGTATTTCTAATACGTACGTATTTGTCTTTACTCTGCAACACTGTATTTCCTTATAACATGGTATTCTTACATATTCTTTTGAGAGAAAACTCTCCTGTGCGTTCTCTTTTGAGGCTACATGCTTAGACATACACGCAACACCAAATCTTTTCGAGTTACAACGTGTTGTTTAGGAAAAACAAGATAATTTGGCACGATGCGGGATTTCTTTAAAATGTGGTATTCCGACATATTTTTTTGAGCCAAAACTCTCCTGTGTGTTCTCTTTTGAGGCTACAACCTTAGACATACACGCAACACCAAATCTTTTCGAGTTACAACGTGTTGTTTAGGAAAAACTAGATAATTTTGCACAATGCGTTATTTTTTCTCTTAAAGTTTAAGTATTTCCAATACGTACGTATTTGTCTTTACTCTGGAACACTGTATTTCCTTATAACGTGGTATTCTTACATATTCTTTCGAGAGAAAACTCTCCTGTGTGTTCACTTTTGAGGGTACACGCTAAGACATACACGCAACACCAACGCTTTTCAAGTTACAACGTGTTGTTTAGGAAAAAACAAGATAATTTCGCACGATGAGGGATTTCCTTAAAACGTGGTATTCTAGACATATTTTTTCCAGAGAAAATTCAACTATGGGTTGTCTTTTGAGGCTGCACGTTTAGACAGACACGCAGCAGCAAATCTTTTCAATTTAGGAAATACAAGTTAATTTTGTACGATGTGGAATTTCTTCTCGTAAAGTTTAAGTATTTCTAATACGTACGTATTTGTATTTACTCTGCAACACTGTATTTCCTAATAACATGTTATGCTTACATATCCTTTTGAGAGAAAACTCTTCTGTGTGTTCTCTTTTGAGGCTACACGCATAGACATCCACGCAACACCAAATCCTTTCGAGTTACAACGTGTTGTTTAGGAAAAACAAGATAATTTGGCACGATGCGGGATATCCTTAAAATGTGGTATTCTGACATATTTTTTCGAGAGAAAACTCTCCTGTATGTTCTCTTTTGAGGCTACAGCCTTAGACATACACGCAACACCAAATCTTTTCGAGTTACAACGTGTTGTTTAGGAAAAACAAGATAATTTTGCACAATGCGTTATTTTTTCACTTAAAGTTTAAGTATTTCCAATACATACGTATTTGTCTTTACTCTGCAACACTGTATTTCCTTATAACGTGATATTCTTACATATTCTTTCGAGAGAAAACTCTCCTGTGTGTTCACTTTTGAGGCTACACGCTAAGACATACACGCAACACCAAAGCTTTTCAAGTTACAATGTGTTGTTTAGGAAAAAACGAGGTAATTTTGCATGATGAGGGATTTCCTTAAAACGTGGTATTCTGACATATTTTTTCCAGAGAAAAGTCAACTATGGGTTGTCTTTTGAGGCTTCACATTTAGACATACACGCAGCAGCAAATCTTTTCGAGTTACAACGTGTTGTTTACGAAATACAAGTTAATTTTGTACGATGTGGAATTTCTTCTCGTAAAGTTTAAGTATTTCTAATACGTACGTATTTGTATTTACTCTGCAACACTGTATTTCCTAATAACGTGTTATGCTTACATATCCTTTTTAGAGAAAACTCTTCTGTGTGTTCTCTTTTGAGGCTACACGCATAGACATCCACGCAACTCCAAAGCTTTTCGAGATAAAATGTGTTGTTTAGGAAAAACAAGATAATTTCACACGATGCGGGATATCCTTAAAACATGGTATTCTGACATATTTCTTCGAGAGAAAACTCTCCTGTGGGATCTCTTTTGAGGCTACATTCTTAGATATACACGCAACATCAAAGGTTTTCAAGTTACAATCTGTTGTTTAGGGAAAAACAAGATAATTTCGAACGATATGGGATTTCCTTAAAACGTGGTGTTCTGACATGTTTTTTTTTGAGAGAAAATTCTCCTGTGGGATCTCTTTTGAGGCTACACGCTTAAACATGCACGCAACACCAAATCTTTTTGAGTTACAACGTGTTGTTTAGGAAATACAAGATAATATTGAACGATGCTTTATTTCTTCTCGTAAAGTTTAAGTATTTCTAATAGGTACATATTTGTCTTTATTCTGCAACACTGTATTTCCTTATAACGTTGTATTCTTACATATTCTTTCGAGAGAAAACTCTCCTGTGCATTCTCCTTTGAGGCTACACTCTTAGACATACACGCAACACCAAAGCTTTTCAAGTTACAACGTGTTGTTGAGGAAAAACAAGATAATTTTGTACGATGCAGGATTTCCTTAAAACGTGGTATTCTGACATATTTTTTTGAGTGAAAACTCTCCTGTGGGTTCTCTTTGGAGGCTACAAGTGTAGACATACACACAACACCAAATCTTTTCGAGTTACAAATTGTTGTTTAGGAAATACAAGATGCGTTATTTCTTCTCGTAAAGTTTAAGTATTTCTAATAGGTACATATTTGTCTTTACTCTGCAACATTGTATTTCCATATAACGCTGTATTCTTAGATATTCTTTCAAGAGAAAACTCTCCTGTGCATTCTCTTTTGAGGCTACAAGCTTAGACATACACACAACACCAAATATTTTCGATTTATAACGTGTTGTTTAGGAAATACAAGATAATTTCAAAAGATGTGGGATTTCTTCTTGTAAAGTTTAAGTATTTCTAATACGTACATATTTCTCTTTACTCTGCAACACTTTATTTCCTTATAACGTGCTATTCTTACATATTCTTTCGAGAGAAAACTGTCCTGTGCGTTCACTTTTGAGGCTACACCCTTAGACATACACGCAACACCAAAGCTTTTCGAGTTAAAATGTGTGGTTTAGGAAAAAGAAGATAATTTCGCACGATGCAGGATTTCCTTAAAACGTGGTATTCTGACATATTTTTTCGAGCAAAAACTCTCCTCTGTGTTCTCTTTTGAGGCTACAACCTTAGACATACACGCAACACCAAATCTTTTCGAGTTACAACGTATTGTTTAGGAAAAACAAGATAATTTTGCACGATGCGTTATTTCTTCTCATAAAATTTAAGTATATTCAATACATATGTATTTGTCTTTACTCTGCAACACTGTATTTCCTTATAACGTGGTAGTCTTACATATTCTTTCGAGAGAAAACTCTCCTGTCAGTTCTCTTTTGAGGCTACACGCTTAGACATACACGCAACACCAAAGCCTTCAACTTACAACGTGTTGTTTAGGAAAAACAAGATAATTTCACATGAAGCGGGATTTCCCTAAAACATGGTATTCTGACATGTTTTTTTTTGAGAGAAAATTCCCCTGTGGATTCTCTTTTGAGGCTACACGTGTAGACATACACACAACACCAAATCTTATCGAGTTACAAAGTGTTGTTTAGGAAATACAAAACAATTTTGAACGATGCATTATTTCTTCTCGTAAAGTTTAAGTATTTCTAATACGTAGGTATTTTTCTTTCGACTGCAACATTGTATTTCCTTATAACATGGTATTCTTACATATTCTTTCGAGAGCAAACTCTCCTGTGCGTTCTCTTTTGAGGCTACACGGTTAGACATACACGCAACACCAAAGCTTTTCAAGTTACAACGTGTTGTTTAGGAAAAACAAGATAATTTCGCACGATGCTTTATTTCTTCTCGTAAAGTTTAAGTATTTCCAATACTTACGTATTTGTCTTTACTCTGCAACACTGTATTTCTTTATAACGTGGAATTCTTAAATATTCTTTGAGAGAAAACTCTCTTGTGCGTTCATATTTGAAGCTACACGCTTAGACATACATGCAACACCAAAGCTTTTCAAATTACAAGGTGTTGTTTAGGAAAAAGAAGATAATTTCACATGATGCGGGATTTCCTTAAAACGTGGTATTCTGACATATTTTCTCGAGAGAAAACTCTCCTGTGTGTTCTCTTTTGAAGCTACAACCTTAGACATTCACGCAACACCAAATCTTTTTGAGTTACAATGTGTTGTTTAGGAAAAACAAGATAACTTTGCACGATGCATTATTTCTTCTCGTAAATTTTAAGTATTTCCAATACGTACGTATTTGTCGTTAATCTGCAACACTGTATTTCATTATAACGTGGTATTCTTACATATTCTTTCAAGAGAAAACTCTAATGTGCATTCTCTTCTTAGGCTACACGCTTAGACATACACGCAACACCAAATCTTTACGAGTTACAGCTTGTTGTTTAGGAAAAACAAGATAATTTCGCACGATGCGGGATTTCCTTAAAACATGGTATTCTGACATATTTTTTCGGGAGAAAACTCTCCTGTGCATTCTCTTTTGAGGCTACACGTTTAGTCAAACACGCAACACCAAATCCTTTCAAGTTACAACGTGTTGTTTAGGAAAAACAAGATAAATTTGTACGATGCATTATTTCTTCTCGTAAAGTTTAAGTGTTTCTGATAGGTACGTATTTGTCTTTACTCTGCAACACTTTATTTCCTTATAACGTGGTAGTCTTACATATTCTTAAAAGAGAAAACTCTCCTGTCGTTTCTCTTTTGAGGCTACATGCTTAGACATACATGGAACACCAAAGCTTTTCAACTTACAACGTGTTGTTTAGAAAAAAAACAAGATAATTTCGCATGATGCGGGATTTCCTTAAAACGTGTTGTTCTGACATGTTTTTTTTTGAGAGACAATTCTCCTGTGGGTTCTCGTTTGAGGCTACACATGTAGACATACACGCAACACCAAAACTTATCGAGTTACAAAGTGTTGTTTAGGAAATACAAAACATTTTTTTACGATGCGTTATTTCTTCTCATAAAGTTTAAGTATTTCTAATACGTACGTATTTTTCTTTAGTCTGCAACACTGTATTTCCTTATAACTTGGCATTATTACATATTCTTTTGAGAGCAAACTCTCCTGTGCATTCTCTTTTGAGGCTACACGGTTAGACAAACACGCAACACCAAAGGTTTTCGAGTTAAAACGTGTTGTTTAGGAAAAACAAGATAATTTCGCCCTTTGCATTATTTCTTCTCGTAAAGTATTTCCAATACATACGTATTTGTCTTTATTCTGCAACAATGTATTTCCTTATAATGTGGAATTCTTCCATATTCTTTGAGAGAAAACTCTCCTGTGCGTTCACTTTTGAAGCTACACTCTTAGACATACACGCAACACCAAAGCTTTTCGAGTTACAACGTGTTGTTTAGGAAAAACAAGATAATTTCGCACGATGCGGGATTTCCTTAAAACATGGTATTCTGACATATTTTTTTCGAGAGAAAATTCTCCTGTGGGTTCTCTTTTGAGGCTACACGTGTAATCATACACGCAACACCTAATCTTTTCGAATCACAGCGTGTTGTTTAGGAAATACAAGATAATTATATATGATGCGTTACTTCTTCTCGTAAAGTTTAAGTATTTCTAATAAGTACGTATTTGTCTTTACTCTGCAACACTGTATTTCCTTATAACATTGTATTCTTACATATTCATTCGAGAGAAAACTCTCCTGTGTGTTCTCTTTTGAGGCTACACGCATAGACATAAACGCAACACCAAAGCTTTCCGAGTTAAAACATGTTGTTTAGGAAAAATAAGATAATTTTGCACGATTCGGGATTTCCTTAAAACGTGGTATTCTGACATATTTTCTCAAGAGAAAACTCTCCTGTGCATTCTCTTTTGAGGCTACAACCTTAGAAATAAACGCAACACCAAATCTTTTCAAGTTACAACGTGTTGTTTAGAAAAAACAAGATAATTTTGCACGATGCATTACTTCTTCTCGTAAATTTAAAGTATTTCCAATATGTACGTATTTGTCATTACTGTGCAACATAGTATTTCCTTATAACGTGGTATTACTACATATTCTTTCGAGAGAAAACTCTAATGTGCATTCTCTTTTGAGGCTACCCGTTTAGACATACATGCAACACCAAAGCTTTTCGAGTTAAAACGTGTTGTGTAGGAAAAACAAGATAATTTCGCTCGATGCAGGATTTCCTTAAAACGTGGTATTCTGACATATTTTTTCGAGAAAAAACTCTCCTGTGCATTCTCTTTTGAGGCTACACGCTTAGTCAAACACGCAACACCAAATCTTTTCGAGTTACAACGTGCTGTTTAGGAAAAACAAGATAATTTTGAATGATGCGTTATTTCTTCTTGTAAAGTTTAAGTATTTCTAATACGTACGTATTTGTCTTTACTGTGCAACACTGTATTTCCTTATAACGTGGTAGTCTTACATATTCTTTGAGAGAAAACTCTTCTGTCATTTCTCTTTTGAGGCTATATGCTTAGACATACACGCAACACCAAAGCTTTTCAACTTGTAACGTGTTGTTTAGGAAAAACAAGATAATTTCGCACGATTCGGGATTTCCTTAAAACGTGGTGTTCTGATATGGTTTTTTTGAGAGAAAATTCTCCTGTGGGTTCTCTTTTGAGGCTACACGTGTAGACATAAAGGCAACACTAAATCTTATCGAGTTACAAAGTGTTGTTTAGAAAAAACAAAACAATTTTGAACAGTGCGTTATTTCTTCTCGCAAAGTTTAAGTATTTCTAATAGTACGTATTTGTCTTTAGTCTGCAACACTGTATTTCCTTATAACGTGGTATTCTTACATATTCTTTCAAGAGCAAACTCTCCTGTGTGTTCTCTTTTGAGGCTACATGGTTAGACATACACGCAACACCAAAGCTTTTCGCGTTAAAACGTGTTTTTTAGGAAAAACAAGATAATTTCGCACGACGTGTTATTTCTTCTCGTAAAGTTTACGTATTTCCAATACATACGTATTTGTCTTTACTCTGCAACACTGTATTTCCTTATAACGTGGAATTCTTACATATTCTTTGAGAGAAAACTCTCCTGTGTGTTCACATTTGAAGCTACACGCTTAGACATACACGCAACACCAAATCTTTCGAGCTACAATGTGTTGTTTAGGAAAAAGAAGATAATTTCGCACGATGCAGAATTTCCTTAAAACGTGGTGTTCTCACATATTGTTTTGAGAGAAAATTCTTCTGTCGGTTCTCTTTTGAGGCCACACATGTAGACATACACGCAACACCAAATCTTATCGAGTTATAACGTGTTGTTTAGGAAATACAAAACAATTTTGTACGATGCTTTATTTCTTTTCGTAAAGTTTAAGTATTTCTAATACGTACGTATTTTTCTTTACTCTGCAACACTGTATTTCCTTATAAAGTGGTATTCTTTCATATTCTTTCGAGAAAAAACCCTCCTGTGCGTTCTCTTTTGAGGCTTCATGCTTAGACATACACACAACACCAAATATTTTTGATTTATAACGTGATGTTTAGGAAAAACAAGATAATTTTAAACAATGCGGTATTTCTTCTCGTAAAGTTTAAGTATTTCTGATATGTACATAATTGTCTTTACTCTGCAACACTGTATTTCCTTATAACGTGGTATTCTTACATATTCTTTCGAGAGAAAACTGTCCTGTGCGTTCATTTTTGAGGCTACAAGATTACACATACACGCAACACCAAAGCTTTTCGAGTTAAATTGTGTGGTTTAGGAAAAACAAGATAATTTTGCACGATGCGGGTATTCCTTAAAATGTGGTATTCTGACATATTTTTTCGAGCGAAAAACACTCCTGTGTGTTCTCCTTTGAGGCTCCAACCTTAGACATACACGCAACACCAAATCCTTTCGAGTTACAACGTGTTGTTTAGGAAAAACAAGATAATTTTGCACGATGCGTTATTTCTTCTCATAAAATTTAAGTATTTCCAATACGTACGTATTTGTCTTTACTCTGCAACACTGTATTTCCTTATAACGTGGTATTCTTACAAATTCTTTCAAGAGAAAACTCTCCTGTCGGTTCTCTTTTGAGGCTACATGCTTAGACATACACGCAACACCAACGCTTTTCAAATTAAAATGTGTGGTTTAGGAAAAACAAGATAATTTCGCACGATGTGGGTATTCCATAAATCGTGGTATTCTGACATATTTTTTCGAGCGAAAACTCTCCTGTGTGTTCTCTTTTGAGGCTACACGAGGAGACATAGATGCAACCCCAAAGCTTTTCGAGTTACAACGTGTTGTTTAGGAAAAACAAGATAATTTCGCAGGATGCGGGATCTCCTTCAAACGTGGTATTCTGACATATTTTTTGGATAGAAAATTCTCCTGTGGGTTCTCTTTTGAGGCTACACATTTAGACTTACAAGCAACACCAAATGTTTTCAGGTTACAACGTGTTGTTTAGGATATACAAGATAATTTTGTACGATGCGTTATTTCTTCTCATAAAGTTTAAGTATTTCTAATACTTACGTATTTGTCTTTATTCTGCAACACTTTATTTCCTTGCAATGAGGTATTAATAAAACGTGGTATTCTGACATATTTTTGTGAGAGAGAATTCTCCTGTGCATTCTCTTTTGGGCTACATGCTTAGACATACACGTAATACCAAAGCATTTCGAGTTACAACGTGTTGTTTAGGAAATACAAGATAATTTTTTACGATGCCTTTTTTCTTAGAGTAAAGTTTAAGTATTTCTACTACATACATAGTTGTCTTTATTCTGCAACACTGTATTTCCTTATAACGTTGTATTTTTGCATATTCTTTCGAGAGAAAACTCTCCTGTACCTTCTCTTTTGAGGCTACAGGCTTACACATACACGCAACACCAAAGATTTTCAAGTTACAACGTGTTGTGTAGGAAAAACAAGATATTTTCGCACGATGCTGGATTTCCTTATACCACATGATGTGGTATTTCCCTAAAACGTGGAATTCTGACATATTTTTTTGAGAGAAACCTCTCCTGTGCATTCTCTTTTGAGGCTACAAGCTTAGACATACACGCAACAACAAATCTTTTCGAGTTACAACTTGTTGTTTAGGAAAAACAGGATAATTTTCGACGACGCGTTATTTCATCTCGTAAAGTTTAAGTATTTGTAATACATACGTATTTGTCTTTACTCTGCAACACTATATTTCATTATAACGTGGTATTCATACATATTCTTTCGAGAGAAAACTCTCCTGTGCGTTCTCTTTTGAGGCTTCACCTTAGACAAAAACGCAAAACCAAAGCTTTTCGAGTTACAACATGTTGTTTAGGAAAAACAAGATAATTTCGCATGATGCGGGATTTTCTTAAAATGTGGTATTCTGACATATTCCTTCGAGAGAAAACTCTCATGTGCGTTCTCTTTTGAGGCTAGAAGCTTGGACATACACGCAACACCAAATCTTTTCAAGTTACAACGTGTTATTTAGGATAAACAAGATAATTTTGCACGATGCGTTATTTCTTCTCATGAAGTTTAAGTATTTCCAATATGTACTTATTTCTCTTTAATATGCAATTCTGTATTTCCTCCTAACGTGGTATTCTTACATATTCTTTCGAGTGAAAACTCTCCTGTGTGTTCTCTATTGAGACTACACGCTTAGACATACATGCAACACCAAAGCTTTGTGAGTTATAATATATTGTTTAGGAAAAACAAGAAAATTTCTCATGATGCAGGATTTCCTGAAAACATGGTATTGTGACATATTTTTTTCGAGAGAAAACTCTTCTGTGCGTTCTCTTTTGAGGCTACACACGGAGACATACAAGCAACACCAAACGTTTTCGAGTTACAACGTGTTGTTTAGGAAAAACAAGATAATTTCGCACGTTGCAGGATTTCCTTAAAAGTTTGTATTCTGATATATTTTTTCGAGAGAAAATTATCCTGTGGGTGCTCTTTGGGGATACACGTTTAGACATACACACAACACCATATCTTTTCGAGTTACAACTTGTTGTTTAGGAAATACAAGATAAATTTGTACAATGCGTTATTTCTTCTCGTACATTTTAAGTATTTCTAATAAGTACGTATTTGTCTTTACTCTGCAACACTGTATTTCCTTATAACGTGGTTTTCTTACATATTCTTTCGAGGGAAAACTCTCCTGTGAGCTCTCTTTTGAGGATACACGCTTAGACATACACGCAATACCAAAGCTTTTCGAGTTACAACGTGTTGCATAGGAAAAACAAGATAATATCGCACGATGCGGGATTTCCTTAAAACGTGGAATTCTAACATAATGTTTTGAGAGAAAGCTCTCCTGTGCCTTCTCTTTTGAGGCTACAAGCTTAGACATACACGCAACACCAAATCTTTTCGAGTTACAATGTGTTGTTTAGGAAAATCAAGATAATTTTCCACGATGTGTTATTTCTTCTCATAAAGTTTAAGTATTACTAATATGTACGTATTTGTCTATACTCTGCAACACTGTATTGCCTTATAACATGGTATTGTTACATATTCTTTCGAGAGAAAACTCTCCTGTGCGTTCTCTTTTGAGGCGACAAGTTTAGACATACACGCAACACCAAAGCTTTTCAAGTTACAAAGTGTTGTTTAGGAAACACAAGATAATATCGCACAATGTGCGATTTCCTTGTAAGGGGGTAGTCTAACATGTTTTTTTGAAAGAAAACTCTCTTGTGCGTTCTCTTTTGAGGCTAGAAGCTTAGACATACACGCAACACCAAATTCTGAAAAGATCTTCACCAATCCTACATCAGATAGAGTGCTAATATCCAATATATATAAAGAACTCAAGAAGTTAGACTCCAGAAAACCAAACAACCCTATTAAAAATGGGGTACAGAGTTAAACAAAGAATTCTCACCTGAAGAACTTCGGATGGCGGAGAAGCATCTTAAAAATTGCTCAACTTCATTAGTCATTAGGGAAATGCAAATCAAAACAACCCTAAGATTTCATCTTACACCAGTCAGAATGGCTAAGATTAAAAATTCAGGAGACAGAAGGTGTTGGAGAGGGTGTGGAGAAAGAGGAACACTCCTCCACTGCTGGTGGGGTTGCAAATTGGTACAACCACTCTGGAAAGCAGTCTGGAGGTTCCTCCGAAAACTGGGCACCTCACTTCCAGAAGATCCTGCTATACCACTCCTGGGCATATACCCAGAAGACTCCCCACCATGTAATAAGGATACATGTTCTACTATGTTCATAGCAGCCCTATTTATAATTGCGAGATGCTGGAAAGAACCCAGGTATCCCTCAACAGAAGAGTGGATGCAAAAAATGTGGTGTCTACACAATGGAGTACTATTCAGCCATTAGAAACAATGAATTCATGAAATTCTTAGGCAAATGGATGGAACTAGAGAACATCATACTAAGTGAGGTAACCCAGACTCAAAAGGTGAATCATGGTATGCACTCACTAATAAGTGGATATTAACCTAGAAAACTGGAATACCCAAAACCTAATCCACACATCAAATGAGGTACAAGAAGAAAGGAGGAGTGGCCCCTGGTTCTGGAAAGACTCAGTGAAGCAGTATTCGGCAAAACCAGAACGGGGAAGTGGGAAGGGGTGGGTGGGAGGACAGGGGAAGAGAAGGGGGCTTACGGGACTTTCGGGGAGTGGGGGGGGTCTAGAAAAGGGAAATCATTTGAAATGTAAATAAATTATATCGAATAAAGAAAACTAACAGTAAAAAAAAGTACAAGAAATAATAAAAAAAGTATTTCTAATATGTACATATTTGTCTATACTCTGCAACACTGTATTTCCTTGTAATGTGGTATTCTTACATATTTCTTGGAGAGAAAACACTCCTGTGCATTCTCTTTTGAGGCTACACGCTTAGACATATGCGCAACACCAAAGCTTTTCAAGTTACAATGTGTTGTTTAGGAAAAACAAGATAATTTCGCACGATGCTGGATTTCCTTAAAACGTGGTATTATGACATATTTTTTCGAGAGAAAATTGTTCTGTGCGTTATCTTTTGAGACTACATGCTTTACCATACACGCAACACCAAATCTTTTCGAGTTACAACGTGTTATTTAGGAAAAACCAGATAATTATGCTCGATGTGTTATTTCTTCTCATAAAGTTTACATATTTCCAATATGTACGTATATGTCTTTATTATGCAACACTGTATTTCCTTGTAACGGGGTATTTTTACATATTCTTTTGAGAGAAAACTCTCCTGTGAGTTCTCTTCTGAGGATACACACTTAGACATACACTCAACACCAAAGCTTTTCGAGTTACAACATGTTGTTTAGGAAAAACAAGATAATTTCACACGATGAGATATTTCCTTAAAATGGGGTATGCTGACATGTTTTTTTTTTTTTTTTTTTTGAGAGAAAACTTTCCTGTTGCATTCTCTTTTGAGGCTGCACGATTAGACATACACGCAACAGCAAATCTTTTCGAGTTACAGAGTGTTGATAAGGAAAAACAAGATAATTTCGCAAGATGCGGGATTTCCTTAAAACGTGGTATTCTGACATATTTTTTCGAGAGAAAACTCTCCTGTGCATTCTCTTTTGAGGCCACAAGCTTAGACATACACGCAACACCAAATGTTTTCGAATTTCAACTTGTTGTTTAGGAAATACAAGATATTTTTGTAAGGAGCGTTATTTCTTCTCGTAAAGTTTGAGTATTTCTAATACGTATGTATTTGACTTTACTCTGCAACACTATATTTCCTTGTAACGTGGTATTCTGACATATTCTTTGGAGAGAAAACTCTCCTGTGCATTCCCTTCTGAGGCTACACACTTACACATACACGCAACACCAAAGTTTTTTGAGTTAAAACATTTTGTTTAGGAAAAAAGAAGATAATTTCGCACAATGCTGGATTTCCATAAAACTTGGTGTTCTGACAAATTTTTTGAGAGAAAACTCTCCTGTGCGTTCTCTTTTGAGGCTACACGCTTAGTCATACATGCAACAGCAAATCTTTTCGAGTTACAACGTGTTGTTTAGGAAATACAAGATAATTTTGTACGCTGCGTTATTTCTTCTCGTAAAGTTTAAGTATTTCCAATATTTACATATTTGTCTTTACTCTGCA
Source organism: Apodemus sylvaticus (assembly GCF_947179515.1). Classification (NCBI taxonomy): domain Eukaryota; kingdom Metazoa; phylum Chordata; class Mammalia; order Rodentia; family Muridae; genus Apodemus; species Apodemus sylvaticus. The sequence goes on along the minus strand of NC_067488.1, from coordinate 79,119,293 downwards.
ACACTGTATTTCCTTGTAATGAGGTATTCTCAAAACGTGGTATTCTGACATATTTTTACGAGAGAAAATTCTCCTGTGCATTCTCTTTTGAGGCTACACACTTAGACATACACGCAACACCAAATCTTTTCGAGTTACAACGTGTTGTTTAGGAAATACAAGATAATTTTGTATGATGCCTTATTTCTTCGAGTAAAGTTTAAGTATTTCTAATACATACTTAGTAGTCTTTATTCTGCAACACTGTATTTCCTTATAACGTCGTATTCTTACATATTCTTTCGAGAGAAAACTCTCCTGTGCGTTCTCTTTTGAGGCTACATGCTTAGACATACACGCAATACCAAAGCATTTCGAGTTACATGTTTCTAGGAAAAACAAGATAATTTCGCACGATGCGGGATGTCCTTAAAACGTGGTATTCTGACATATTTTTTCAAGAGAAAACTCTCCTGTGCATTCTCTTTTGAGGCTACAAGCTTAGACATACACGGAACACCAAATCTTTTCGAGTTACATCCTGCTGTTTAGGAAATAAAAGATAATTTTGGACGGTGCGTTATTTCTTCTCATAAAGTTTAAGTATTTCTAATATGTACATTTTTGTCATTACTATGCAACACTGTATTTTCTTGTAATGTGGTATTCTTACATATTCTTTCGAGTGAAAACTCTCCTGTGCATTCTCTTTTGAGGCTACATGCATAGACATACACGCAACACCAAAGCTTTTCAAGTTACAACGTGTTGTGTAGGAAAAACAAGATATTATCGCACCATGCTGGATTTCCTTAAAACGTGGTATTCTGACATATTTTTTGAGAGAAAACTCTACTGTGCGTTCTCTTTTCCGGCTACATGCTTAGACATACACTCAACACCAAATCTTTACGAATATTGACTAGTTGTTTAGGAAATACAAGATAATTTTTTATGGAGCGTTATTTCTTCTCATAAAGTTTAAGTATTTCTAATACGTACATATTTGTCTTTACTCTGCAACACGGTATTTCCCTGTAACGTGGTATTCTGACATATTCCTTCGAGAGAAAACTCTCCTGCACATTCTCTTCTGAGTCTACACACTTAGGCACACACATAACACCAAAATTTTTCGAGTTAAAACGTGTTGTTTATGAAAAAAAAGATATCGCACAATGCTGTATTTCCTTAAAACATGGTATTCTGACATATTTTTTCGAGAGAAAACTCTCCTGTGCGTTCTCTTTTGAGGCTTCACACTTAGTCATACACTCAACAACAAATCCTTTCGAGTTACAAAGTGTTGTTTAGGAAAAACCAGATAATTTTGCATGATGCGTTATTTCTTCTTGTAAAGTTTAAGTATTTCTAATACGTACATCTTTGTCTTTACTCTGCAACACTGTATTCTGTTATAAAGTGGAATTCTTACATATTCTTTGAGAGAAAACTCTCCTGTGCGTTCTCTTTTGAGGCTACATGCTTAGACATACACGGAACACCAAACTTTTCGAGTTACAACCTGTTGTTTAGGAAAAAGAAAATAATTTTGCATGATGTGGTATTTCCCTAAAACGTGGTATTCTGACATATTTTTTTTTAGAGAAAATTCTCCTGTGCGTTCTCTTTTGAGGCTACAAGCTTAGACATACATGCAACAACAAATCTTTTCGAGTTACAACGTGTTGTTTAGGAAAAACAAGATAATTTTCAACGACGCGTTATTTCTTCTCGTAAAGTTTAAGTATTTGTAATACATACGTATTTGTCTTTACTCTGCAACACTATATTTCCTTATAACGTGGTATTCATTCATATTCTTTCGTGAGAAAACTCTCCTGTGCGTTCTCTTTTGAGGCTGCACCTTAGACAAAAACGCAACACCAAAGCTTTTCGAGTTAAAACATGTTGTTTAGGAAAAAAAAGATAATTTCACATGATGCGGGATTTTCTTAAAATGTGGTATTCTGACAATTCCTTCGAGAGAAAACTCTCATGTGCATTCTTTTTTGAGGCTAGAAGCTTAGACATACATGCAACACCAAATCATTTCGAGTTACAACGTGTTATTTAGGATAAAGAAGATAATTTTGCACGATGCGTTATTTCTTTTCATAATATTTAAGTATTTCCAATATGTACGTATTTCTCTTTAATATGCAACTCTGTATTTCCTCATAACGTGGTATTCTTACATATTTTTTCGAGTGAAAACTCTCCTGTGTGTTCTCTATTGAGGCTACACGCTTAGACATACATGCAACACCAAAGCTTTTCGAGTTAAAATATTTTGTTTAGGAAAAACAAGATAATTTCTCGTGATGCAGGATTTCCTGAAAACATGGTATTGTGATATATTTTTTCGAGAGAAAACTCTCCTGTGCGTTCTCCTTTGAGGCTACACGCGGAGTCATACAAGCAACACCAAACGTTTTCGAGTTACAACGTGTTGTTTAGGAAAAACAAGATAATTTCGCACGTTGCAGGATTTCCTTAAAAGTTGGTGTTCTGACATATTTTTTCGAGAGAAAATTCTCCTGTGGGTGCTCTTTGGGGCTACACGTTTACACATACACACAACACCATATCTTTTCGAGTTACGTGTTGTTTTGGAAATACAAGATAATTTTGTACGATGCGTTATTTCTTCTCGTACATTTAAAGTATTTCTAATATGTACGTATTTTTCTTTACTCTGCACCACTGTATTTCCTTATAACGTGGTTTTCTTACATATTCTTTCGAGGGAAAACTCTCCTGTGCGTTCTCTTTTGAGGATACACGCTTAGACATACACGCAACACCAAAGCTTTTCGAGTTACAACATGTAGTATAAGTAAAACAAGATAATTTCGCACGATGCGGGATTTCCTTAAAACGTGGTATTCTGACATAATGTTTTGAGAGAAAACACTCCTGTGCCTTCTCTTGAGTCTAATAGCTTAGACATACACGCAACACCAAATCTTTTCGAGTTACAATATGTTGTTTAGGAAAATCAAGATAATTTTCCACGATGTGCTATTTCCTCTCGTTAAGTTTAAGTATTTCAAATATGTATGTATTTGTCTTTACTCTGCAACTCTGTATTTCCTTATAACGTGGTATTCTTACATATTCTTTCGAGAGAAAACTCTCCTGTGCGTTCTCTTTTGAGGCGACACGCTTAGACATACACGCAACACCAAATCTTTTCAAGTTACAAAGTGTTGTTTAGGAAAAACAAGATAATTTCGCACGATGTGCGATTTCCTTATAACGGGGTATTCTGACATATTTTTTGAGAGAAAACTCTCCTGTGTGTTCTCTTTTGAGACTACATGCTTTAACATACACGCAACACCAAATATTTTCGATTTACAACATATTATTTAGGAAAAACAAGATAATTTTGCACAATGCGTTATTTCGTCTCGTAAATTTTAAGTATTTCCAATATGTACGTATTTCTCTTTAATATGCAATTCTGTATTTCCTTATAACGTGGTATTCTTACATATTCTTTCAAGAGAAAACTCTCCTGTGCGTTCTCCTTTGAGGCTACACGCTTAGTCATACACTCAACACCAAATCTTTTCGAGTTACAACGTGTTCTTTAGGAAAAGCAAGATAATTTTGCAGGATGCATTATTTCTTCTCATAAAGTTTATCTATTTCTAATACCTACATATTTGTCTTTACTCTGCAACACTGTAATACTTTATAACGTGGAATTCTTGCATATTCTTTCAAGAGAAAACTCTACTGTGTGTTCTCTTTTGAGTCTGCATGCTTAGTCATACACGCAACACCAAATCTTTACGAATATCAACTTGTTGTTTAGGAAATACAAGATAATTTTGTACGGAGCATTATTTCTTCTCATAAAGTTTAAGTTTTTTTTAATACGTACGTATTTGTCTTTACTCTGCAACACTCTATTTCCGTGTAACGTGGTATTCTGACATATTCTTTCAAGAGAAAACTCTCCTGTGCATTCTCTTCTGAGGCTACACACTTAGGCATACACACAACACCAAAGCTTTTCGAGTTACAACGTGTTGTTTAGGAAAAACAAGATAATTTCGCATGATGCGGGATTTCCTTAACACGTGGTATTATGACATATTTTTTTGAGAGAAAACTATCCTGTGCGTTCCCTTTTGAGGCTAAATGTTTAGACATATACGCAACACCAATTCTTTTCGAGTTAAAACGTGTTGATTAGGAAAAACAAGATAATTTCGCATGATGCGTTATTTCTTCTCGTAAAGTTTAAGTATTTCCAATACATACCTATTTGTCTTTACTCTGCAACACTGTATTTCCTTATAACGTGGAATTCTTACATATTCTTTGAGAGAAAACTCTCCTGTTCATTCACTTTTGAAGCTACACGCTTAGACATACACGCAACACCAAAGCTTTTCAAATTACAAGGTGTTGTTTAGGAAAAAGAAGATAATTTCACATGATGCGGGATTTCCTTAAAACGTGGTATTCTGACATATTTTCTTGAGAGAAAACTCTCCGGTGTGTTCTCTTTTGAAGCTACAACCTTAGACATTCACGCAACACCAAATCTTTTTGAGCTACAATGTGTTGTTTAGGATAAACAAGATAATTTTGCACGATGCATTATTTCTTCTTGTAAATTTTAAGTATTTCCAATACGTACGTATTTGTCGTTAATCTGCAACACTGTATTTCCTTATAACGTGGTATTCTTACATATTCTTTCGAGAGAAAACTCTAATGTGCATTCTCTTCTGAGGCTACAAGCTTAGACATACACGCAACACCAAAACTTTCCGAGTTACAGCTTGTTGTTTAGGAAAAACAAGATAATTTCGCACGATGAGGGATTTCCTTAAAACGTGGTATTCTGACATATTTTTTCGAGAGAAAATTCTCCTGTGCGTTCTCTTTTGAGGCTACATGCGGAGACATACAAGCAACACCAAACGTTTTCGAGTTACAACGTGTTGTTTAGGAAAAGCAAGATAATTTTGCATGATGCATTATTTCTTCTCATAAAGTTTAACTATTTCTAATACCTACATATTTGTCTTTACTCTGCAACACTGTATTACTTTATAACGTGGAATACTTGCATATTCTTTCGAGAGAAAACTCTACTGTGCGTTCTCTTTTGAGGCTGCATGCTTAGTCATACACGCAACACCAAATCTTTACAAATATCAACTTGTTGTTTAGGAAATACAAGATAATTTTGTATGGAGCGTTATTTCTTCTCATAAAGTTTAAGTTTTTCTAATACGTTCGTATTTGTCTTTACTCTGCTACACTGTATTTCCGTGTAACGTGGTATTCTGGCATATTCTTTCGAGAGAATACTCTAATGTGCATTCTCTTCTGAGGCTACACACTTAGGCATACACACAACACCAAAGCTTTTCGAGTTACAACGTGTTGTTTAGGAAAAACAAGATAATTTCGCACGATGCGAGATTTCCTTATCACGTGGTATTATGATATATTTTTTCAAGAGAAAACTATCCTGTGCGTTCCCTTTTGAGGCTAAACGTTTAGACATACACGCAACACCAATTCTTTTCGAGTTACAACGTGTTGTTTAGGAAATACAAGATAATTTTGCACAATGCGATATTTCTTCTCGTAAAGTTTAAGTATTTCTAATATGTCCGTATTTGTCCTTACTCTGCAACATTGTATTTTCTTATAACTTGGTATTCCTACATATTCCGTCGAGAGAAAACTCTCCTGTGTGTACTCTTTTGAGGCTACACGCTTAGACATACACGCAACACCAAAGCTTTTTGAGTTACAACCTTTTGTTTAGGAAAAACAAGATAATTTCGAACGATGCTTTATTTCTTCACGTAAAGTTTAAGTATTTCTAATACATACGTATTTGTCCTTACTCTGCAACAATGTATTTCCATATAACGTGGTATTCTTACATATTCTTTCGAGAGAAAACTCTCCTGTGCGTTCTCTTTTGAGGCTAAACACCTAGACATACACTCAACACCAAAGCTTTTCGAGTTAAAACATGTTGTTTATGAAAAACAAGATAATTTCATACAATGCGGGATTTCCTTAAAACGTGGTATTGTGACATATTTTTTCGAGAGAAAACTCTCCTGTGCATTCAGTTTTGAGGCTGCACGCTTAGACATACATGCAATACCAAAGTTTGTCGAGTTCCAACTTGTTGTTTAGGAAAAACAAGATAATTTCGCACGATGCAGTATTTCTTTAAACGTGGTATTATGACGTATTATTTTGAGAGAAAATACTCCTGTGGGTTCTCTTTTGAGGCTACATGTTTAGACATACACGCAACACCAATTCTTTTCGAGTTACATCGTGTTGTTTAGGAAATACAAGATAATTTTGCACGATGCGTTATTTCTTCTCGTAATTTTAAGTATTTCTGATACGTGCATATTTGTCTTTACTCTGCAACACTGTATTTCCTTATAACGTGGTATTCTTACATATTCTTTCGAGAGAAAACTGTCCTGTGCATTCTCTTTTGAGGCTGCACGGTTAGAGAAAAATGCAACACCAAAGCTTTTCGAGTTACAACAAGTTGCTTAGGAAAAACAAGATAATTTTACATGATGCGGGATTTCCTTAAAACATGGTATTCTGACATATTTTTTTGAGAGAATACTCTCCTGTGGGTTTTCTTTGAGGATACACGTTTAGACATACACGCAACAACAAATTTTTCGAGTTACAACGTGTTGTTTAGGAAATACAAGATAATTTTGTACGATGCGTTATTTCTTCTCATAAAGTTTAAGTATTTCTAATATGTATGTATTTGTCTTTACTCTGCAACACTCTATTTCCTTGTAATGTGGTATTCTTACACATTCTTTCGAGTGAAAACTCTCCTGTGCATTCTCTTTTGAGGCTACACGCTTAGACATACACGCAACACCAAAGCTTTTCGTGTTACAACGTGTTATGTAGGAAAAACAAGATAATTTCGCTCGATGCTGGATTTCCTTAAAACGTGGTATTCTGACATATTTTTCCGAGAGAAAACTCTTCTGTGCATTCTATTTTGAGGCCACACGCTTAGATGTATATGCCACACCAAATCTTTTCAAGTTACAACGTGTTGCTTAGGAAATACAAGATAATTTTGTACAATGCGTTATTTCTTCTCGTAAAGTTTAAGTATTTCTAATATATACGTATTTGTCTTTACTCTGCAAAACTGTATTTCCTTGTAAAGTGGTATTCTTCCATATCTTGAGAGAGAAAACTCTCCTGTGCATTATCTTTTGAGGCTACACAATTAGAAATACACGCAACACCAAAGCTTTTCGAGTTAAAACATTTTGTTTAGGAAAAACAAGATAATTTCGCACGATGCAGAATTTCTTTAAGACGTGGTATTTTGACATATTTTATCGAGAGAAAACTCTCCTGTGCCTTCTCTTTTGAGGCTACACGCTGAGACATACAAGCAACACCAACGGTTTTCGAGTTACAACGTGTTGTTTTGGAAAAACAAGATAATTTCGCAAATTGAAGGATTTCCTTAAAACTTGGTATTCTGACATATTTTTTTCGAAGAAAATTCTCCTGTGAGTACTCTTTTGAGGCTACACGTTTAGACAAACACGCAACACCAAATCTTTTCGAGTTACAACGTGTTGTTTAGGAAATACAAGATAATTTTTTCGATGCGTTATTTCTTCTCGTAATGTTTATGTATTTCTAATACATACGTATATGTCTTTACTCTGCCACATTTTGTTCCATTATAACGTGTAATTCTTACATATTCTTTCGAGACAAAACTCTGTTATGCGTTCTCTTTTGAGGCTACACGCTTAGACATACACGCAACACCAAAGCTTTTCGAGTTACAACGTGTTGTTTAGGAAAAACAAGATAATTTCGCATGATGCAGTATTTCCTTAAAACGTGGTATTCTGACATATTTTTTTGAGAGAAAATTCTCCTGTGGGTTCTCTTTTGAGGATACACATTTAGACATACACAGAACACCAAATCTTTTCGAATTACAAAGTGTTGTTTAGGAAATACAAGATAATTTTGTGCGATGCGTTATTTCTTCTCGTAAAGTGTAAGTATTTCTAATACGTACGTATTTGTCTTTACTCTGCAACTTTGTATTTCCTTGTAACGGGGTATTCTGACATATTCTGTTGAGAGAAAACTCTCCTGTGCGTTCTCTTTGGAGGCTACACAATTAGACATACAAGCAACACCAAAGCCTTTCAAGTTAAAACGTGTTGTTTAGCAAAAAAACAAGATAATTTCGCACGATGCTGGATTTTCTTAAAATGTGGTATTCTGACATATTTTTTCGAGAGAAAACTCTCCTGTGCATACATTTTTGAGTCTACATGCTTAGACCTACACGCATCACCAAAGCTTTTCGAGTTACAACATGTTGTTTAAGAAATAGTAGATAATTTTTTATGATGCGATATTTCTTCTCGTAAAGTTTAAGTATTTCTAATACGTACATATTTGTCTTTAGTCTACAACACTTTATTTCCTTATAACGTGGTATTCTTACATATTCCTTGGTGAGAAAACTCTCCTGTGCATTATCTTTTGAGGCTACACACTTAGACATACATGCAACACAAAATCTTTTCTAGTTACAACGTATTGTTTAGGAAAAACAAGATAATTTTGCATGATGCATTATTTCTTCTCGTAAAGTTTAAGTATTTCTAATACGTACATATTTGTCTTTACTCTGCAACACTGTATTTCCTTATAATATGGTATTCTTACATATTCTTTCGAGAGAAAACTCTCCTGTGCATACTCTTTTGAGGCTGCACGCTTAGACATACACGCAACACCAAAACTTTTCGAGTTACAATGTGTTGTTAAGGAAAAACAAGATAATTTCGCAAGATGCGGGATTTCCTTAAAACGTGGTATCTGACATATTTTTTGGAGCGAAAACTCCCTTGTGCATACTCTTTTGAGTCTACATGCTTAGACATACACGCAACACCAAATCTTTTCGAGTTACAACATGTTGTTTAGGAAATACTAGAAAATTTTCTATGATGCGTCATTTCTTCTCATAAAGTTTAAGTATTTCTAATACGTACATATTTGTCTTTACTCATCAACACTGTATTCCCTTGTAACGAGGTATTCTTACATATTATTTTGATAGAAAACTCTCCTGTGCATTCTCTTCTGAGGCCACACACTTAGACATTCACGCAACACCAAAGCATTTCGAGTTAAAACGTGTTATTTAGGAAAAGCAAGATAATTATGCACGATGCGGGATTTCCTTAAAACATGGTATTCTGACATATTTTTTCGAGAGTAAATTCTCCTGTGGGTTCTCTTTTGAGGCTACACGTTTAGCCATACATGCAACACCAAATCTTTTCGAGTTACAACGTGTTGTTTAGGATATACAAGATAAATTTGCAAGATGCGTTATTTCTTCTCCTAAAGTTTAAGTATTCCTAATATATACATATTTGTCTTTAATCTACAACACTGTAATTCCTTATAACGTGGTATTCTTATATATTCTTTCGAGAGAAAACTCTCCTGTGCGTTCTCTTTTGAGGCTACACGCTTAGACATAAAAGGAACACCAAAGCTTTTCGAGTTACCACATGTTGTTTAGGAAAAACAAGATAATTTCGCATGATGCGGGATTTCCTTAAAATGTGGTATTCTGATATATTTTTTCGAGAGAACATTCTGCTGTGGGTTCTCTTTGAGGCTACATGTTTAGTCATACACGCAATACCAAATGTTATCGAGTTACAACGTGTTGTGTAGGAAAAACAAGATAATTTCACACGATGCGGGATTTCCTTAAAACGTGGTATTCTTAAATATTTTTTCGAGGGAAAACTCTCCTGTGTGTTCTCTTCTGAGGCTACACACTTAGACATACACGCAACACCAAACTTTTCGAGTTAAAACGTGTTGTTTAGGAAAAACAAGATAATTTCGCATAATGCTGGATTTCCTTAAAACGTGATATTCTGACATATTTTTTCGAGAGAAAACTATCCTGTGCGTTCTCTTTTGAGGATACACGCTTAGTCATACACGCAAAAGCAAATCCTTTCGAGTTACAACGTGTTGTTTAGGAAAAACAAGATAATTTTGCATGATGCGTTATTTCTTCTCGTAAAGTTTAAGTATTTCTAATACATATGTATATGTCTTTACTCTGCAACATTGTATTCCGTTATAACGTGGAATTCTTACATATTCTTTCGAGAGAAAACTCTCTTGTGCATTCTCTGTTGAGGCTACACACTTAGACATACACGCAACACCAAAGCTTTTCGAGTTACAACGTGTTGTTTAGGAAAAACAAGATAATTTCGCATGATGCAGTATTTCCTTAAAACGGGGTATTCTGACATATTTTTTCGAGAGAAAATTCTCCTGTGGGTTCTCGTTTGAGGCTACACATTTAGACATGCACGCAACACCAAATCCTTTCGAGTTACAATGTGTTGTTTAGGAAATACAAGATAATTTTGTGCGATGCTTTATTTCTTCTCGTAAAGTGTAAGTATTTCTAATATGCACGTATTTGTCTTTACTCTGCAACACTGCATTTCCTTTTAAAGGGGTATACTGACATATTCTTTCAAGAGAAAACTCTCCTGTACTTTCTCTTCTGAGGGTACACACTTAGACATACACGCAACACCAAAGCTTTTTGAGTTAAAACCTGTTGTTTAGGAAAAAACAAGATAATTTCGCACGATGCCGGATGTCCTTAAAATGTGGTATTCTGACATATTTTTTGGAGAGAAAACTCTCCTGTGCATTCTCTTTTGAGTCTACATGCTTAGATATACATGCAACACCAAATCGTTCGAGTTACAATATGTTGTTTAGGAAATACTAGAAAATTTTGTATGATGCATTATTTCTTCTCATAAAGTTTAAGTATTTCTAATAAGTACGTATCTGTCTTTACTCTACAACACTGTTTTTCTTTATCACGTGGTACTCTTACATATTCTTTCAAGAGAAAACTCTCCTGTGCATTCTCTTTTGAGGCTGCACGCTTAGACATACACGCAACACCAAAGCTTTTCGAGTTACAATGTGTTGTTAAGGAAAAACAAGATAATTTCGCAAGATGCGGGATTTCGTTAAAACGTGGTATTCTAACATATTTTTTCAAGAGAAAACTCTCCTGTGCATTCTCTTTTGAGTCTACATGCTTAGACATACACGCAACACCAAATCTTTCGAGTTACAATATGTTGTTTAGGAAATACTAGATAATTTTGTATGATGCGTTACTTCTCATAAAGTTTAAGTCTTTCTAATAAGTACGTATTTGTCTTTACTCTGCAACACTGTATTTCTTTATCACGTGGTACTCTTACATATTCTTTCAAGAGAAAACTCTCCTGTGCATTCTCTTTTGAGGCTGCACGCTTAGACATACACGCAACACCAAAGATTTTCAAGTTACAATGTGTTGTTAAGGAAAAACAAGATAATTTCGCAAGATGCGGGATTTCCTTAAAACATGGTATTCTGAAATATTTTTTCGAGAGAAAACTCTCCTGTGCATACTCTTTTGAGTCTACATGCTTAGACATACACGCAACACCAAATCTTTTCGAGTTACAACATGTTGTTTAGGAAATACTAGATAATTTTGTATGATGCGTTATTTCTTCTCATAAAGTTTAAGTATTTCTAATACGTACGTATTTCTCTTTACTCGTCAACACTGTATTACCTTGTAACGAGGTATTCTTACATATTCTTTTGAGAGAAAACTCTCCTGTGCGGTCTCTTCTGAGGCTACACAATTAGACATACACGCAACACCAAAGCTTTTCGAGTAAAAACTGATTCTTTAGGTAAAAATAAGATAATTTCGCACGATGCGGGATTTCCTTAAAACGTGGTATTCTGAGATATTTTATTGAGAGAAAACTCCCCTGTGCGTCCTCTTTTGAGGCTACACGCTGAGACATACAAGCAACACTAAAGGTTTTCGCGTTACAACTTGTTGTTTAGGAAAAACAAGATAATTTCGCACGTTGCAGGATTTCCTTAAAACTTGGTATTCTGGCATATCTTTTCAGATAAATTCTTCTGTGGATGCTCTTTTGAGGCTACACATTTAGACATACACGCAACACCAAATCCTTTCGAGTTACAACGTGTTGTTTAGGAAATACTAGATAATTTTTAATGATGCATTATTTCTTCTCCTAAAGTTTAAGTATTTCCAATACGTACGTATTTGTATTTACTCTGCAACACTGTTTTTCCATATAACGTGGTATTCTTACATATTCTTTCGAGAGAAAACTCTCCTGTGAATTCTCTTTTGAGGCTACACGCTTAGACATACAAGCAACACCAAAGCTTTTCGAGTTACAATGTGTTGTTTAGGAAAAAAAAGATAATTTTGCACGATGCGGGATTTCCTATAAATGTGGTATTCTGATATATTTTTTTTTTGAGAGAACATGCTCCTGTGGGTTCTCTTTTGAGGCTACATGTTTAGACATACACAGAACACCAAATGTTTTCGAGTTACAACGTGTTGTTTAGGAAATACAAGTGTACGATGCGTTATTTCTTCTCATAAAGTTTAAGTATTTTTAATACGTACATATTTGTCTTTACTCTGCAACACTGTATTTCCTTATAACGTGGTATTCGTACATATTCTTTCGAGAGAAAACTCTCCTGTGCCTTCTCTTTTCAGGCTACACACTTAGACGTACACGCAACAACAAATCATTTCCAGTTACAACGTGTTGTTTAGGAAATGCAAGATAATTTTTTATGATGCGTTATTTCTTCTCGTTAAGTTTAAGTATTTCTAATACGTACGTATCTGTCTTTATTCTACAACACTCCATTTCATTGTAACATGGTACTCTTACATATTCTTTTGAGGGAAAACTGTCCTGTGCCTTCTCTTTTGAGGCTACACACTTAGACATACACGCAACACCAAATCTTTTCGAGTTACAACGTGTTGTATATGAAATACAAGATAATTTTGTACGATGCGTTATTTCTTCGAGTAAAGTTTAAGTATTTCTAATATTTACGTATTTTTCTTTAATCTGCAACACTGTATTTCCTTCTAACGTGGTATTCTTACATATTCTTTCGAGAGAAAACTCTCCTGTGCGTTCTCTTTTGAGGCTACACACTTAGACATACACGCAACACCCAATATTTTCGAATTATAACGTGTTGTTTGGGAAATACAAGATATTTTTGCACTATGCGGGATTTCCTTAAAACGTGGTATTCTGAGATATTTTTGAGAGAAAACTCTCCTGTGCATTCTCTTTTGAGGCTACAAGCTTAGACATACACGCAACACCTAATCATTTCGAGTTACAATGAATTGTTTAGGAAAAACAAGCTAATATTTCACGATGCGTTATTTCTTTGAGTAATGTTTAAGTATTTCCAATAAGTACGTATTTGTCTTTACTCTGCAGCACTGTATTTCCTTATAACGTGGTATTCTTACATATTCTTTTGAGAGAAAACTCTCCTGTGCGTTCTCTTTTGAGGCTGCACCCTTAGACATACACGCAGCACCAAAGATTTTCGAGTTACAACGTGTTGTTTAGGAAACACAAGACAATTTCACACGATGCGGGATTTCCTTAAAAGGTGGTATTCTGACATATTTTTTTGAGAGGAAACTCTACTGTGCGTTCCCTTTTGAGGCTACACGCTTAGACATATACACCACACCAAATCTTTTCAAGTTACAATGTGTTGTTTAGGAAATGCAAGATAATTTTGAACGGTGCGTTATTTCTTCTGGTAAAGTTTAAGTATTTCTTATATGTACGTATTTGTTTTTATTCTGCAAAACTGTATTTCCTTGTAAAGTGGTATTCTTACATATCTTGTTAGAGAAAACTCTCCTGTGCATAATCTTTTTAGGCTTCACAATTAGACATACACGCAACACCAAAGCTTTTCGAGTTAAAACATGTTTTTTAGGAAAAACAAGATAATTTCGCACGATGCAGGATTTATTTAAAACGTGGTATTGTGACATATTTTATCGAGAGAAAACTCTCCTGTGCATTCTCTTTTGAGGCTACACGCTGAGACATACAACCAACACCAAAGGTTTTCGAGTTACAACGTGTTGTTTAGGAAAAACAAGATTATTTCGCACGTTGCAGGAATTCCTTAAAACTTGGTATTCTGACATATTTTTTCGGAGAAAATACTCCTGTCGGTGCTCTTTTGAGGCTACACATTTAAACATACACGCAACACCAAATCTTTTTGAGTTACAACGTGTTGTTTAGGAAATACAAGATAATTTTGTATGATGCATTATTTCTTCTCGTAAAGTTTAAGTATTTCTAGTATGTACGTATTTGTCTTTACTCTGCAAAACTGTATTTCCTTGTAACGTGGTATTCTTACATATTCTTTGGAGAGAAAACTGTCCTGTGCCTTCTCTTTTGAGGCTACACACTTAGACATACACGCAACACCAAATCTTTCCGGGTTACAATGTGTTGTTTAGGAAATACAAGATAATTTTGTACGATGCGTTATTTCTTCTTGTAAAGTTTAAGTATTTCTAATACGTACGTATTTGTCTTTATTCTGCAACACTGTATTTCCCTATAACGTAACATTCCTACATATTCTTTCGAGAGAAAACTCTCCTGTGCGTTCTCTTTTGAGTCTACACGCTTAGACATACATGCAATACCAAAGCATTTCGAGTTACAATGTGTTGTTTAGGAAAAACAATATAATTTCGCAAGATGTGGGATTTCCTTAAAACATGGTATTCTGACATATTTTTTCGAGAGAAAATTCTCCTGTGGGTTTTCTTTCGAGGCTACACATTTAGCCATACATGCAACACCAAATCATTTCGAGTTACAACGTGTTGTTTAGGATATACAAGATAATTTTGCACGATACGTTATTTCTTCTCGTAAAGTTTAAGTATTTCTACTACGTACATATTTTTCTTTACTCTGCAACACTGTATTTCCTTAGAATGTCATATTCATATATATTCATTCGAGAGAAAACGCTCCTGTGCGTTCTCTTTTTAGGCTACACGCTTAGACATACAAGCAACACCAAACCTTTTCGAGTTACGTGTGGTTTAGGAAAAACAAGATAATTTCGCACGATGCGGGATTTCCATAAAACGTGGTATTCTGATATATTTTTTCGAGAGAACATTCTCCTGTGGGTTCTCTTTTGAGGCTTAGACATACACGCAACACCAAATGTTTTCGAGGTAGAACGTGTTGTTTAGGAAATACAAGATAATTTTCTACGATGCAGGATTTCCTTAAAACGTGGTATTCTGACATATTTTTTAGAGAGAAAATTCTCTTATGGGTTCTCTTTAGAGGCTACACTTTTAGACATACACGAAACACCAAATCTTTTCGGTTTACAACGTGTTATTTAGGAAATTCAAAATAATTTTTTACGATGTATTATTCCTTCTCATAAAGTTTAAGTATTTCTAATATGTACGTATTTATCTTTACTCTGCAACACTGTATTTCCTTATAACTTGGTATTCTTACATACTCTTTCGAGAGAAAACTCTCCTGTGCCTTCTCTTTTGAGGCTACATGCTTAGACATACACGCAACACCAAAGCTTTTCGAGTTACAACATGGTGTTTAGGAAAAACAAGATAATTTCGCACGATGCAGGATTTCCTTAAAACGTGGTATTCTGACATATTTTTTCGAGAGAAAACTCTCCCGTGTGTTCTCTTTTGAGGCTACACGCTAAGTCATACACGCAAATCCAAAGTTTTTCGAAGTAC
This sequence comes from Apodemus sylvaticus, assembly GCF_947179515.1. Taxonomy (NCBI): domain Eukaryota; kingdom Metazoa; phylum Chordata; class Mammalia; order Rodentia; family Muridae; genus Apodemus; species Apodemus sylvaticus. The sequence continues at coordinate 79,103,500 of NC_067488.1, read as the reverse complement.
ATAGTGTTGCTTCGGAAAAACAAGATAATTTCGCACAATGAAGGATTTCCTTAAATCGTGGTATTCTGACATATGTTTTGGAGAGAAAATTCTCCTGTGGGTTCTCTTTTGAGGCTACACATTTACACATACACATAACAGCAAATCTTTTCAAGTTACATCGTGTTGTTTTGGAAATACAAGATAATTTTGTACGATGCGTTATTTCTTCTTGTAAAGTTTAATTATTTCTAATACGTACGTATTTGTCTTTACTCTGCAACACTGCATTTCCTTATAACATGGTATTCTTACATATTCTTTCGAAAGAAACCTCTCCTGTGCGTTCTCTTTTAAGGCTACATGCTTAGAAATACACGCAACACCAAATATTTTCGAATTACGACGTGTTGTTTAGGAAAAACAAGATAATTTCGCACTATGAGGGATTTCCTTAAAACGTGGTATTCTGACATATTTTTTCTAGAGAAAACTCATCTGTGCGTTCTCTTTAGAGGCTACTCGCTTCGACATACACGCCACACCAAATCTTTTCGAGTTACCACATGTTGTTTAGGAAATACAAGATAATTTTGTACGATACATTATTTCTTATCGTAAAGTTTAAGTATTTCTAATACGTACGTATTTGTCTTTACTCTGCAAAACTGTATTTCCTTGTAACGTGGTATTCTTACATATTCTTGTGAGAGAAAACTCTCCTGTGCATTCTCTTTTGAGGCTACACACTTAGACATACACGCAACACCTAAGCTTTTCGAGTTAAAACATTTTGTTTAAGAAAAGTAGATAATTTTGCACGATGAAGGATTTCCTTAAAACGTGGTATTCTGACATATTTTTTTCGAGAAAAAACTCTCCTGTGCATTCTCCTTTGAGGCTACACGCTTTGACATACACATATCACCAAAGCTTTGCGAGTTACAACCTGTTGTTTAGAGGAAAAAAGATAATTTCGCACGATGCGGGATTTCCTTAAAACGTGGTTATCTGACATATTTTGTCGAGGGAAAATTCTCCTGTGGGTTCTCTTTTGAGGCTACAAGTTTAGACATACACGCAACACCAAATCTTTTCGAGTTACAAAGTGTTGTTTAGGAAAAACAAGGTAATTTCGCACTATGCGGGATTTCCTTAAAACGTGGTATTCTGACATATTTTTTCTAGAGAAAACTCTCCTGTGCGTTCTCTTTTGAGGCTACACGCTTCGACATACACGCCACACCAAATCTTTTCGAGTTACAATATGTTGTTTAGGAAATACTAGATAACTTTGTACGATGCATTATTTCTTTTCGAAAAGTTTAACTATTTCTAATATGTAAGTATTTGTCTTTAATCTGCAAAACTGTATTTCCTTGTAACGTGGAATTCTTACATATTATTGCGAGAGAAAACTCTCTTGTGCATTCTCTTTTGAGGCTACATACTTAGACATACACACAACACCCAAGCTTTTTGAGTTACAAGTTTGTTTAGGAAAAACAAGATAATTTCACACGATGCAGGATTTCCTTATAGCGTGGTATTCTGACATTTTTTCGACAAAAATCTCTCCTGTGCGTTCTCTTTTGAGGCTACACGCTGAGACATACAAGCAACACCAAAACTTTTCGAGTTACAACATATTGTTTAGGAAAAACAAGATAATTTTGCACGATGCAGGATTTCCTTAAAACGTGGTATTCTGATATATTTTTTCGAGAGCAAATACTCCTGTGGGTTCTCTTTTGAGGCTAAACTTCTAGATATACACGCATCACCAAATCATTTTGAGTTACAACCTGTTGTTTAGGAAATACAAGTTAATTTTGTACGATGCGTTATTTCTTCTCGTAAAGTTTAAGTATTTCTAATAAGTAAGTATTTGTCTTTAGTCTGCAACTCTGTATTTCCATATAACGTGGTATTCTTACATATTATTTGGAGAGAAAACTATCCTGTGCTTTCTCTTTTGAGGCTACAAGCTTAGACATACACGTAACACAAAATCTTTTCAAGTTACAACGTGTTGTTTAGGAAAAACAAGATAATTTTGCAAGATGCGTTATTTCTTCTCGTAAAGTTTAAGTATTTCCAATACGTACATATTTGTCTTTAATCTGCAACACAGTATTTCCTTATAACATGGTATTCTTACATATTCTTTTGAGAGAAAACTGTCCTGTGCATTCTCTTTTAAGGCTGCACGCTTAGAAAAACCGCAACACCAAAGCTTTTTGAGTTAAAACCAGTTGTTTAGGAAAAAAAAGATAATTTCGCACGATGCAGGATTTCCTTAAAACGTGGTATTCTGACATATTTTTTCGAGAGAAAACTCTCCTGTGCATTCTCTTTTGAGGCTACACGTTTAGACATTCATGCTACACCAAATCTTTTCGAGTTACAACATGTTGTTTAGGAAAAACAAGATAATTTTGCACGATGCGTTATTTCTTCCCGTAAAGTTTAAGTATTTCCAAAACGTAAGTATTTGTCTTTACTCAACAACACTATATTTCCTGATAACGTGGTATTCTTACATATTCTTTCGAGAGAAAACTCTTCTGTGCGTTCTCTTTTGAGGCTGCACACTTAGACAAAAACGCAACACCAAAGCTTTTCGAGTTACAACAAGTTGTTTAGGAAAAACAAGATAATTTCGCACGATATGGGATTTTCTTAAAACGTGGTATTCTGACATATTTTTTCGAGAGAAAACTCTCCTGTGCATTCTCTTTTGAGGGTACACGATTAGACATATACGCAACACCAAAGCTTTTCGAGTTGTAACGTGTTGTTCAAGAAAAACAAGATAATTTCGCACGATGCAGGATTTCCTTAAAACGTGGTATTCTGACATATTTTTTCGAGAGAAAACTCTCCTGTGCGTTCTCCTTTGAGGCTACACGCTGAGACATACAAGCAACACCAAAGCTTTTCGAGTTACAACATGTTGTTTAGGAAAAACAAGATAATTTTTCACGAGGCAGGTTTTCCTTAAAATGTGGCATTCTGACATATTTTTTCTAGAGTAAATAATCCTGTGGGTTCTCTTTTGAGGCTAAACATTTAGACATACACACAACACCAAATCTTTTCGAGTTACAAGGTGTTGTTTAGGAAATACAAGTTAATTTTGTACGACGTGTTCTTTCTTCTTATAAACTTTAACTCTTTCTAATACGTCAGTATTTGTCTTTACTTTGCAACACTGTATTTCCTTATAATGGGGTATTCTTACATATGCTTTGGATAGAAAACTCTCCTGTGCATTCTCTTTTGAGGCTACACACTGAGACATACAAGCAACACCAAAGCGTTTCGAGTTACAACTTGTTGTTTAGGAAAACAAGATAATTTCGCACAATGTAGGATTTCCTTAAGACGAGGTATTCTGACATATTTTTTCAAGAGAAAACTCTCCTGTGCATTCTCTTTTGAGGCTACACGTTTAGACATACACGCAACACCAAATCTTTTCGAGTTACAACGTGTTGTTTAGGAAAAACAAGATAATTTTGCACGATGCGTTATTTCTTCTCGTAAAGTTTAAGTATTACCAATACGTACGTATTTGTCTTTAATCTGCAACACTATATTTCCTTATAACGTGGTATTCTTACATATTCTTTCGAGAGAAAACTCTCCTGTGCGTTCTCTTTTGAGGCTACACGCTTAGACAAAACACAACACCAAAGCGTTTCCAGTTAAAACAAGTTGTTTAGGAAAAACAAGATAATTTCGCACGATATGGGATTTTCTTAAATCGTGTTATTCTGACATATTTTTTCGAGAGTAAATAATCCTGTGGGTTCTCTTTTGAAGCTAAACATTTAGACATACACGCAACACCAAATCTTTTCAAGCTACAACGTGTTGTTTAGGAAATACAAGTTTATTTTGTATGAAGCGTTATTTCTTCTTGTAAATTTTAAGTATTTCTAATAAGTATTTGTCTTTAATCTGCAAAACTGTATTTCCTTTAACGTGGTATTCTTACGTATTATTGCAAAAGAAAACTCTCCTGTGCATTCTCTTTTGAGGCTACACATTTAGGCATACACGCAACACCAAAACTTTTCGAGTTACAATGTGTTGTTTAGGAAATACAAGGTAATTTTCTACGATGCGTTATTTCTTCTCGTAAAGTTTAAGTATTTCTAATACGTACGTATTTGTCTTTACTCTGCAACACTGTATTTCCTTGTTATGTGGTATTCTTACATATTCTTTCAAGAGAAAACTCTCCTGTGCATTCTCTTTTGAGGCTACACGCTTAGACATACACGCATCAACAAAGATTTTCGAGTTACTACGTGTTGTTTAGGGAAAAAAAGATAATTTCGCATGATGCGTGATTTCCTTAAAAGGTGGTATTCTGACATATTTTGAAGAGAGAAAATTCTCCTGTGGGTGCTGTTAGGAGGCTAAACGTTTAGACATACACACAACACCAAAACTATTCGAGCTACAACGTGTTGTTTAGGAAAAACAAGATAATTTCGCACTATGCAGGATTTCCTTAAAACGTGGTATTCTGACATATTTTTCTGAGAGAAAACTCTCCTGTGCATTCTCTTTTGAGACTACCAGCTTAGACATACACGTAACACAACATCTTTTCGAGTTTAAATGTGTTGTTTAGGAAAAAAAAAGATAATTTCGCACGATGCTGGATTTCCTTAAAACGTGGTATTCTGACATATTTTTTTGACAGAAATCTCTCCTGTGCGTTCTCTTTTGAGGCTACACGCTGAAACATACAAGCAACAACAAAGCATTTCGAGTTACAACATGTTCTTTAAGAAAAACATGATAATATTGCACGATGCAGGATTTCCTTAAAACGTGGTATTCTGACATATTTTTTCGAGAAAAAAATCTCCTGTGGGTTCTCTTTTGATGTTACACATTTAGACATTCACACAACACCAAATCTTTCGAGTTACAACTTGTTGTTTAGGAAATCCAAGTTAATTTTGTACGATGCGTTATTTCTTCATGTAAAGTTTAAGTATTTCTTTTAGGTGCGTAAATGTCTTTACTCTGCAACACTGTATTTCCTTATAACGTGGAATTCTTACATATTCTTTCGAGAGAAAACTCTCCTGTGCGTTCTCTTTTGAGGCTACACGCTTAGACATACACGTAACACCAAAGCTTTTCGAGTTACAACGTGTTGTTTCAGAAAAACAAGATAATTTCACACGATGCCTGATTTCCTTAAAACGTGGTATTCTGACCTATTTTTTCGAGAGAAAACTCTCCTGTGCATTCGCTTTTGAGGATACAAGCTTGGACATACACGTAACACAAAATCTTTTCGAGTTACAATGTGTTGATTAGGAAAAACAAGATAATTTTGCACGATGCGTTATTTTTTCTCGTAAGTTTAAGTATTTCCAATATGTATATATTTGCCTTTAACCTGCAACACTGAATTTTTTTTATAACATGGTATTCTTACATATTCTTTTCAGAGAAAACTGTCCTGTGCATTCTCTTTTGAGGCTGCACACTTATACAAAAGCGCATCACCAAAGCTTTTCAAGTTAAAACAGTTGTTTAGAAAAAATGATAATTTCGCACGATGCAGGATTTCGTTTAAACCTGGTATTCTGACATATTTTTTCGAGAGAAAATTCTCCTGTGTGTTCTCTTTTGAGGCTACACGCTGAGACATAGAAGGTACACCAAAGCTATTAGTGTTACAACGTGTTGTTAAGGAAAAACAATAATGTGGCACGGTGCGGGATTTCCTAAAAACATGGTATTCTGACATATTTTTTGGAGAGAAAACTCTCCTGTGCGTTCTCTTTTGAGGCTACAAGCTTAGACATACACGCAACACAAAATCATTTCGAGTTAAAACGTGTTGTTAAGGAAAAACAAGATAATATCGCATGATGCGGGATTTCCTTAAAACGTGGTATTCTGACATATTTTGTCGAGAGAAAATTCTCCTGTGGGTTCTCTTTGGAGGCTACACATTTAGACATACACGCAACACCAAAGCTTTTTGAGTTACAACGTGTTGTTTATGAAAAACAGGATAATTTCACACAATGCAGGATTTCCTTAAAACGTGGTATTCTGACATATTTTTTCGAGAGAAAACTTTCCTGTGCGTTCTATTTTAAGGCTACATGCTTAGACATACATGCAACACCAAATCTTTTCAAGTTACAACGTGTTGTTTAGGAAATACAAGATAATTTTTTACGATGCTTTATTTCTTCTCGTAATGTTTAAGTATTTCTAATACGTATGTATTTGTCTTTACTCTGCAACACTGTATTTCCTTGTAACGTGGTATTCTTACATATTCTTTCGAGAGAAAACTCTCCTGTGCGTTCTCTTTTGAGGCTACACACTTAGACATACACGTAACACCCAAGCTTTTCGAGCTACAACGTGTTGTTTAGGAAAAAAAAAAGATAATTTCGCAAGATGCGGGATTTCCTTAAAACGTGGTATTCTGATATATTTTGTGGAGAGAAAATTCCTTTGGGGATTCTCTTTTGAGACTACATGTTTCGACAACCACGCAACACCAAATCTTTTCGAGTTATAACATGTTGTTTAGGAAAAACAAGATAATTTCACACTATGCGGGAGTTCTTTAAAACGTGGTATTCTGACATATTTTTAGAGAGAAAACTCTCCTGAGCACTCTCTTTTGAGGCTACACGATTGGACATAATGCCACAAAAAATCTTTTCAAGTTACAACTTATTGTTTAGGAAATACAAGATAATTTTGTACGATGCTTTATTTCTTCTCTTAATATTTTAGTATTTCTAATATGTACATATTTGTCTTTACTCTGCAACACTGTATTTCCTTGTAACATGGCATTCTTACATATTCTTTCGAGAGAAAACTCTCCTGTGCGTTCCCTTTTGAGGCTAGATGCTTAGACATACACGCCACACCAAATCTTTTCCAGTTTCAACGTGTTTTTTAGGAAATACTAGATAATTTTATACGATGCATTATTTCTTCTCCTAAAGTTTAAATATTTCTAATATGTAAGTATTTGTCTTTACTGTGCAAAACTGTATTTCCTTGAAACGTGGTATTCTTACATATTCTTGCAAGAGAAAACTCTCCTGTGCATTCTCTATTGAGACTACCAGCTTAGACATACACGTAACACAAGATCTTTTCGAGTTAAAACGTGTTGTTTAGGGAAAAAAAAGATAATTTCACACGATGCTGGATTTCCTTAAAACGTGGTATTCTGACATATTTTTTTGACAGAAATCTCTCCTGTGCGTTCTCTTTTGAGGCTACACGCTGAAACATACAAGCAACACCAAAGTATTTCGAGTTACAACATGTTCTTTAAGAAAAACAAGATAATATTGCACGATGCAGGATTTCTTTAAAACGTGGTATTCTGATATATTTTTTTCGAGAAAAAATTCTCCTGTGGGTTCTCTTTTGATGTTACACATTTAGACATACACACAACACCAAATCTTTCGAGTTACAACGTGTTGTTTAGGAAATACAAGTTAATTTTGTACGATGCGTTATTTCTTCACGTAAAGTTTAAGTATTTCTTTACGTGCGTATATGTCTTTACTCTGCAACACTGTATTTCCTTATAACGTGGAATTCTTACATATTCTTTCGAGAGAAAACTCTCCTGTGTGTAGCCACTTTTGAGGCTACACGCTTAGACATACGTGTAACACCAAAGCTTTTCGAGTTACAACGTGTTGTTTAGGAAAAACAAGGTAATTTCACACGATGCCTGATTTCCTTAAAACGTCGTATTCTGACCTATTTTTTTTCAAGAGAAAACTCTTCTGTGCGTTCTCTTTTGAGGATACAAGCTTAGACATACATGTAACACCAAAGCTTTTCGAGTTACAACGTGTTGTTCAGGAAAAACAAGATAATTTCACACGATGCCTGATTTCCTTAAAACGTCGTATTCTGACCTATTTTTTCGAGAGAAAACTCTCCTGTGCGTTCTCTTTTGAGGATACAAGCTTAGACATACACATAACACAAAATCTTTTCGAGTTACAATGTGTTGATTAGGAAAAACAAGATAATTTTGCACGATGCGTTATTTCTTCTCGTAAGTTTAAGTATTTCCAATATGTACATATTTGTCTTAAATCTGCAACACTGAATTTCCTTATAACATGGTATTCTTACATATTCTTTTCAGAGAAAACTGTCCTGTGCGTTCTCTTTTGAGGCTGCACGCTTATACAAAAGCGCAACACCAAAGCTTTTCGAGTTAAAACAGTTGTTTAGAAAAAAATGATAATTTCGCACGATGCAGGATTTCGTTAAAAGGTGGTATGCTGACATATTTTTTCGAGAGAAAACTCTCCTGTGTGTTCTCTTTTGAGGCTACACGCTGAGACATAGAAGCTACACCAAAGCTATTAGTGTTACAACGTGTTGTTAAGGAAAAACGATAATTTGGCACGATGCGGGATTTCCTAAAAACATGGTATTCTGACATGTTTTTTGGAGAGAAAACTCTCCTGTGCGTTCTCTTTTGAGGCTACAAGCTTAGACATACACGCAACACAAAATCATTTCGAGTTAAAATGTGTTGTTAAGGAAAAACAAGATAATATCGCATGATGCGGGATTTCCTTAAAACGAGGTATTCTGACATATTTTGTCGAGAGAAAATTCTCCTGTGGGTTCTCTTTGGAGGCTACACGTTTAGACATACACGCAACACCAAAGCTTTTCGAGTTACAACGTGTTGTTTATGAAAAACAGGATAATTTCACACAATGCAGGATTTCCTTAAAACGTGGTATTCTGACATATTTTTTCGAGAGAAAACTTTCCTGTGCGTTCTCTTTTAAGGCTACATGCTTAGACATACATGCAACACCAAATCTTTTCAAGTTACAACGTGTTGTTTAGGAAATACAAGATAATTTTTTATGATGCTTTATTTCTTCTCGTAATGTTTAAGTATTTCTAATACGTATGTATTTGTCTTTACTCTGCAACACTGTATTTCCTTGTAACGTGGTATTCTTACATATTCTTTCGAGAGAAAACTCTCCTGTGCATTCTCTTTTGAGGCTACACACTTAGACATACACGTAACACCCAAGCTTTTCGAGTTACAACGTGTTGTTTAGGAAAAAAAAAAAGATAATTTCGCAAGATGCGGGATTTCCTTAAAACGTGGTATTCTGATATATTTTGTGGAGAGTAAATTCCTTTGTGGGTTCTCTTTTGAGGCTACATGTTTAGACAACCACGCAACACCAAATCTTTTCTAGTTATAACGTGTTGTTTAGGAAAAATAAGATAATTTCACACTATGCGGGAGTTCTTTAATACGTGGTATTCTGACATATTTTTTCGAGAGAAAACTCTCCTGAGCACTCTCTTTTGAGGCTACACGATTAGACATAACGCCACACAAAATCTTTTCGAGTTACAACTTATTGTTTAGGAAATACAAGATAATTTTGTACGATGCTTTATTTCTTCTCTTTATATTTTAGTATTTTTAATACGTACATATTTGTCTTTACTCTGCAACACTGAATTTCCTTGTAACGTGGCATTCTTACATATTCTTTCGAGAGAAAACTCTCCTGTGCGTTCCCTTTTGAGGCTACATGCTTAGACATACACGCCACACCAAATCTTTTCCAGTTTCAACGTGTTTTTTAGGAAATACTAGATAATTTTATACGATGCATTATTTATTCTCGTAAAGTTTAAATATTTCTAATATGTAAGTATTTGTCTTTACTGTGCAAAACTGTATTTCCTTGAAACGTGGTATTCTTACATATTCTTGCAAGAGAAAACTCTCCTGTGCATTCTCTTTTGAGGCTACACACTTAGACATACACGCAACACCAAAGCTTTTCGAGGTAAAACATCTTGTTTAGGAAAAACAAGATAATATCGCACGATGCAGGATTTCCTTAAAACATGGTATTCTGACATATTTTTTCGAGAGAAAATTCTCCTGTGGGTTCTCTTTTGAGGCTACACATTTAGACATACACGCAACACCAAATCTTTTCGAGTTACAACGTGTTGTTTAGGAAATACAAGTTAATTTTTTACGATGCATTATTTCTTCTCGTAAAGTTTAAGTTTTTCTAATACATACGTATTTGTTTTTACTCAGCAACACTGTATTTACTTATAACGTGGTATTCTTACATATTCTTTCGAGAGAAAACTCTCCTGTGCATTCTGTTTTGAGGCTATACGCTTATACATACACGCAACACCAAAGCTTTTCGAGTTACATCCTGTTGTTTAGGAAAAACCAGATAATTTCGCACGATGCGGGATTTCCTTAAAACGTAGTATTCTGACATATTTTTTCCGAGAGAAAACTCTCCTGTGCATTCTCATTTGAGACTACCAGCTTAGACATACACGTAACACAAGATCTTGTCGAGTTAAAACGTGTTGTTTAGGGAAAAAAAAAGATAATTTCGCACGATGCTGGATTTCCTTAAAACGTGGTATTCTGACAAATTTTTTTGACAGAAATCTCTCCTGTGCGTTCTCTTTTGAGGCTACACGCTGAAACATACAAGCAACACCAAAGCATTTTGAGTTACAACATGTTCTTTAAGAAAAACAAGATAATATTGCACGATGCAGGATTTCTTTAAAACGTGTTGTTTAGGAAAAACAAGATAATATTGCACGATGCATTATTTCTTCTCGTAAAGTTTAAGTATTTCCAGTATGTATGTATTTGTATTTAATATGCAACAGTGTTGTTCCTTATAACGTGGTATTCTTACATATTCTTTTGAGATAAAACTGTCCGGTGTGTTCTCTTTTGAGGCTATATGATGAGACTTACAAGCTACTCCAAAGCTTTTCGAGTTACAACGTGTTGTTTAGGAAATACAATATAATTTCGCACGAGGCAGGTTTTCCTTAAAACGTGGTATTCTGACATATTTTTTCGAGAGAAAACTCTCCTGTACATTCTCTTTTGAGGCTACAAGCTTAGACATACACGCAACACCAAATCTTTTCGTGTTACAACATGTTGTTTAGGAACAACAAGACAATTTTGCATGATTCGTTATTTCTTCTCGTAAAGTTTAAGTATTTCCAATACGTATGAATTTGTCTTTACTCTGCAGCATTGTATTTCCTTATAACATGGTATTATTATATATTCTTTCCAGAGAAAACTCTCCTGTGCGTTCTCTTTTGAGGCTACACGCTTAGACATACACGCAGCACCAAAGCTTTTCCAGTTACAACGTCTTGTTTTAAAAAAACAAGATAATTTCGCAGGATGCGAGATTTCCATAAATCGTGGTATTCTGACATATTTTTTCGAGAGAATATTCTCCTGTTCATTCTCTTTTGAGGCTACATGCTTAGACATACACGCAACACCAAATCTTTTCGAGATACAACGTGTCGTTTAGAAAATACAAGATAATTTTGTACGATGTTTTATTTCTTCTCTTAATGTTAAAGTGTTTATAATACGTACTTATTTTTCTTTACTCTACAAGACTGTATTTCCTTGTAACGTGGTATTGTTACCTATTGTTACGAGAGAAAACTCTCCTGTGCATTCTCTTTTGAGTCTACACACTTAGACATACACGCAACACCAAAGCTTTTTGAGTTAAAACATGTTGTTTAGGGAAAAAAAGATAATTTCGCACGATGCAGGATTTCCTTAAAACGTGGTATTCTGACATATTTTTTCAATAGAAAGCTCTCCTGTGTGTTCTCTTTTGAGGCTACATGCTGAGACATACAAGCTACACCAGAACTTTTCGAGTTACAACGTGCTGTTTAGAAAAAACAAGATAATTTCGCATGATGCAGGATTTCCTTAAAACGTGGTATTCTGACTTATGTTTTCGAGGGAAAACTCTCCTGTGCGTTCTCTTTTGAGGCTACAAGCTTAGACATACACGCAACACCAAATCTTTTCGAATTACAACGTCCTGTTTAGGAAAAGCAAGATAATTTTTTTATGATGCTTTATTTTTTCCCTTAATTTTAAGTATTTCTAATATGTACGTATTTGTCTTTACTATGTAATACTGTATTTCCTTGTAACGTGGTATTGTTATATATTCTTTCGAGAGAAAACTCTCCTGTGCGTTCTCTTTTGAGGGTACATGCTTAGACATACACGCAATTCCACATCTTTTCGAGTTACCACGTGTTGTTTAGGAAAAACAAGATAATTTTGCATGATGCGTTATTTCTTCTTGTAAAGTTTAAGTATTTCCAATACGTACGTATTTTCTTTAATCTTTTACTCTGCAACACTGTATACCGTTATAACGAGGAATTCTTACATATTCTTTCAAGAGAAAACTCTCCTGTGCATTCTCTTTTGATGCTACATGCTTAGACATAAACGCAACACCAAAGATTTTCGAGTAACAACGTGTTGTTTAGGAAAAACAAGATAATTTCTCATGATGCGGCATTTCCTTAAAACGTGGTATTCTGACATATTTTTTTGAGAGAAAATTCTCCTGTGGGTTCTCTTTTGAAGCTACACGTTTAGACATACACGAAACACCAAATCTTTTCTATTTACAACGTGTTGTTTAGGAAAAACAAGATAATTTTGCAGGATGCATTATTTCATCTCGTAAAGTTTAAGTATTTCTAATACGTACGTATTTGTCTTTACTCTGCAACACTGTATTTCCTTATAACGTGGTATTCTTACATATTCTTTTGAGAGAAATCTCTCCTGTTCATTCTTGTCTGAGGCTACACACTTAGACATACTCGCAACACCAAACTTTTCAAGTTACACCGTGTTGTTTAGGAAAAACAAGATAATTTCGTACGATGAGCGATTTCCTTAAAACGGGGTATTCTTACATGTTTTTTCGAGAGAAAACTCTCCTGTGCATTCTCTTTTGAGGCTAGAAGCTTACACATACACGCAACATCAAATCTTTTCGAGTTACAACGTTTAGGAAAAACAAGATAATACCGCAAAATGTGGGATTTCCTAAACACGGGTACTCTGACATATTTTTTCGAGAGAAAACTCTCCTGTGCATTCTCTTTTGAGGCTACAGGCTTAGACATACACGCAACACCATATCTTTTCAAGTTACAACGTGTTGTTTAGGAAAAACAAGATAATATAATATGATGTGTTATTTCTTCTGGTAAAGTTTAAGTATTTCTAATAAGTACGTATTTGTCTTTACCTGCAACACTGTATTTCCTTGCAATGTGGTATTCTTACATATTCTTTGGAGAGAAAACTCTCCTGTGAGTTTTCTTTTGAGACTACACACTTAGACATACACGCAACACCAAAGCTTTTCAAGTTACAACATGTTGTTTAGGAAAAACAAGATAATTTCGCACGATACAGGATTTCCTTATAACGTGGTATTCTGACATATTTTTTCGAGAGAAAACACTCCTGTGCATTCTCTTTTGTGGCTACCAGCTTAGGCATACAAGTAGGACCAAATCCTTTCGAGTTACAACGTGTTGTTTAGGAAAAACAAAATAATTTTGCATGCTGCTTAATTTCTTCTCGTAAAGTTTAAGTATTTCCAATACGTACGTATTTGTCTTTACTCTGCAACACTATATTTCCTTATAACGTGGTATTCTGACATATTTTTTCAAGAGAAAAATCTCCTGTGTGTTCTCTTTTGCGACTACAAGCTTAGACATACACGCAACTCCAAATCTTTTCGAATTTCAACTTGTTGTTTAGGAAATACAAGATAATTTTGTACAGAGCGTTATTTCTTCTCGTACAGTTTAACTATTTCTAATACGTACGTATATGTCTTTACTCTGCAACACGGTATTTCTTTGTAACATGGTATTCTGATATATTTTTTCGAGAGAAAACTCTCCTGTGCATTCTCTTCTGAGGTTACACACTTAGACATACACGCAACACAAAGCTTTTCGAGTTAAAACGTGTTGCTTAGGAAAAACAAGATAATTTCGCACAATGCTGGATTTCCTTAAAACGTGGTATTCTGACATATTTTTTCAAGAGAAAGCTCTCCTGTGTGTTCTCTTTTGAGGCTACACGCTTAGACATACACGCAACACCAAAGCTTTTCGAGTTACAACGTGTTGTCTAGGAAAAACAAGATAATTGCGCTTGATGCGTTATTTCTTCTCTTAAAGTTTAAGTATTTCTTATACGTACTTATTTGTTTTTAACTCTGCAACACTGTTTAGGAAAAACAAGATAATTTTCCACGACGCTTTATTTCTTCTAGTAAAGTTTAAGTATTTCTAATACATACGTATTTGTCTTTACTCTGCAACACTGTATTTCCTTATAATGTGGTATTCTTACATATTCTTTCGAGAGAAATCTCTCCTGTGTGTTCTCTTTTGCGGCTACACGCTTAGAAATACACGCAACACCAAACTTTTTCGAGTTCCAACGTGTTGTTTAGGAAAAACAAGATAATTTCGCACGATGCAGGATTTCCTTATAACGTGGTATTATGACGTATTTTTTCGAGAGAAAATTCTCCTGTGCATTCTCTTTTGAGACTACATGCTTTAACATACACGCAACACAAAATCTTTTCGAGTTACAACGTGTTGCTTAGGAAATACAAGATAATTTTGCACGATGCGTTATTTCTTCTCGTGAAGTTTAAGTATTTCTAATACGTACGTATTGTCTTTACCATGCAACACTGTATTTCCTTATAACGTGATATTCTTACATATTCTTTCCAGAGAAAACTGTCCTGTGTGTTCTCTTTTGAGGATACACGCTTAGACATAAACACAACACCAAAGCTTTTCGAGTTACAACGTGTTGCTTAGGAAAAGCAAGATAATATCCCTTGATGCAGTATTTCCCTAAAACGTGGTATTCTGACACATTTTTTCCAGAGAAAACGTTCTTGTGCTTTCTCTTTTGAGGCTGCACGCGTACTCATACACGCAACACCAAATCTTTCGAGTTACAACGTGTTGTTTAGGAAATACAGGATAATTTTGTACACTGCATTATTTATTCTCATAAAGTTTAAGTATTTCTAATACGTGTGTATTTGTCTTTACTCTGCAACGCTGTATTTCTTTATAACATGGTATTCTTACATATTCTTTCGAGAGAAAACTCTCCTGTGCGTTCTCTTTTTAGGCTGCACGCTTAGAGAAAAACGCAACACCAAAGCTTTTCGAGTTACAAGTTGTATTCTGACATATTCTTTCGTGAGAAAACTCTTCTGTGCATTATAATGTGGTATTCTTACATATTCTTTCGAGAGAAAACTCTCCTGTGCATTCTCCTTTGAGGCTACACGCTTAGACATACAAGCAACAACAAAGATTTTCAAGTTACAACGTTTTCTTTAGGAAAAACAAGATAATTTCGCACGATGTGCGATTTCCTTATAACTGGGTATTCTGACATGTTTTTTCGAGAGAAAACTCTCCTGTGCGTTCTCTTTTGAGGCTAGAAGCTTAGACATACACGCAACACCAAATCTTTTCGAGTTACAACGTGTTATTTAGAAAGAAAAGATAATTTTGCAAGATGCGTTATTTCTTCTCATAAAGTTTAAGTATTTCCAATATGTACGTATTTGTCTTTAATATCCTACTCTGTATTTCCTTATAACGTTTTATTCTTACATATTCTTTCGAGTGAAAACTCTCCTGTGCGTTCTCTATTGAGGCTACACGCTTAGACATACACGCAACACCAAAGCTTTTCGAGTTAAGGAAAAACAAGATAATTTCCCACGATGCGTGATTTCCTTAAAAAGTGGTATTCTGACATATTTTTTTCGAGAGAAAACTCTCCTGTGCGTTCTCCTTTGAGGCTACACGCTTAGACATACACGCAACACCAAATCCTTTCGAGTTACAACATGTTTTTTAGGAAATACAAGATAATTTTTTTATGATGCGTTATTTCTTCTCGTAAAGTTTAAGTATTTTTAACACATACAAAGTTGTCTTTACTCTGCATCACTGTATTTCCTTATAACGTGGTATTCTTACATATTCTTTCGAGAGAAAACTCTCCTGTGCGTTCTCTTTTGAGGCTACACACTTAGACATACACTCTACACCAAAGTTTTTGAGTTTAAACATGTTGTTTATGAAAAACAAGATAAATTCATACGATGCGGGATTTCCATAAAACGTGGTATTGTGACATATTTTTTCGAGAGTAAAATATCCTGCGCGTTCTCTTTTGAGGCTGCATGCTTAGTCATACTTGCAACACCATATCTTTCGAGTTACAACGTGTTGTTTAGGAAAAACAAGATAATTTTGCACGACGCGTTATTTCTTCTAGTAAAGTTTAAGTATTTCTAATACATACGTATTTGTCTTTACTCTGCAACAGTGTATTTCCTTATAATGTGGTATTCTTACATATCCTTTCGAGAGAAATCTCTCCTGTGCATTCTCTTTTGCGGCTACACGCTTAGACATACACGCAACACCAAAGTATTTCGAGTTCCAACATGTTGTTTAGGAAAAACAAGATAATTTTGCACGATGCGGGATTTCCTTAAAACGCGGTATTCTGATATATTTTTTTCGAGAGAACATTCTCCTGTGGGTTCTCTTTTGAGGCTACAAGCTTAGACATACACGCAACACCAAATGTTTTCGAGTTACAATTTGTTGTTTAGGAAATACAAGAAAATTTTGTACGATGCGTTATTTCTTCTCATAAAGTTTTAGTATTTCTAATACATACGTATTTGTCTTTACTCTGCAACACTGTATTTCCTTATAATTTGGTATTCTTACATTTTCTTTTGAGAGAAAACTCTCCTGTGCGTTCTCTTTTGAGGCTGCACCCTTAGACATACACGCAACAGCAAGGCATTTCGAGTTAAAACGTGTTGTTTAGGAAAAACAAGATAATTTCGCACGATGCACGATTTCCTTAAAACATGGTATTCTGACATATTTTTTCGTGGGAAAACTCTCCTGTGCATTTTCTTTTACGGCTACAAGCTTAGACATACAAGCAACAGCAAATCTTTTCCAATTTCAACTTGTTGTTTAGGAAATACAAGATAATTTTTTACGGAGCGTTATTTCTTCTCATAAAGTTTAAGTATTTCTAATACGTACGTATTTGTCTTTACTCTGCAATACTCTATTTCCTTGTAACTTGGTATTCTTATACATTCTTTCGAGAGAAAACTGTCCTGTGCCTTCTCTTTTGAGGCTACAAACTTATACATACACGCAACACCAAATCTTTTCGAGTTACAGCATGTTTTTTAGGAAATACAAGATAATTTTTTACGATGCCTTATTTCTTCTAGTAAAGTTTAAATATAACTAATATGTACGTATTTGTCTTTACTCTGCAACACTGCATTTCCTTGTAATGAGGTATTCTTACATATTCCTTTGAGAGAAAACTCTCCTGTCTGTTCTCTTCTGAGGCTACACACTTAGACATAAACGCAACACCAAAACTTTTCGAGTTAAAACTGGTTGTTTAGGTAAAAACAAGATAATTTCGCACGATGGGGGATTTCCTTAAAACGTGGTATTCTAACATATTCATTCGAGAGAAAACTCTCCTGGGCGTTCTCTTTTGAGGATACACGCTTAGTCATACACGGAACACCAAAGATTTTTTAGTTACAACGTGTTGTTTATGAAAAATAAGATATTTTTGCACAATGCGTTATTTCTTCTCGAAAAGTTTAAGTATTTCTAATACGCACATATTAGTCTTTACTCTGCAACACTATATTTCCTTATAACGTGGTATTCTTACATATTCTTTCGAGAGAAAACTCTCCTGTGCGTTCTCTTTTGAAGCTGCACCTTAGACAAAAACGCAACACCAAAGCTTTTTGAGTTGCAACAAGTTGTTTATGAAAAAAAAGGTAATTTCTCACGATATGGGATTTTCTTAAAACGTGGTATTCTGACATATTTTTTCGATACAAAACTCTCCTGTGCGTTTTCTTTTGAGGCTACATGCTTAGACATACACGCAACACCAAAGCTTTTCGAGTTACAACGTGTTGTTTAGGAAAAACAAGATAATTTCGCACGATGCAGGATTTCCTTAAAATGTGGTATTCTGACATATTTTTTCGAGAGAAAATTCTACTGTCGGTTCTCTTCTGAGGCTACCCATTTACACATACACACAGCAGCAAATCTTTTTGAGTTACAACGTGTTGTTTAGGAAATACAAGATAATTTTATACGATGCGTTATTTCTTCTCGTAAAGTTTAAGTATTTCTAATATGTACATATTTGTCTTTACTCTGCAACACTGTATTTCCTGATAACGTGGGATTCTTACATATTCTTTCGAGAGAAAACTCTCATGTGCGTTCTCTTTTGAGGCTACATGCTGAGACATACAAGCTACACTAAAGCTTTTCGAGTTTCAACGTTTTGTTTAGGAAAAGCAAGATAATTTCGCACGATGCGGGATTTCCATAAAACGTGGTATTCTGACCTATTTTTTTGAGAGAAAACACTCCTGCGCGTTCGCTTTTGAGGCTACAAGCTAAGACATACACGTAACAAAAAATCTTTTCGAGTTACAACCTGATGATTAGGAAAAACAAGATAATTTTGCACGATGCGTTATTTCTTCTCGTAAATTTTAAGTATTTCCAGTATGTACGTATTTGTCTTTAATCTGCAACACTGTATTTCCGTAAAACATGTTATTCTTACATATTCTTTTGAGAGAAAACTGTCCTATGCGTTCTCTTTTGAGGCTGCACGCTTAGACAAAAACGCAACACCAAAGCTTTTCGAGTTAAAACAAGTTGTTTAGAAAAAATGATAATTTCGCACGATGGAGGATTTCCTTAAAACGTGGTATTCTTACATATTCTTTCGAGAGTAAACTCTCCTGTGTGTTCTCTTTTGAGGCTACATGTTTAGACATACACGCAACAGCAAAGATTTTCAAGTTACACCATGTTGTTTAGGAAAAACAAGATTATTTCTCACGATGAGCGAATTCCTTAAAACGGGGTATTCTGACATGTTTTTTCGAGAGAAAACTCTCCTGTGCGTCCTCTTTTAAGGCTAGAAGCTTAGACATACACGCAACACCAAATCTTTTCGAGTTAGAATGTTTAGGAAAAACAAAATAATTCTGCACAATGCGGGATTTCCTAAAAAGGTGGTATTCTGACATATTTTTCGAGAAAAAATTCTCCTGTGCGTTATCTTTTGAGGATACAGGATTAGACATACATGCAACACCATATCTTTTCGAGTTACAACGTGTTGTTTAGTAAATACCAGATCATATTGTATGATGTGTTATTTCTTCTGGTAAAGTTTAAGTATTTCTAATACGTATGTATTTGTCTTTACCTGCAACACTGTATTTCCTTGTAACGTGGTATTCTTACTTATTCTTTCGAGAGAATACTCTACTGTGCGTTCTCTTTTGAGGCGGCACCCTTATACATACATGCAACACCAAAGCTTTTCGAGTTACAACGTGTTTTTTAGGAAAAAACAAGATAATTTCGCAAGATGCGGGATTTCTTTAAAACGTGTTATTCTGGCATATTTTTTGGAGCGAAAATTCTCCTGTGGGTTCTCTTTTGAGGCTACACATTTAGACTTACAAGCAACACCAAATCTTTTCAGGTTACAACGTGTTGTTTAGGATATACAAGATAATTTTTTACGATGCATTATTTCTTCTCGTAAGTTTAAGTATTTCTAATACTTACGTAATTGTCTTTACTATGCAACACTGTATTTGCTTATAACGTGGTATTCTTCCATATTCTTTTGAGAGACAACGCTCTTGTGCGTTCTCTTTTGAGGCTACAGGCTTAGACATATGCGCAACACCAAAGCTTTTCAAGTTACAACGTGTTGTTTAGGTAAAACAAGATAATTTCTTACGATGAGCGATTTCCTTAAAATGGGGTATTCTGACATGTTTTTTTCTAGAGATAACTCTCCTGTACGTTCTCTTTTGAGGCTGCACGATTAGACATACACGCAATAGCAAATCTTTTCGAGTTACAGCGTGTTGTTAAGGAAAAACAAGATAATTTCACAAGATGCGGGATTTTCTTAAAACGTGGTATTCTGACATATTTTTTCGAGAGAAAACTTTCCTGTGCATTCTCTTTTGAGGCTACAAGCTTAGACATACACGCAACACCAAATCTTTTCGAATTTCAACTTGTTGTTTAGGAAATAGAAGATAATTTTGTAAGGAGCGTTATTTCTTCTTGTAAAGCTTAAGTATTTCTAATATGTATGTATTGGTCTTTATTCTGCAACACTGTATTTCCTTGTAATGTGGTATTCTGACATATTCTTTCAAGAGAAAACTCTCCTGTGCATTCTCTTCTGAGGCTACACACTTACACATACACGCAACACCAAAGCTTTTCGAGTTAAAACGTGTTGTTTAGGAAAAACAAGATAATTTCGCACAATGCTGGATTTCCTTAAAACGTGGTATTCTGACATGTTTTTTCGAGTGAAAACTCTCTGTGCGTTCTCTTTTGAGGCTACACGCTTAGTCATACACTCAACAACAAATCTTTACAAGTTACAACGTGTTGTTTACGAAATACAAGATAATTTTGTACGCTGTGTTATTTCTTCTCGTAAAGTTTAAGTATTTGTAATATTTACGTATTTGTCTTTACTCTGCAACACTGTATTTCCTTGTAATGAGGTATTCTTAAAACGTGGTATTCTGACATATTTTTGCGAGAGAAAATTCTCCTGTGCATTCTCTTTTGAGGCTACACACTTAGACATACACGCAACACCAAATCTTTTCGAGTTACAACATGTTGTTTAGGAAATACAAGATAATTTTGTACGATGAGGTATTTCTTCGAGTAAAGTTTAAGTATTACTAATACATACATAGTTGTCTTTACTCTGCAAAACTGTATTTCCTTATAACGTTGTATTCTTACATATTCTTTCGAGAGAAAACTCTCCTGTGCATTCTCTTTTGAGGCTACACGCTTAGACATACATGCAATACCAAAGCATTTCGAGTTACTAAGTGTTTTTAGGAAAAACAAGATAATTTCGCACGATGCGGGATTTCTTTAAAACGTGGTATTCTGACATATGTTTTTGAGAGAAAACTCTCCTGTGCATTCTCTTTTGAGGCTACAAGCATTGACATACACGCAGCACCAAATCTTTCGAGTTACAACCTGTTGTTAGGAAATACAAGATAATTTTGCACGATGCTTTATTTCTTCTCATAAAGTTCAAGTATTCCTAATATGTACGTATTTGTCTTTACTCTGCAACACTGTATTTCCTTGTAATGTGGTATTCTTACATATTCTTTCGAGTGAAACTCTCCTGTGCATTCTCTTTTGAGGCTACATGCTTAGACATACACGCAACACCAAAGCTTTTCGAGTTACAATGTGCAGTGTAGGAAAAAAAGATATTTTCGCACGATGCTGGGTTTCCTTAAAACGTGGTATTCTGACATATTTTTTGAGAGAAAACTCTCCTGTGCATTCTCTTTTCCGGCTACATGCTTAGACATACACGCAACACCAAATCTTTATGAATATCAACGAGTTGTTTAGGAAATATAATATAATTTTGTAGGGAGCGTTATTTCTTCTCATAAAGTTTAAGTATTTCTAATACGTATGTATTTGTCTTTACTCTGCAACACTGTATTTCCTTGAAACGTGGGATTCTGACATATTCTTTCGAGAGAAAACTCTCCTGTGCATTCTCTTCTGAGGCTACACACTTAGGCAAACAACACCAAAGCTTTTCGAGTTATAACGTGTTGTTTATGAAAAGAAAGATAATATCGCACAATGCTGGATTTCCTTAAAACATGGTATTCTGACATATTTTTTCGAGAGAAGATTCTCCTGTGTGTTTTCTTTTGAGGCTACACGCTTAGTCAAACACTCAACAACAAATCTTTTCGAGTTACAATGTGTTGTTTAGGCAAAACCAGATAATTTTGCATGATGTGTTATTTCTTCTCATAAAATTTAAGTATTTCTAATACGTACATATTTGTCTTTACTCTGCAACACTGTATTCCGTTATAACGTGGAATTCTTACATATTCTTTCGAGAGAAAACTCTCCTGTGCGATCTCTTTTGAGGCTACATGCCTATACATACAGGCAACACCAAAGCTTTTCGAGTTACAACGTGTTGTTTAGGAAAAACAAGATAATTTTGCATGATGTAGTAATTCCCTAAAACGTGGTATTCTGACATATTTTTTTTCGAGAGAAAACTCTCCTGGGCATTCTCTTCTGAGGCTACACACTTACACATACACGCAACACCAAAGCTTTTCGAGTTAAAACGTGTTGTTTAGGAAAAACAAGATAATTTCGCACAATGCTGGATTTCCTTAAAACGTGGTATTCTGACATGTTTTTTCGAGTGAAAACTCTCTGTGCGTTCTCTTTTGAGGCTACACGCTTAGTCATACACTCAACAACAAATCTTTACAAGTTACAACGTGTTGTTTACGAAATACAAGATAATTTTGTACGCTGTGTTATTTCTTCTCGTAAAGTTTAAGTATTTGTAATATTTACGTATTTGTCTTTACTCTGCAACACTGTATTTCCTTGTAATGAGGTATTCTTAAAACGTGGTATTCTGACATATTTTTGCGAGAGAAAATTCTCCTGTGCATTCTCTTTTGAGGCTACACACTTAGACATACACGCAACACCAAATCTTTTCGAGTTACAACGTGTTGTTTAGGAAATACAAGATAATTTTGTACGATGAGGTATTTCTTCGAGTAAAGTTTAAGTATTACTAATACATACATAGTTGTCTTTACTCTGCAAAACTGTATTTCCTTATAACGTTGTATTCTTACATATTCTTTCGAGAGAAAACTCTCCTGTGCATTCTCTTTTGAGGCTACACGCTTAGACATACATGCAATACCAAAGCATTTCGAGTTACTAAGTGTTTTTAGGAAAAACAAGATAATTTCGCACGATGCGGGATTTCTTTAAAACGTGGTATTCTGACATATGTTTTTGAGAGAAAACTCTCCTGTGCATTCTCTTTTGAGGCTACAAGCATTGACATACACGCAGCACCAAATCTTTCGAGTTACAACCTGTTGTTAGGAAATACAAGATAATTTTGCACGATGCTTTATTTCTTCTCATAAAGTTCAAGTATTCCTAATATGTACGTATTTGTCTTTACTCTGCAACACTGTATTTCCTTGTAATGTGGTATTCTTACATATTCTTTCGAGTGAAACTCTCCTGTGCATTCTCTTTTGAGGCTACATGCTTAGACATACACGCAACACCAAAGCTTTTCGAGTTACAATGTGCAGTGTAGGAAAAAAAAGATATTTTCGCACGATGCTGGGTTTCCTTAAAACGTGGTATTCTGACATATTTTTTGAGAGAAAACTCTCCTGTGCATTCTCTTTTCCGGCTACATGCTTAGACATACACGCAACACCAAATCTTTATGAATATCAACGAGTTGTTTAGGAAATATAATATAATTTTGTAGGGAGCGTTATTTCTTCTCATAAAGTTTAAGTATTTCTAATACGTATGTATTTGTCTTTACTCTGCAACACTGTATTTCTTGAAACGTGGGATTCTGACATATTCTTTTGAGAGAAAACTCTCCTGTGCATTCTCTTCTGAGGCTACACACTTAGGCAAACACACAACACCAAAGCTTTTCGAGTTATAACGTGTTGTTTATGAAAAGAAAGATAATATCGCACAATGCTGGATTTCCTTAAAACGTGGTATTCTGACATATTTTTTCGAGAGAAGATTCTCCTGTGTGTTTTCTTTTGAGGCTACACGCTTAGTCAAACACTCAACAACAAATCTTTTCGAGTTACAATGTGTTGTTTAGGCAAAACCAGATAATTTTGCATGATGTGTTATTTCTTCTCGTAAAATTTAAGTATTTCTAATACGTACATATTTGTCTTTACTCTGCAACACTGTATTCCGTTATAACGTGGAATTCTTACATATTCTTTCGAGAGAAAACTCTCCTGTGCGATCTCTTTTGAGGCTACATGCCTATACATACAGGCAACACCAAAGCTTTTCGAGTTACAACGTGTTGTTTAGGAAAAACAAGATAATTTCGCATGATGTAGTAATTCCCTAAAACGTGGTATTCTGACATATTTTTTTTCGAGAGAAAACTCTCCTGGGCATTCTCTTTTGAGGCTACAAGCTTAGACATACACGGAACAACAAATCTTTTCGAGTTACAACGTGTTGTTTAGGAAAAACAAGATAATTTTGCACGATGCGTTATTTCTTCTTGTAAAGTTTAAGTATTTCTAATATGTACATATTTGTCTTTACTCTGCAACACTATATTTCCTTATAACGTGGTATTCTTACATATTCTTTCGAGAGAAAACTCTCTTGTGCGTTCTCTTTTGAGGCTGCACCTTAGACAAAAACGCAACACCAAAGCTTTTCGAGTTACAACAAGTTGTTTAGGAAAAACGAGATAATTTCTCATGATGCGGGATTTTCTTAAAACGTGGTATTCTGACATATTCCTTCAAGAGAAAACTCTCATGTGCATTCTCTTTTGAGGCTAGAAGCCTTGACATACACGCATCACCAAATCTTTTCTTGTTACAACGTGTTATTTAGGATAAACAAGATAATTTTGCACGTTGAGTTATTTCTTCTCATAAAGTTTAAGTATTTCCAATATGTATGTATTTCTCTTTAATATGCAACTCTGTATTTCCTCATAATGTGGTATTCTTACATATTCTTTTGAGTGAAATCTCTCCGGTGCGTTCTCTATTGAGGCTACACGCTTAGACATACACGCAACACCAAAGCTTTTCGAGTTAAAATATGTTGTTTGGAAAAACTAGATAATTTGTCATGATGCAGGATTTCCTTAAAACATGGTATTGTGACATAATTTTTAGAGAGAAAACTTTCTTGTGCTTTCTCTTTTGAGGCTGCACCCTTATACATACACGCAAAACCAAACACCCTTATACATACACGCTTAATCATACATGCAACACCAAATCTTTTCGAGGTACAATGTGTTGTTTAGGAAAAACAAGATAATTTTGCATGATGCGTCATTTCTTCTCATAAAGTTTAAGTATTTCTAATACGTACTTATTTGTTTTTACTCTGCAACACTGTATTCCGTTATAACGTTGAATTCTTTCATATTCTTTAAAGAGAAAACTCTCCTGTCCATTCTCTTTTGAGGCTACATGCTTAGACATAAACGCAACACCAAAGATTTTCGAGTTACAACGTGTTGTTTAGGAAAAACTAGATTATTTCGCATGATGCGGTATTTCCTTAAAACGTGGTGTTCTGACATACTTTTTTCGAGAGAAAATTCTTCTGTGGGTTCTCTTTAGAGGCTACAAATTTAGACATACAAGCAACACCAAATCTTTTCTAGTTACAAAGTGTTGTTTAGGAAAAACAAGATAATTTTGCACGATGCATTTTTTCTTCTCGTAAATTTTAAGTATTTCTAATACGTACGTATTTGTCTTTACTCTGCAACACTGTATTTCCTAATAACGTGGTATTCTTACACATTCTTTCGAGAGAAAAATCTCCTCTTCGTTCTCTTTTGATGCTACACGCTTAGACATACACGCAACACCAAAGCTTTTCGAATTACAAGGTGTTGTTCAGGAAAAACAAGATAATTTCGCACGATGCGGGATTTTCTTAAAACGTGGTATTCTGACATATTTTTTTGATAGAAAACTCTCCTTTGTGTTCTCTTTTGAGTCTACACGCTTAGACATACACGCACCACCAAAGCTTATCGAGTCCAATGTGTTGTTTAGGCAAAACAAGATAAGTTCGCACGATGAAGGATTTCCTTCAAACGTGGTATTCTGACATATTTTTTCGCGAGAAAATTCTCCTGTGGGTTCTCTTTTGAGGCTACCCATTTACACAAACACACAACACCAAATCTTTTGGAGTTACATCGTGTTGTTTAGGAAAAACAAGATAATTTTGCATGATGTGTTATTTCTTCTTGTAAAGTTTAAGTATTTCTAATACGTACGTATTTGTTTTTACTCTGCAACACTGTATTTCCTTATAACGTGGTATTCTTACGTATTCTTTTGAGAGAAAACTTTCTGCTGCATTCTCTTTTGACGCTAAATGCTTAGACATACACGCAACACCAAAGCTTTTCGAGTTACAACGTGTTGTTTAAGAAAAACAACATAATTTCGCACGAAGCGGGATATCCTTAAAACGTGGTATTCTAACATATTTTTTCGAGTGAAAACTCTCCTGTGCATACTCTTTTGAGGTTACACGATTAGACATACACGCCACTTCAATTATTTTCAAATTACAACCTTTTGTTTAGGAAATACAAGATAATTTTATACCATGCGTTATTTCTTCTCGTAAATTTAAGTGTTTCTAATATGTACGTATTTGTCTTTACTCTGCAAAATTGTATTTCCTTGTAACATGGTATTCTGACATATTCTTGCGAGAGAAAACTCTCCTGTGTGTTCTCTTTTGAGGCTACAAGCTTAGACATACACGCAACACCAAATCTTTTCGAGTTACAAGGTGTTGTTTAGGAAAAACAAGATAATTTTGCATGATGCGTTATTTTTTCTTGTAAAGTTTAAGTATTTCTAATAGGTACGTATTTGTCTTTACTCTGGAACACTATATTTCCTTATAACGTGGTATTCTTACATATTCTTTCGAGAGAAAACTCTCCTGTGCATTCTCTATTGAGGCTGCATCTTAGATTAAAACGCAACACCAAAGCTTTTCGAGTTACAACAAGTAGTTTAGGAAAAAAAAAGATAATTTCTCATGACGCGGGATTTCCTAAAACGTGGTATTCTGACATATTTTTTCGAGAAAAAACTCTCCTGTGCATTCTATTTTGAGGCTACACGCTTAGACATACACGCAACACCAAAGCTTTTCAAGTTACAACGTTACTTGTCTTTACTCTGCAACACTGTATTTCCTTATAACGTGGTATTCTTACATATTCTTGCGAGAGAAATCTCTCCTGTGCATACTATTTTGAGGCTACACGCTTAGACATACACGCAACACCAATGCTTTTCGAGTTACAACATGTTGTTTAGGAAAAACAAGATAATTACGCACGATGCGGCATTTCCATAACACGTGGTATTCTGACATATATTTTCGAGAGAAAACTCTCCTGTGCGTTCTCTTTTGAGGCTACACGCTTAGACATACACGCAACACCAAAGCTTTTCAAGTTACAACGTGTTCTTTAGGAAAAACAAGATAATTTCACATGATGAGGGATTTCCTTAAAACGTGGTACTCTGACATATTTTTTCGAGAGTAAGCTCACCTGTGCGTTCTCTTTTGAGGCTACACGCTTAGACATACACACAATACCAAAGCTATTCGAGTTACAACGTGTTGTTTAGGAAAAACAAGATAATTTTGACTATGCGTTATTTCTTCTTGTAAAGTGTAAGTTTTTCTAATAAGTACATATTTGTCTTACTCTGCAACACGGTATTTCCTTATAATGTGGTATTCTTACATATTCTTTTGAGAGAAAACTCTCCTGTGCGTTCTCTTTTGAGGCTACATGCTTAGGCATACACGCAACACCAAAGCTTTTCGAGTTACAACGTGTTCATTAAGAAAAACAAGATAATTTCGCACATTACGGGATTTCCTTAATACGTGGTATTCTGACATAGTTTTTCGAGAAAACTCTCCTTTGCATTCTCTTTTGAGGCTACAAGCTTAGACATAAACATAACACAAAATCTTTTCGAGTTACAACGTGTTGTATATGAAAAAAAGATAGTTTCACACGATGCAGGATTTCCTTAAAACGTGGTATTCTGACATATTTTTTCGAGAGAAATTTCTCCTGTGGGTTCTCTTTTGATGGTACAAGTTTAGACATACACACAACACCAAATCTTTTCGAGCTAAAACGTGTTGTTTAGGAAATACTAGATAATTTAGTACGATGCATTATTTCTTCCCGTAAAGTTTAAGTATTTCTAATTTATAGTATTTGTCTTTACTTTGTAAAACTGTATTTCCTTGTAACATGGTATTCTTATACATTCTTGCGAGAGAAAACTTTCCTGTGCATTCTCTTTTGAGGCCACACACTTAGACATACACCCAACACCAAAGTTTTCGAGTTAAAACATGTTGTTTAGGAAAAACAAGATAATTACGCACGATGCAGGATTTCCATAAAACGTGGTATTCTGACATATTTTTTTTTCGAGAGAAAATGCTCCTGTGGATTCTCTTTTGAGGCTACACGTTTAGACATACACGAAACACCAAATCTTTTCGAGTTACAACGTGTTGTTTAGGAAATACAAGATAATTTTTTACGATGCGTTATTTCTTCTTGCAAAGTTAAAGTATTTCTAATATGTATGTATTTGTCTTTACTCTGCAACACTGTATTTCCTTATAACGTGGCATTCTTACATATTCTTTCGAGAGAAAACTCTCCTGTGCGTTCTCTTTTGAGGCTACATGCTTACACATACACGCAATACCAAAGCTTTTCAAGTTACAACGTGTTTAAGAAAAACAAGATAATTTCGCACAATGCAGGATTTCCTTAAAACGTGGTATTCTGACATATTTTTTTTTGAGATCAAACCCTCCTGTGCATTCTCTTTTGTGGCTAAAAGCTTAGACATACACGCAACACAAAATCGTGTTGAGTTACCACATGATGTTTAGGAAAAACTAGATAATATTGCATGATGCGTTATTTCTTCTTGTAAAGTTTAAGTATTTCCAATACGTACATATTTGTCTTAACTCTGCAACACTGTATTTCCTTATAATGTGGTATTCTTACATATTCTTTCGAGAGAAAGCTCTCCTGTGCATTCTCTTTTGAGGCTGCACGCTTAGACAAAAACGCAACACCAAAGCTTTTCGAGTTACAACAAGTTGTTTAGGAAAAACAAGATAATTTCACACGATACGGGATTTTCTTAAAACGTGGTATTCTGACGTATTTTTTCGATAGAAAACTCTCCTGTGCGTTCTCTTTTGAGGCTACACGCTTAGACATACACGCAACACCTAAGCTTTTCGAGTTACAACGTGTCGTTTAGGAAAAACAAGATAATTTCGCATGAAGCAGGATTATTTAAAATGTGGTATTCTGACATATTTTTTCGAGAGAAAATTCTCCTTTGGGTTCTCTTTCGAGGCTACATATTTACACATACACAGAACACCAAATCTTTTCTAGTTACAACGTGTTGTTTAGGAAATACAAGATAATTTTTTTGTTGTTTTTTTTTTTTTTTTGTATTTCTTTTTTTTTGTTTTTTTTTTGTTTTTTATTTTTTAATTCAGTATATTTTTATTTACATTTCAAACGATTTCCCCTTTCCCAGCCCCCCAATCCCAAAAAGTCCCGTAAGCCTCCTTCTCTCCCTCTGTCCTCCAACCCACTCCTTCCCACTTCCCCGTTCTGGTTTTGCTGAATACTGCTTCATTGAGTCTTTCCAGAACAAGGGGCCATTCTTCCTTTCTTCTTGTACCTCATTTGATGTGTAGATTATGCTTTGGGTAATCCAGGTTTCTAGGTTAATATCCACTTATTAGTGAGTGCATACCATGATTCATCTTTTGAGTCTGGGTTACCTCACTTAGTATGATGTTCTCTAGGTCCATCCATTTGCCTAAGAATTTCATGAATTCATTGTTTCTAATGGCTGAATAGTACTCCATTGTGTAGATATACCAAATTTTTTGCATCCACTCCTCTGTTGAGGGATACCTGGATTCTTTCCAGCACCTGGCAATTATAAATAGGGCTGCTATGAACATAGTAGAGCATGTATCCTTATTACATGGTGGGGAATCCTCTGGGTATATGCCCAGGAGTGGTATGATGAGTTATTTCTTCTCGTAAAGTTTAAGTATTTCTAATATGTAAGTATTTGTCTTTACTCTGCAACACTGTATTTCCTTATAACGTGGTATTCTTACATATTCTTGTGAGAGAAATCTCTCCTGTGCATACTCTTTTGAGGCTACATGCTTAGACATACACACAACACCAATGCTTTTCGAGTTACAACATGTTGTTTAGGAAAAACAAGATAATTACGCACGATGCGGCATTTCCATAACACGTGGTATTCTGACATATATTTTCGAGAGAAAACTCTCCTGTGCGTTCTCTTTTGAGGCTACAAGCTTAGACATACATGCAACACCAAATCTTTTCGAGTTACAATGTGTTGTTTAAGAAATACAAGATAATTTTGTACGATGCATTATTTCTTCTCGTAAAGTTTAAGTATTTCTACTACGTACGTATTTGTCTTTATTCTGCAACACTTTATTTCCTTATGACGTGGTATTCTTACATATTCTTTCGAGGGAAAACTCTCCTGTGCATCCTATTTTGAGGCTACACGCTTAGACATACACGCAACACCAAATCTTTTCGAGTTACAACGTGTTGTACAGGAAAAACAAGATAATTTTGCACGATGCGGGATTTCTTTGAAATGTGGTTTTCAGACATACTTTTTCGAGAGAAAACTCTCCTGTGCGTTCTCTTTTGAGGCTATAAGCTTTGACATACATGCCACATCAAATCTTTTCAAGTTACAACCTGTTCTTTAGGAAATACAAGATGATTTTGTAAGATGCGTTACTTCTTCTTGTAAGTTTAAGTATTTCCAATATGTACGTATTTGTCTTTACTCTGAAACACTTTATTTTTTTATAACGTGGTATTCTACATATTCTTTCGAGAGAAAACTCTCCTGTGCGTTCTCTTTTGAGGCTACGTGCTTAGACATACACGCAACACCAAAGCTTTTCAAGTTACAACGTGTTGTTTAGGAAAAACAAGATAATTTTGCACGATGAGGGATTTCCTTAAAACGTGGTATTCTGACATATTTTTTTGAGAGAAAACTCTCCTGTGCGTTCTCTTTTGAGGCTACATGCTTAGGCATACACGCAACACCAAAGCTTTTCGAGTTACAACGTGTTCTTTAAGAAAAACAAGATAATTTCGCACAATGCGGGATTTCCTGAAAACGTGGTATTCTGACATAGTTTTTCGAGAGAAAACTCACCTTTGCATTCTCTTTTGAGGCTACAAGCGTAGACATACATGTAACACAAAATCTTTTCGAGTTACAACGTGTTGTTTACGAAAAAAAAAGATAATTTCACATGATGCAGGATTTCCTTAAAACGTGGTATTCTGACATATTTTTTGTGAGTAATTTCTCTAGTGGGTTCTCTTTTGATGCTACATGTTTAGACATACACACAACACCAAATCTTTTCGAGTTAAAACATGTTGTTTAGGAAATACTAGATAATTTTGTACGATGCATTATTTTTTCTCGTAAAGTTTAAGTATTTCTAATTTATAGGTCTTTGTCTTTACTCTGTAAAACTGTATTTCCTTGAAACGTGGTAATCTTCTATATTCTTGCGAGAGAAAACTTTCTTGTGCATTCTCTTTTGAGGCTACACACTTTGACATACATGCAACACCAAAGCTTTTCGAGTTAAAACATTTTGTTTAGGAAAAAAAAAAACATAATTAGACCCGATGCAGGATTTCCTTAAAATGTGGTATTCTGACATATTTTTTCGAGAGAAAATACTCCTGTGGGTTCTCTTTTGAGGCTACACGTTTAGGCATACACGGTACACCATATCTTTTCGAGTTACAACGTGTTGTTTAGGAAATACAAGATAATTTTTTACGATGCGTTATTTCTTCTTGTAAAGTTAAAGTATTTCGAATATGTACGTATTTGTCTTTACTCTGCAACACTGTATTTCCTTATAACGTGGCATTCTTACATATTCTTTCGAGAGAAAACTCTCCTGTGTGTTCTCTTTTGAGGCTACATGCTTACACATACACGCAATACCAAAGCTTTTCGAGTTACAACGTGCTGTTTAAGAAAAACGAGATAATCTCGCACAATGAGGGATTTCCTTAAAACGTGGTATTCTGACACATTTTTTTTTTAAGATCAAACCCTCCTGTGCATTCTCTTTTGTGGCTAAAAGCTTAGACATACACGCAACACAAAATCGTGTTGAGTTACCACATGATGTTTAGGAAAAACTAGATAATATTGCATGATGTGTTATTTCTTCTTGTAAAGTTTAAGTATTTCCAATACGTACATATTTGTCTTAACTCTGCAACACTGTATTTCCTTATAATGTGGTATTCTTACATATTCTTTCGAGAGAAATCTCTCCCGTGCGTTCTCTTTTGAGGCTGCACGCTTAGACAAAAACGCAACACCAAAGCTTTTCGAGTTACAACAAGTTGTTTAGGAAAAACAAGATAATTTCACACGATACGGGATTTTCTTACAACGTGGTATTCTGATGTATTTTTTCGATAGAAAACTCTCCTGTGCATTCTCTTTTGAGGCTACATGCTTAGACATACACGCAACACGTAAGCTTTTCGAGTTACAACGTGTTGTTTAGGAAAAACAAGATAATTTCACATGAAGCAGGATTACTTTAAAACGTGGTATTCTGACATATTTTTTCGAGAGAAAATTCTCCTGTGGGTTCTCTTTTGAGGTTACAAATTTACACATACACAGAACACCAAATCTTTTCTAGTTACAACGTGTTGTTTAGGAAATACAAGATAATTTTTTTGTTGGTTTTTTTTTTTTATTTTTTTTTGTTTTTTTTTGTTTTTTATTTTTTTATTCGGTATATTTTTATTTACATTTCAAACGATTTCCCCTTTCCTAGCCCCCCAATCCCAAAAAGTCCTGTAAGCCTCCTTCTCTCCATCTGTCCTCCAACCCACTCCTTCCCACTTCCCCATTCTGGTTTTGCTGAATACTGCTTCATTGAGTCTTTCCAGAAAAAGGGGCCATTCTTCCTTTCTTCTTGTACCTCATTTGATGTATAGATTATGCTTTGGGTAATCCAGGTTTCTAGGTTAATATCCACTTATTAGTGAGTGCATACCATGATTCATCTTTTGAGTCTGGGTTACCTCACTTAGTATGATGTTTTCTAGGTCCATCCATTTGCCTAAGAATTTCATGAATTCATTGTTTCTAATGGCTGAATAGTACTCCATTGTGTAGATATACCAAATTTTTTGCATCCACTCCTCTGTTAAGGGATACCTGGATTCTTTCCAGCACCTGGCAATTATAAATAGGTCTGCTATGAACATAGTAGAGCATGTATCCTTATTACATAGTGGGGAATCCTCTGGGTATATGCCCAGGAGTGGTACGATGAGTTATTTCTTCTCGTAAAGTTTAAGTATTTCTAATATGTAAGTATTTGTCTTTACTCTGCAACACTGTATTTCCTTATAACGTGAATTCTTACATATTCTTTAGAGAGAAAACTCTTTTGAGGCTACACGCTTAGACATACACACAATACCAATGCTTTTAGAGTTACAACATGTTGCTTAGGAAAAACAAGATAATTACGCACGATGAGGCATTTCCATAACACGTGGTATTCTGACATATATTTTTGAGAGAAAACTCTTGAAAGAATATGTAAGAATACCACGTGATAAGGAAATACAGTGTTGCAGAGTAAAGACAAATACGTACGTATTAGAAATACTTAAAATGTACGAGAAGAAATAACACATCGTAAAAAATTTTCTTGTATATCCTAAACAACACGTTGTAACTCAAAAAGATTTGGTGTTGCGTGTATAGTACATAGAAGTATAGTACATAGTTCTGAGAAGCATAGTACAAAATTTTCTTGTATGTCCTAAACAGCACTTTGTAACCAAAAATATTTGGTGTTGTATGTATGTCTAATCGTGTAGCCTCAAGAGAGAATCTACAGAAGAATTTTCTCTCAAAAAAAATGTCAAATACCACGTTTTAAGGAAATCCCGCATCATGCGAAATTATCTTGTTTTTCCTAAACAACACGTTGTAACTCGAAAGATTTGGTGTTGCCTGTATGCCTAAGCATGTAGCCTCAAAAGAGAATGCACAGGAGAGTTTTCTCTCAAAAGAATATGTAAGGATACTACGTTATAAGGAAATACAGTGTTGCAGAGGAATGACAAATATGTTCGTATTAGAAATACTTAAACTTAACAGTAGAAATAACGCATCGTACAAAATTATCTTGTATTTCCTCAACAACACGTTGTAACTCAAAAAGATTTGATGTTGCGTGTATGTCTAAACGTGTAGCCTCAAAGGAGAACCCATTGGAGAATTTTCTCTCAAAAAATATGTCATAACACCACGTTTTAAGGAAATCCGGCAACGTGCGAAATTATTATGTTTTTCCTAAACAACACGTTGTAACTCGAAATCCTTTGGTGTTGCGTGTATGTATAAGCATGTAGCCTCAAAAGAGAACGCACAGGAGAGTTTTCTCTCGAAAGAATATGTAAGCATACCACGTTATAAGGAAATACAGTGTTGCAGAGTAAAGACAAATACGTACTTATTAGAAATACGTAAACTTTACTAGAAGAAATAACGCATCGTACAAAATTATCTTGTATTTCCTAAACAACAAGTTGTAACTCGAAAGGATTTGGTATTGCCTGTATGTCTAAACATGTAGCCTCCAAAGAGAACCCACAGGAGAATTTTCCTTCAATAAATATGTCATAATACCATGTTTTAAGGAAATTCTGCATCATGCAAAATTATCTTGTTTTTCCTAAACAACACATTGTAACTCGAAAAGCTTTGGTGTTGCCTGTATGTCTAAGCGTGTAGCCTCAAAAGAAAATGCACAGGAGTGTTTTTTCTCGAAAGAATATGTAAGAATACCACGTTATAAGGAAATACAATGTTGCAGAGTAAAGACAAATACATATGTATTGGAAATACTTAAACTTTACGAGAAGAAATAACGCATCATGCAAAATTATGTTGTTTTTCCTAAACAAAACATTGTAACTCAAAAATATTTGGTGATTCGTGTATGTCTAAGGTTGTAGCCTCAAAAGAGAACGCACAGGAGAGTTTTCTCTCAAAAAAATATGTAAAAATACCACATTATAAGGAAATACAGTGTTGCAGAGTAAACACAAATACATACATATTAGAAATACTTAAACTTTACTCAAAGAAATAATGCATCTTACAAAGTTATCTTGTATTTCCTAAATAACACGTTGTAACTCAAAAAGATTTGGTGTTGCGTGTATGTCTCAGCGTTTAGCCTCAAAAGAGAATGCACAGCAGAGTTTTCTGTCGAAAGAATATGTAAGAATACCACGTTATATGGAAATACAGTGTTGCAGAGTAAAGACAAATACGTATGTATTGGAAATACTTAAACTTTACGAGAGAAATAACACATCGTGCAACGTTATCTTGTTTTTCCTAAACAACACGTTTTAACTCGAAAAGATTTGGTGTTGCATGTATGTCTAAATGTGTAGCCTCAAAAGAGAACCCACAAGAGAATTTTCTCTCGAAAAAATATGTCAGAATACCAAGTTTTAGGGAATCCTGCATCGTGCGAAATTATCTTGTTATTTCTAAACAACATGTTGTAACTCGAAAAGCTTTGGTGTTGCTTGTATGTCTCAGCGTGTAGCCTCAAAAGAGAATGCACAAGAGAGTTTTCTCTCGAAAAAATTTGTCACAATACACCATTTGTAGGAAATCCTGCATCATGAGAAATTATCTTTTTTTCTCCTTAACAACTCGTTGTAACTCGAAAGCTTTGGTGTTGTGTTTTTGTCTTAGCGTGCAGCCTCAAAAGAGAATGCACAGGAGAGTTTTCTCTCGAAAGAATATGTAAGAATATCACGTTATAAGGAAATACAGTGTTGCAGAGTAAAGAAAATACGTACGTATTGGAAATACATTAACTTTAGAAGAAGAAATAATGCATCGTGCAAAATTATATTGTTTTTTGTAAACAACACCTTGTAACTAGAAAAGCTTTGGTGTTGCGTGTATGTCTAAGGGTATAGCCTCAAAAGAGAACGCACAGGAGAGTTTTTTCTCGAAAGAATATGTAAAAATACCACGTTATAAGGAAATACAGAGTTGCAGAGTAAAGACAAATACGTATGTATGGGAAATACTTAAACTTTACGAGAAGAAATAACGCATCATGAAAAATTAACATGTTTTTCCTAAAAAACACGTTGTAACTCGAAAGGATTTGGTGTTGCGTGTATGTCAAAGTGTGTAGCCTCAAAAGAGAACGCACAGGAGAGTTTTCTCTCGAAAAAATAATGTCAGAATACCACGTTTTAAGGAAATCCTGCATCGTGCAAAATTATCTTGTTTTTCCTAAACAAAATGTTTTAACTTGAAAAGCTTTGGTGTTGCGTGTTTGTCTAAGTGTGTAGCCTCAAAAGAGAATGCCCAGGAGAGTTTTCTTTCGCAAGAATATGTAAGAATACCACGTTACAAGGAAATACAGTTTTCCAGAGTAAAGACAAATACGTACATATTAGAAGTACTTAAACTTTACGAGAAGAAATAACACATTGTACAAAATTATCTTGTATTCCCTAAACAACACGTTGTAATTTGTAAAGATTTGGTGTGGCGAGTATGTCTAAGCGTGTAGTCTCAAAAGAGAACGCACAGGAGAATTTCCTCTCGACGTTTTAAGGAAATCCCGCATAGTGTGAAATTATCTTTTTTTTTCCTAAACAATACATCGTTATTCGAAAATATTTGGTGTTGCGTGTATGTCTAAGTGTGTAGCCTCAAAAGAGAACGCACAGGAGTGTTTTCTATCGATAAAATATGTCACAATACCACATTTTATAGAAATCCTGCATCATGCGTAATTATCTTGGTTTTCCTAAACAACATGTTTTAACTTGAAAAACTTTGGTGTTGCGTGTATGTCTGATAGTGGAGCCTCAAAAGATAATGCACAGGAGAGTTTTCTCTCACAAGATATGTAAGAATACCACTTTACAAGGAAATACAGTTTTACAGAGTAAAGACAAATACATACATATTAGAAATACTTAAACTTTACGAGAAGAAATAACGTGTAGTTCAAAATTATCTTGTATTTCCTAAACAACATGTTCTAACTCGAAAAGATTTGGTGTGGCGTATATGTCTAAGCATGTAGCCTCAAAAAGGAACGCACAGGAGAGTTTTCTCTCGAAAAAATGTGTCAGAATGCCACGTTTTAAGGAAATCCCGCATCGTGCGAAATTATCTTGTGTTTCCTAAACAACACTTTGTAACTCGAAAAGCTTTGGTGTTGCATGTAGGTCTAAGCCTGTTGCCTCAAAAGAGAACACACAGGCGAGTTTTCTCTCGAAAGAATACATAAGAATACCACGTTATAAGGAAATACAGTGTTGCAGAGTAAAGACAAAGTATTACGGATTCAAAATACTTAAACTTTACGAAAAGAAATAACGCATCGTGAAAAATTATCTTGTTTTTACTAAACAACACGTTGTAACTTGAAAGGATTTGGTGTTGCGTGTATGTCCAAGCTTGTAGCCTCAAAGGGAACGCACAGGAGAGTTTTATCTCGAAAATATCTGTCAGAATACCACTTTTTAAGGAAATCCCGCATCGTGCGAAATTATCTTATTTTTCCTAAACAACACGTTGTAACTCGAAATGCTTTGGTATTGCTTGTATGTCTAAGCATGTAGCCTTTAAAGAGAACGCACAGTAGAGTTTTCTCTCGAAAGAATATCAAGAATACCACGTTATAAGGAAATACAGTGTTGCAGAGTAAAGACAAATACGTACGTATTAGAAATACTTAAACTTTACGAGAAGAAATAACGCATCGTACAAAATTATCTTGCATTTCCTAAACAACACGTTGTAACTCGAAATGATTTGGTGTTGCGTGTATGTCTAAGTGTGTAGCCTCAAACGAGAAGGCACAAGACTGTTTTCTCTCGAAAGAATATGTAAGAATACCAAGTTACAAGGAAATAGAGTGTTGCAGAGTAAAGACAAATACGTACATATTATAAATACTTAAACTTTGAGAAGAAATAATGCTCCATACAAAATTATCTTGTATTTCCTAAACAAAAAGCTGAAATTGGAAAGGATTTGTTGTTGCGTGTATGTATAATCTTGTAGCTGTAACAAAAGAACGCACAGGAGAGTTTTCCCTCTAAAAAAATATGTCAGAATACCACGTTTTAAGGAAATCCCTCATCGTGCGAAATTATCTTGTTTTCCTAAACAACACGTTGTAACTCGAAAAGCTTGGGAGTTTCTTGTATGTGTAAGGGTGCAGCCTCAAAAGAGAACGCACAGGAGAGTTTTCTCTCAAAACAATATGTAAGAATGCCACGTTATAAGGAAATACAGTGTTGCAGAGTAAAGACAAATATGTACGTTTTAAAAATACTTAAACTTTATGAGAAGAAATACCGCATCGTACAAAATTTTCTTGTATTTCCTAAACAACACGTTGTAACTCGAAAACATTTGGTGTTGCGTGTATGTCTGAACATGTAGCCTCAAAAGAGAACCCACAGGAGAATGTTCTCTCGAAAAAATATATCAGAATACCACATTTTATGGAAATCCCACATCATGCGAAATTATCTTGTTTTTCCTAAACAACACGTTGTAACTCGAAAAGCTTTGGTGTTGCTTTTATGTTTAAGCGTGTAGCCTCAATAGAGAATGCACAGGAGAGTTTTCTCTCGAAAGAATATATATGAATATCACGTTATAAGGAAATACAATGTTGCAGAGTAAAGAAAAATATATACATAGTAGAAATACATAAGCTTTACGAGAAGAAATAATGCATCGTGCAAAATTATCTTGTATATCCTAAACAACACATTGTAACTTGAAAAGATTTGGTGTTGCGTGTATGGCTAAACGTGTAGCCTCAAAAGAAAACCCACGGGAGAATTTTCTCTCGAAAAAATATGTCAGAATACCATGTTTTATGGAAATCCCGCAACTTGCGAAATTATATTGTTTTTCCTTAACAACACGTTATAACTCGAAAAGCTTTAGTGTTGCATGTATATCTAAGCGTGTAGCCTCAAAAGAGAATGCACAGGAGAGTTTTCTCTCGAAAAAATATGTCAGAATACCACGTTTTAAGGAAATCCCGCATCGTGCGAAATTATCTTGTTTTTCTTAAACAACACGTTGTAACTTGAAAAGCTATGGTGTTGCATGTATGTCTAAGCGTGGAGCTTCAAAAGGGAACGCACAGGAGAGTTTTCTCTCGAAAGAATATGTAAGAATACAACGTTAAAAGGAAATACAGTGTTGCAGAGTAAAGACAAATAAGTACTTATAGGACATACTTAAACTTTACGAGAAGAAATAAGGCATCGTGCAAAATAATCTTGTTTTTCCTAAACAACACGTTGTAACTCAAAAAGATTTTGTGTTGTGTGTATGTCTAAGCTTGTAGCCTCAAAAGAGAATGGACAGGAGAGTTTTCTCTCAAAAAATGTTTCAGAATACCACGTTTTAAGGAAATCCCGCATCGTGAGAAATTGTCTGGTTTTTCTTAAACAACAGGTTGTAACTCGAAAAACTTTGGTGTTGTGTGTATGTCAAAGTGTGTAGCCTCAAAGAAGAACACACAGG
The DNA here is from genome assembly GCF_947179515.1 of Apodemus sylvaticus. NCBI lineage: Eukaryota > Metazoa > Chordata > Mammalia > Rodentia > Muridae > Apodemus > Apodemus sylvaticus. Next base: position 79,063,943 of record NC_067488.1, on the reverse strand, counting down.
AGAGTTTTTTCTCGAAAGAATATGTAAAAATACCACGTTAAAAGGAAATACAGTGTTGCAGAGTAAAGACAAATACATTCTTTTTGGAAATACTTAAACTTTACGAGAAGAAATAACGTATCGTGCAAAATTATCTTGTTTTTCCTAAACAACAGGTTGTAACACGAAAAGATTTGCTGTTGCATGTATGTCTAAGCGTGTAGCCTCAAAAGAGACAGCACAGTCGAGTTTTCTCTCGAAAAAATATGTCAGAATATCACGTTTTAAGGAAATCCTGCATCGTGCGAAATTATCTTGTTTTTCCTAAACAACATGTTTTAACTCAAAAAGCTTTGGTGTTGCGTATATGTCTACATGTGTAGCCTCAAAAGAAAATGCACAGGAGAGTTTTCTCTCGCAAGAATATGTAAGAATACCACGTTACAAGGAAATACAGTTTTGCAGAGTAAAGACAAATACGTACCTATTAGAAATACTTAAACTTTACGAGAAGAAATAACGCATCGTACAAAATTATCTTGTATTTCCTAAACAACACGTTATAACTCGAAAGGATTTGTTGGGGCGTGAATGTCTAAGCGTTTAGCCTCAAAAGAGAATGCACAGGAGAGTTTTCCATCGAAAAAATATGTCAGAATACCACGATTTAAGGAAATCTTGCATCGTTCGAAATTATCATGTTTTTCTTAAACAACACGTTGTAACTCGAAAAACTTTGGTTTTCCGTGTATGTCTAAGCATGTAGCCTCAAAAGAGAACGCACAGGAGCGTTTTCTCTTGAAAGAATATGTAAGAATACCACATTATAAGGAAATACTGTGTTGCAGAGTAAAGACAACTGCGTATGTTTAGACATACTTAAACTTTACGAGAAGAAATAACGCATCATGCAAAATTATCTTGTTTATTCTAAATAACACGTTGTAACTCGACAGGTTTTGGTGTTGCGTGTATGTCTAAGAGTGTAGCCTCAAAAGAGAACGCACAGGAGATTTTTCTCTCGAAAGAATATGTAAGAATACCACGTTATAAGGAAATACACTGTTGCAGATCAAAGACAAATATGTATGTATAAGAAATACTTAAACTTTACGAGAAGAAATAACACATCATAAAAAATTATCTTGTATTTCCTAAAAAACTCGTTGTAACTCGAAAAGATTTGGTGTTGTGTGTATGTCTAAATGTGTAGCCTCAAAAGAGAACCCACAGGAGAATTTTCTCTCAAAAAAATATGTCAGAAAACAACGTTTTAAGGAAATGGTGCATCGTGCGAAATTATCTTGTTTTTCCTAAACAACACATTTTAACTTTGAATAGCTTTGGTGTTGTGTGTATGTCTAAGCGTGTAGCCTCAAAAGAGAATGCACAGGAGAGTTTTCTCTTGAAAAAAATGTGTCAGAATACCACGTTTTAAGGAAATCCCGCATCGTGCGAAATTATCTTGTTTTTCCTAAACAACACGTTGTAATGTGTAAAGCTTTGGTGTTGCGTGTATGTCTAAGCATGTAGCCTCAAAAGAGAATGCACAGGAGAGTTTCTCTCGATAGAATATGTAAGAGGACCGCGTTATAAGGAAATACAGTCTTGCAGAGTAAAGACAAATATGTACGTATTAGAAACACTTGAACTTTAAGAGAAGAAATAAGGCATCGTGCAATATTATCTTGTTTTTCCTAAACAACACGTTGTAACTCAAAAAGATTTAGTGTTGCATGTATGTCTAAGCTTGTAGCCTCAAAAGAGAACACACAAGAGAGTTTTCTCTCGAACAAATATGTCAGAATACCACGTGTTAAGGAAATGCTGCATCGTACGTGATTATCTTGTTTTTCCTATACAACATGCTGTAACTCAAAAAACATTGGTGTTGCGTGTATGTCTAATCGTGTAGCCTCAAATGAATATGCACAGGAGAGTTTTCTCTCGCAAGAATATGTAAGAATACCACGTTATAAGGAAATACAGTGTTGCAGAGTAAAGACAAATACTTACATATTAGAAATACTTAAACTTTACAAGAAGAAATAACTCATTCGTAAAAAAAATATCTTGAATTTCCTAAACAACACATTTTTACTCCAAAAGATTTCGTGTTGCATGTATGTCTAAGCGTGTATCCTCAAAAGAGAACGCACAGGAGGGTTTCCACTCGAAAAAATATGTCAGAATACCTTGTTTTAAGGAAATCGCGCAGATGCGAAAATATCTTGTTTTTCTTAAACAACACATTGTAACTAGAAAAGCTTTGGTGTTGGGTTTATGTCTAAGCGTGTAGCCTCAAAAGAGAATGCACAGGAGAGTTTTCTCTCGAAAGAATATGTAAGAATACCACGTTATAAAAAAAAATACAGTGTTGCAGAGTAAAGACAATTACGTACGTATTACAAATACTTAAAGTTTATGAGAAGAAATAATGCATCGTAAAAAAATATCTTGTATTTCCTAAACAACACATTGTAACTCGAAAAGATTTGGTGTTGTGTGTATGTCTAAGCTTGTAGCCTCAAATGGGAACGCACAGGAGATTTTTTTTTCCCGAAATATATCTCAGAATACCACGTTTTAAAGAAATCCTGCATCATGAGAAATTATCTTGTTTTTCCTAAACAACACGTTGTAATTCGAAAAGCTTTGGTGTTGCGTGTATGTCTAAGTGTGTAGCCTCAAAAGAGAATGCATAGGAGAGTTTACTCTCGAAAAAATATGTCAGAATACCACTTTTTAAGAAAATCCCATATCGTGCAATATTATCTTGATTTTCCTAAACACCACATTGTAACTCGAAAAGCTTTGGTGTTGCGTTTTTGTCTAAGCATGCAGCCTCAAAAGAGAACTCACAGGAAAGTTTTCTCTCGAAAGAATATGTAAGAATACCATGTTATAAAGAAATAAAGTGTTGCAGAGTAAAGAAAAATACGTACGTATTGGAAATTCTTAAACTTTATGAGAAGAAATAACGCATCGTAAAAAATTATCTTTTACTTCCTAAACAACACGTTGTAACTCGAAAAGATTTGGTGTTGCGTGTATGTATAAGTGTGTATCCTCAAAGGAGAATGCACAGGAGAGTTTTCTCTCGAAAAAGATATGTCAGAATACCACGTTTTAAGGAAATCCCGCATCGTTTGAAATTATCTTGTTTTTCTTAAACAACACGTGGTAACTCGAAAATTTTTGGTGTTCCGTCTATGTCTAAGCGTGTAGCCTCAAAGGAGAACGCACAGTAGAGATTTCTCTTGAAAGAATATGTAAGAATACCACGTTATAAGGAAATACAGTGTTGCAGAATAAAGACAAATACGTACGTATTAGAAATACTTAAACTTACGAGAAGAAATAATGCATTGTAAAAATTATCTTGTATTTCCTAAACAACACATTGTAATTAGAAAAGATTTGTTGTTGTGTGTATGTGCAAATGTGTAGCCTCGAAAGAGAACCCACAGGAGAATTTTCTCTCGAAAAAATACGTCAGATTATCACGTTTTAAAGAAATCCTGCATCATGCGAAATTATCTTGTTTTTCCTAAACAACACGTTGTAACTCGAAAAGCTTTGGTTTTGCGTGTATGTCTAAGCGTCTAGCCTCAAAAGAGAACGCACAGGAGAGTTTTCTCTCTAAAGAATATGTAAGAATACCACGTTATAAGGAAATACTGTTTTGCAGAGTAAAGACAAATACGTACGTATTATAAATACTTAAATTTTACAAGAAGAAATAACGAATCATTATCTTGTATTTCCTAAACAACACCGTGTAACTCGAAAAGATTTGGTGTTGTGTCTTTGTCTAAATGTGTAGCCTCAAAAGAGGACCCACAGGAGAATTTTCTCTCGAAAAAATATGTCAGAATACCACGTTTTAAGTAAATCCTGCATCGTGAGAAATTGTTTTTCCTAAACAACACGTTGGAACTCGAAAAGCGTTGGTGTAGCTTGTATGTCTCAGCGTGTAGCCTCAAAAGAGAACACACAGGAGTGTTTTCTCTCGAAAAAATATGTCTGAATACCACGATTTAAGGAAATCCTGCATCGGGCGAAATTATCTTTTTTTTTTCCTAAACAACTTGTTGGAACTCGAAAAGCTTTGGTGTTGTGGTTTTGTCTAAGCGTGCAGCATCAAAAGAGAATGCACAGAACAGTTTTCTCTCAAAAGAATATGTAAGAATACCACGTTATAAGGAAATACATTGTTGCAGATTAAAGACAAATACGTACAAATTGGAAATACTTAAACTTTACGAGAAAAAATAACGCATCATGCATAATTATCTTGTTTTTCCTAAACAACACGTTGTAACTCGAAAAGATTTTGTGTTGCCTGTATGTCTAAGATTGTAGCTTCAAGGGGAACGCCCAGGAGAGTTTTCTCTCCATAAAATATGTCAGAATACCACGTTATAAGGAAATCCCTCATCATGTGAATTTATCTGGTTTTTCCTAAACAACAAGAAGTAACTCGAAAAGATTTGGTGTTGCGTTTATGTCTAAGCATGTAGACTCAAAAGAGAACGCACAGGAGAGTTTTCTCTCGAAAAAATATGTCAGAATACCACCTTTTAAGTAAATCCAGTATCATGCGAATGCATCTTGGTTTTCCTAAACAACTTGTTGTAACTCGAAAAGCTTTGGTGTTGCATTTTTGTCTAAGCGTGCAGCCTCAAAAGAGAACGCACAGGACAGTTCTCTCTCAAAAGAATATGTAAGAATACCAAGTTATAAGGAAATACAGTGTTGCAGATTAAAGACAAATACGTACATATTGGAAAAACTTAAACTTTACAAGAAGAAATAACGCATCGTGCAATATTATCTTGTTTTTCCTAAATAACATGTTGTAACTCGAAAAGATTTTGTGTTGCGTGTATGTCTAAGCTTGTAGCCTCAAAAGAGCACACCCAGGAGAGATTTCTCTCCAAAAATATGTCAGAATACCACGTGTTAAGGAAATCCCGCATCGTGAGAAATTATTTTGTTTTTCCTAAACAATATGTTGTAACTCGAAAAGCTTTGGTGTTGCTTGTATGTCTCAGCGTGTAGACTCAAAAGAGAATGCAAAGGAGAGTTTTCTCTCGAAAAAAAAAATGTCAGAATACCACGTTTTAAGGAAATCCTGCATCGTGCGAAATTATCTTGTTTATCCTAAACAACATGTTTATCTCGAAAAGCTTTGGTGTTGCGTGTATGTCTAAGTGTGTAGCCTCAAAAGAGAATGCACAGGAGTGTTTTTTTCTCGCAAGAATATGTAATAATACCATGTTACAAGGAAATACAGTGTTGCAGATAAAAGACAAATACGTACATATTGGAAATACTTAAACTTTATGAGAAGAAATAACGCATCGTGAAAATTATCTTGTTTTTCCTAAACAACACGTTGTTACTCGCAGATTTTGTGTTGCGTGTATGTCTAAGCTTGCACCCTCAAAAGAGAACGCCCAGGAGAGTTTTCTCTCCAAAAATATGTCAGAATACCACGTTTTAAGGAAATCCCGCATGGTGTGAAATTATCTTGTTTTTCCTAAACTACACATTGTAACTCGAAAAGCTTTGGTGTTCCGTGTATGTCTAAGTGTGTAGCCTCAAAAGAGAGTGCACAGGAGAGTTTTCTCACTAAAGAATATGTAAGAATACCACGTTATAAGGAAATACAGTATTGCAGAGTAAAGGAAAATACGTACGTATTGGAAATACTTAAACTTTACAAGAAGAAATAACGCATCGTGCAAAATTATCTTGTTTTTTCTAAACAACACGTGGTAAGTCGAAAAGATGTGATGTTGCGTGTATGTCTAAGAATGTAGCCTCAAAGAGAACGCACAAGAGAGTTTTCTCTCGAAAGAATATGTAAGAATACCATGTTACAAGGAAATACAGTGTTGCAGAGTAAAGACAAATACGTACATATTAGAAACAGTTAAACATTAAGAGAAGAAATAAAGCATCGTAAAAAATTATCTTGTTTTTCTAAACAACACCTTGTAATTCAAAAGATTTGGTGTTGCGTGTATGTCTAAGCTTGTAGCCTCAAAAGAGAACGCACAGGAGAGTTTTCCCTCGAAAACATATGTTAGAGTACCACGTTTTAAGGAAATCCTGCATTGCGCGAAATTATCTTGTTTTTTTCTAAACAACACGTTGTAACTCGAAAAGCTTTCGTGTAGCTTGTATATCTCAGCATGTACCCTCAAAAGAGAAAACACAGGAGAGTTTTCTCTCGAAAAAATATGGCAGAATACCACGTTTTAAGGAAACCCTGCATCGTTGCGAAATTATCTTGTTTTTCCAAAACAACATGTTTTAACTCAAAAAGCTTTGGTGTTACGTGTATGTCTAAGTGTGTAGCCTCAAAAGAGAATGCACAGGAGAGTTTTATCTCGCACGAATATGTAAGAATACCACGTTACAAGGAAATACAGTTTTGCAGAGTAAAAACAAATACATACATATTAGAAATACTTAAACTTTACAAGAAGAAATAACGCATCATACAAAATTATCTAGTATTTCCTAAACAACACATTGTAACTCGAAAAGATTTGGTGTTGTGTGTATGTCTAAGCGTGTAGCCTAAAACAGAACGCACAGGAGAGTTTTCTCTCGAAAGAATATGCAAGAATACCACGTTACAAGGAAATACTGTGTTATAGAGTAAAGACAAATAAGTACGTATTAGAAATACTTAAACATTAAGAGAAGAAATAAAGCATTGTACAAAATTATCTTGTATTTCCTTAACAACACGTTGTAACTCGAAAAGATTTGGTGTTGCGTGTATGTCTATTCATGTAGCCTCAAAGGATAACGCCCAGGAGAGTTTTCTCTCGAAAAAATATGTCACAATATGATGAATTAAGGAAATACTGCATCGTGCGAAATTATCTTGTTTTTCTTAAACAACTCGTTGTAACTCGAAAAGCTTTGATGTTGCGTGTATGTCTAAGGGTGTAGCCTCAAAAGGGAACACACAGGAGAGTTTTCTCTCGAAAGAATATATAAGAATATCATGTTATAAGGAAATACAGTGTTGCAGAGTAAAGACAAATACATACGTAAAGGAAACACTTAAACTTTACGAGAAGAAATAAAGCATCATAAAATATTATCTTTTATTTCCTAAACAACATGTTGTAACTCGAAAACATTTGGTGTTGCATGTATGTCTAAGCATGTAGCCTCAAAAGAGAATGCACAGGAGAGTTTTCTCTCGAAAAAATATGTCAGAATACCATGTTTTAAGGAAATCCCGCATCTTGCGAAATTATCTTGTTTTTCCTAAACAAAACGTTGTAACTCGAAAAGCTTTGGAGTTGCATTTTTGTCTAAGCGTGCAGCCTCAAAAGAGAATGCACAGGACAGTTTCTCTCAAAAGAATATGTAAGAATACCACGTTATAAGGGAATACAGTGTTGCAGATTAAATAAAAATACGTACAAATTGGAAATACTTAAATTTTACGAGAAGAAATAACGCACCCTGCAAAATTATCTTGTTTTTCCTAAACAACACGTTGTAACTCAAAAAGATTTTGTGTTACGTGTATGTCTAAGCTTGTGGCCTCAAAAGAGAATGCACAGGAGAGTTTATTCTTGAAAAAATATGTCAGAATACCACCTTTTAAGGAAATCCCGCATCGTGCTAATTTATCTTGTTTTTCCTAAACAACACGATGTAACTCGAAAAGCTTTGGAGTGGCGTTTATGTCTAAGCGTGTAGCCTCAAAAGAGAACGTGCAGGAGAGTTTTCTCTCGAAAGAATATGTAAGAGTACCACGTTACAAGGAAATACAGTCTTGCAGAGTGAAGACAAATATGTACATATTAGAAATACTTAAACATTAAGAGAAGAAATAAAACATCGCAAAAAATTATCTTGTTTTTTCCTAAACAACACGTTGTAATTTGAAAAGATTTGGTGTTGCGTGTATGTCTAAGCTTGTAGCCTCAAAAGAGTACGCACAGGAGAGTTTTCCCTCAAAAACCTATGTCAAAATACCACGTTTTAAGGAAATCCTGCATCATGCGAAATTATCTTGTTTTTCCTAAACAACATGTTTTAACTCAAAAAGCTTTGGTATTGCGTGTATGTCTAAGTGTGTAGCCTTAAAGAGAAAGCACAGGAGAGTTTTGTCTCGCAAGAATATGTAAGAATACCACGTTACAATGAAATACAGTTTTGCAGATTAAAAACAAATACGTACATATTAGAAATACTTAAACTTTTCAAGAAGAAATAACGCATGGTACAAAATTATCTAGTATTTCCTAAACAACACGTTGTAACTCGAAATGATTTGGTGTGGCGTGTATGTCGAAGCGTGTAGCCTCAAAAGAGAACCCATAGGAGAATTTTCTCTCGAAAAAATATGTCAGAATACCACGTTTTAAGGAAATCCAGCATTGTGCGAAATTATCTTGTTTTTTCTAAACAACACGTTGTAGCTCGAAAAGCTTTGGTGTTGCGTGTATGTCTAAGCATGTAGCCTCAAAAGAGAACGAACAGGACAGTTTTCACTCGAAAGAATATGTAAGAATACCACGTTGTAAGGAAATACAGTGTTGCAGGGTAAAGACAATACGTACGTATTAGAAATACTTAAACTTTACGAGAAGAAATAACGCATCATGAAAAATTATCTTGTTTTTCCTAAACAACACGTTGTAACTCAAAAAGATATGGTGTGGCATGTATGACTAACCGTGTAGCCTCAAAAGAGAATGCACAGGAGAGTTTTGTCTCGAAAAAATATGTCAGAATACCACGTTTTAAGGAAATCCAGCATCATGCGAAATTATCTTGTTTTTCCTACACTACATGTTGTAACTCGAAAAGCTTTGGTGTTGCGTGTATGTCTAAGTGTGTAGCCTTAAAAGAGAATGCGCAGGAGAGTTTTCACTCAAAAGAATATGTAAGAATGCCACATTACAAGGAAATACAGTGTTACAGTGTAAAGACAAATACGTACATATTAAAAATACTTAAAATTTATGAGAAGAAATAACGCATCGTAAAATATTATCTTGTATTTCCTAAACAACACGTTGTAACTCGAAAAGATTTGTTGTTGCGTGTATGTCTAAACGTGTATCCTCAAAGAGAACCCACATTAGAGTATTCTCTCAAAAAATATGTCAGAATACCACGTTTTAAGGAAATCGCGCATCATGTGAAATTATCTTGTTTTTCCTAAACAACTTGTTGTAACTCGAAAATCTTTGGTGTTGCCTTTTTCTCTAACCGTGCAGCCTCAAAAGAAAACGCACAGGAGAGTTTTCTCTCGAAAGAATATGTAAGAATACCACGTTATAAGGAAATACAGTGTTGCAGAGTAAAGACAAATACGTACGTATTAGAAATACTTAAAATTTACAAGAAGAAATAACGCATCATGCAAAATTATCTTGTATTTCCTAAACAACACGTTGTAACTCGAAAGGAATTGGTGTTGCGTGTATGTCTAAATGTGTAACCTCAAAAGAGAACCCACAGAGGAATTTTCTCTGGAAATAATACGTCATAATACCACGTATTAAGGAAATCCTGCATCGTGCGAAATTATCTTGTTTTTCCTAAACAACACGTTGTAACTCGAAAAACTTTGGTGTTGCGTGTATGTCTAAGCGTGTATCCGCAAAAGAGTATGCACAGGAGAGTTTACTCTCAAAAAATTATGTAAGAATACCACGTTATAAGGAAATACAGTGTTGCAGAGTAAAGACAAATTCGTACGTATTAGAAATACTTAAAATTTACGAGAAGAAATAACGCAGCGTGCAAAATTATATTGTTTTTCCTAAAGAACACGTTGTAACTCGAAAAGATTTTGTGTTGAGTGTATGGTAAAGCATGAAGTCTCAAAAGAGAATTCACAGGAGTATTTTCTCTCAAAAAATACATCATAATACCACTTTTCACGGAAATCCTGCATCGTGCGAAATTATCTTGTTTTTCCAAAACAATACTTTGGATCTCGAGAAACTTTGGTATTGCGTGTATGTCTAAGCATGTAGCCACGGAAAGAGAATGCACAGGAGACATTTCTCTCTAAAGAATATGTAAGAATACCACATAATAAGGAAATACAGTGTTACAGAATAAAGACACATACATACATATTAGAAATACTTAAACTTTACCAGAAGAAATAACACGTCATGCAAAAGTATCTTTTTTTTCCTAAACAACACGTTGTAACTCGAAAAGATATGGTGTTTCATGTATGACTAAGCGTGCAGCCTCAAAAGAGAACGCACAGGACAGTTTTCTCTCGAAAAAATTATGTCAGAATACCGCATTTTAAGGAAATACTGCATCATGCGAAATTATCTTGTTCTTCCTAAACAACACGTTTTAACTCGAAAAGCTTTGGTGTTGTGTGTATGCCTAAGTGTGTAGCCTCAGAAGAGAATGCACAGGAGAGTTTTGTCTCGAAAAAATATGTAAGAATACCACGTTTTAAGGAAATCCAGCATCATGCGAAATTATCTTGTTTTTCCTACACTACATGTTGTAACTCGAAAAGCTTTGGTGTTGCGTGTATGTCTAAGTGTGTAGCCTTAAAAGAGAATGCGCAGGAGAGTTTTCACTCAAAAGAATATGTAAGAATGCCACATTACAAGGAAATACAATGTTACAGTGTAAAGACAAATACGTACATATTAAAAATACTTAAAATTTATGAGAAGAAATAACGCATCGTAAAATATTATCTTGTATTTCCTAAACAACACGTTGTAACTCGAAAAGATTTGTTGTTGCGTGTACGTCTAAACGTGTATCCTCAAAGAGAACCCACATTAGAGTATTCTCTCAAAAAATATGTCAGAATACCACGTTTTAAGGAAATCGCGCATCATGTGAAATTATCTTGTTTTTCCTAAACAACTTGTTGTAATTCGAAAATCTTTGGTGTTGCGTTTTTCTCTAACCGTGCAGCCTCAAAAGAAAACGCACAGGAGAGTTTTCTCTCGAAAGAATATGTAAGAATACCACGTTATAAGGAAATACAGTGTTGCAGAGTAAAGACAAATACGTACGTATTAGAAATACTTAAAATTTACAAGAAGAAATAACGCATCATGCAAAATTATCTTGTATTTCCTAAACAACACGTTGTAACTCGAAAGTAATTGGTGTTGCGTGTATGTCTAAACGTGTAACCTCAAAAGAGAACCCACAGAGGAATTTTCTCTGGAAATAATACGTCATAATACCACGTATTAAGGAAATCCTGCATCATGCGAAATTATCTTGTTTTTCCTAAACAACACGTTGTAACTCGAAAAACTTTGGTGTTGCGTGTATGTCTAAGCGTGTATCCGCAAAAGAGTATGCACAGGAGAGTTTACTCTCGAAAAAATATGTAAGAATACCACGTTATAAGGAAATACAGTGTTGCAGAGTAAAGACAAATTCGTACGTATTAGAAATACTTAAAATTTACGAGAAGAAATAACGCAGCGTGCAAAATTATCTTGTTTTTCCTAAAGAACACGTTGTAACTCGAAAAGATTTTGTGTTGAGTGTATGGTAAAGCATGAAGTCTCAAAAGAGAATTCACAGGAGAATTTTCTCTCAAAAAATACATCATAATACCACGTTTCACGGAAATCCTGCATCGTGCGAAATTATCTTGTTTTTCCTAAACAATACTTTGGATCTCGAGAAACTTTGGTATTGCGTGTATGTCTAAGCATGTAGCCACGGAAAGAGAATGCACAGGAGACATTTCTCTCTAAAGAATATGTAAGAATACCACATAATAAGGAAATACAGTGTTACAGAATAAAGACACATACATACATATTAGAAATACTTAAACTTTACCAGAAGAAATAACACGTCATGCAAAAGTATCTTTTTTTTCCTAAACAACACGTTGTAACTCGAAAAGATATGGTGTTGCATGTATGACTAAGCGTGCAGCCTCAAAAGAGAACGCACAGGACAGTTTTCTCTCGAAAAAATTATGTCAGAATACCGCATTTTAAGGAAATACTGCATCATGCGAAATTATCTTGTTCTTCCTAAACAACACGTTTTAACTCGAAAAGCTTTGGTGTTGTGTGTATGCCTAAGTGTGTAGCCTCAGAAGAGAATGCACAGGAGAGTTTTCTCTAGAAAGAATATGTCAGAATACCACGTTACAAGGAAATACAGTGTTGCAGAGTAAAGAAAAATACATACGTATTAGAAACACTTAAACTTTACGAGAAGAAATAACGCTCTGTACAAAATTATCTTGTATTTCCTAAACAACAAGTAGAAATTAGAAAAGATTTGGTGGTGCATGTATGTCTAAGCATGTAGCCGCAAAAGAGAATGCACAGGACAGTTTTCTCTCAAAAGAATATGTAAGAATTCCATGTTATAACGGAATACAGTGTTGCAGAGTAAAGACAAATACATATGTATTAGAAATACTTAAACTTTACGAGAAAAATAATGCATCGAGCAAAATTATCTTGTTTTTACTAAACAAAACATAGTAACTCCCAAATGATTTGGTGTTGCATGTATGACTGAGCGTGTAGCCTCAAAAGAGAACGCCCAGGAGAGTTTTCTCACAAATGAATATGTCAGAATACCACGTTTTAAGGAAATCCAGCATCGTGCGAAATTATCTTGTTTTTCCTAAACAACACGTTGCAACTCAAAAAGATTTGGTGTTGCGTGTATGTATAAAGGAGCAGCCTCAAGAGAGAATGCACAGGAGAGGTTTCTCTCGAAAGAAATTGTAAGAATACCACGTTTTAATGAAATCCCGCATCTTGCGAATTATCTTGTTTTTCCTTAACAACATGTTGTAACTTGAAAAGCATTGGTGTTGCGTGTATGTCTAAGCGTGCAGCCTCAAAAGAGAACGCATAGGAGAATTTTCTCTCGAAAGAATATGTAAGAATACCACATAATAAGGAAATACAGTGTTGCAGAGTAAAGACAAATACGTTCGTATTGGAAATATTTAAACTGTAAGAGAAGAAATAAGGCATCGTGCAAAATTATCTTGTTTTTCCTAAACAACACGTTGTAACTCGAAAAGATTTGGTGTTACATGTATGTCTAAGATGGTAGCTTCAAAAGAGAACGCACAGGAGTGTTTTCTCTCGAAAAATATGTCAATACACCACGTTTTAAAGAAATCCTGCATCGTGCGAAATTATCTTGTTTTTCCTAAACAACACGTTGTAACTTGAAAAGCTTTGGTGTTGCGTGTATGTCTAAGCGTGTAGCCTCAAAAGAGAATGCACAGGCGAGTTTACTCTCGAAAGAATATGTAAGAATACCACGTGATAAGCAAATACAGTGTTGCAGAGTAAAAACAAATACATACGTATTAAAAATACTTAAAATGTACGAGAAGAAATAACGCATCGTACAAAATTATCTTCTTTATCCTAAACAACACGTTGTAACTCAAAAAAAATTGGTGTTGCTTGTAAGTCTAAATGTGTAGCCTCAAAAGAGAACCCACAGGAGAATTTTCCCTCGAAAAAATATGTCATAATACCACGTTTTAAGGAAATCCCGCATCATGTGAAATTATCTTGTTTTTCCTGAACAACATGTTGTAACTCGAAATACTTTGGAGTTGCGTGTATGTCTAAGCGTGTAGCCTCAAAAGAGAATGAAGAGGAGAGTTTTCTCTCGAAAGAATATGTAAGAATACCACGTTATGAAGAAATACAGTGTTGCAGAGTAAAGGCAAATACGTAAGTATTAGAAATACTTAAAATTTGTAAGAAGAAATAATGCATCGTGCAAAATTATCTTTTTTTCCTAAACAACACATTGTAACTAGAAAAGATTTGTTGTTGTGTGTATGTCTAAATGTTTAGCCTCAAAAGAGAACCTACAGGAGAATTATCTCTCGAAAAAAAAATGTCAGAATACCAAGTTTTAAGGAAATACCGCATCATGCGAAATTATCTTGTTTTTCCTAAACAACACGTTGTAATTGGAAAAGCTTTGATGTTGCGTGTATGTCTAAGCGTATAGCCTCAAAATAGAATGCACAGGAGAGATTTCTCTCGAAAAAATATGTAAGAATTCCACGTTATAACGGAATACAGTGTTGCAGAGTAAAGACAAATTCATATGTATTAGAAATACTTAAACTTTACGAGAAGAAATATCACATTATGCAAAATTATCTTGTTTTTCCTAAACAACACGTTGTAACTCGAAACGATTTAGTGTTGCGTGTATGACTAAGCATGTAGCCTCAAAAGAAAATGCACAGGAGAGATTTCTCTCGAAAAATATGTCAGAATACCACGTTTTAAGGAAATCCCGCATCATGCGAAATTATCTTGTTTATCCTAAACAATATGTTGTAACTCGAAAAGCTTTGGTGTTGTGTGTATGTCTAAGTGTGTAGCCTCAGAAGAGAATGCACAGGAGAATTTTCTCTCGAAAGAATATGTCAGAACACCATGTTACAAGGAAATACAGTGTTGCAGGGTAAAGACAAATACGTACGTATTAGAAATTCTTAAACTTTACGAGAAGAAATAACTCATCGTACAAAATTTCTTGTATTTCCTAAACAACACGTTGTAACTCGAAAAGATGTGGAGCTGCATGTATGTCTAAGCGTGTAGCCTCAAAAGAGAACGCACAGGAGAGTTTTCACTCGAAAGAATATTTAAGAATACCACATTATAAGGAAATACAGTATTGCAGATTAAAGACAAATATGTACATATTGGAAATACTTACACTTTACGAGAAGAAATAACGCATCGTGCAAAATTATCTTGTTTTTCCTAAATAACACATTGTAACTCGAAAGATTTGGTGCTGCGTGTATGCCTAAGCTTCAAGCCTCAAAAGAGAATGCACAGGAGAGTTTTCTTTCGAAAAAACATGTACGAATACCCCGTTTTAAGGATATTACGCATCGTGCAAATTTTTCTTGTTTTTCCAAAACAACACGTTGGAACTTGAAAAGCTTTGGTGTTGCGTGTATGTCTAAGCGTGTAGCCTCAAAAGAGAACACACAGGAAAGTTTACTCTCGAAAGAATATGTAAGAATACCACGTTATAAGCTAATACAGTGTTGCAGAGTAAAGACAAATACATACGTATTAGAAATACTTAAAATTTACGAAAAGAAATAACGCATCATCAAAAATTATCTTGTTTTTCCTAAACAACACGTTGTAAATAGAAAAAAATTTTATGTTGTGTGCATGTCTACATGTGTAGCCTCAAAAGAGAACCCAAAGGAGAATTTTCTCTCGAAAAAATATGTCAGAATACCAAGTTTTAAGGAAATAGCGCATCATGCAAAATTATCTTGTTTTTCCTAAACAACAAGTTTTAACTCGAAAAGCTTTGGTGTTGCGTGTATGTCTCAGAGTGTAGCCTCAAAAGAGAACGCACAGGAGAGTTTTCTCTCGAAAGAATATGTAAGAATTCCACGTTATAACAGAATACAGTGTTGCAGAGTAAAGACAAATACGAACGTATTAGAAATACTTAAACTTTACGAGAAGAAATAATGCATCATGCAAAATTATCTTGTTTTTCCTAAACAACATGTTGTAACTCGAAAAGATTTGGTGTTGTGTGTATGACTAAGCGTGTAGCCTCAAAAGAGAACGCACAGGAGAGTTTTCTCTCGAAAAAATATGTCAGAATACCACGTTTGAAGGAAATTCAGCATTGTGCGATATTATCTTGTTTTTCCTAAACAATACGTTTTAACTCGAAATGTTTTGGTGTTGCGTGTATGTCTAAAAGTGTAGCCTCAGAAGAGAATGCACAGTAGAGTTTTCTCTTGAAAGAATATGTCAGAACACCACGTTACAAGGAAATACAGTGTTGCAGAGTAAAGACAAATACGTACGTATTAGAAATACTTTAACTTTATGAGAAGAAATAAGGCTCCATAAAAAATTATCTTGTATTTCCTAAACAAAAAGTTGAAATTCGAAAAGATTTTGTGTTGTGTATATGTCTAAGCTTGTAGCCACAAAAGAGAACGCACAGGAGAGTTTTCTCTCGAAAAAATATGTCAGAATACCACGTTTTAAGGAAATCCCGCATGGTGCGAAATTATCTTGTTTTTCCTAAACAACACATTTTAAGTCGAAAAGTTTTGGTGTTGCATGTATGTCTAAGGGTTCAGCCTCAAAAGAGAACGCACAGGAGAGTTTTCTCTCGAAAGAATATGTAAGAATACCACTTTATAAGGAAGTACAGTATTGCAGAGTAAAGACAAATATGTACTTATTAGAAATACTTAAACTTTATGAGAAGAAATAACGTACAAAATTATCTTGTATTTCCTAAACAACACGTTGTACCTCGAAAAGATTTGGAGTTGCGTGTATGTCTAAGCGTGTAGCCTCAAAAGAGAATGCACAGGAGTGTTTTCACTCTAAAGAATATGTTTGAATACCACGTTATAAGGAAATACAGTGTTGGAGATTAAAGACAAATACGTACATTTTAGAAATACTTAAAATTTATGAGAAGAAATAACGCATCGTAAAATATTATCTTGCATTTCCTAAACAACACGTTGTAACCTGAAAAGATATGGTGTTGCTTGTAAGTCTATATGTGTAGCCTGAAAAGAGAACCCACAGGAGAATTTTCTCTCGAAAAAATATGTCAGAATACCACGTTTTAAGGAAATCCCGCATCGTGTAAAATTATCTTGTTTTTCCTAACAACACATTGTAACTCGAAAATCTTTGGTGTTGTGTGAATGTCTAAGCGTGTAGCCTCAAAAGGAAATGAAGACGAAAGTTTTCTCTCAAAAGAATATGTAAGAATACCACGTTATAAGGAAATACAGTATTGCAGATTAAAGACAAATATGTACATATTGGAAATACTTAAACTTTACGAGAAGACATAATGCATCATGCAAAATTATCTTGTTTTTCCTAAACAACACGTTGTAACTCGAAAAGATTTGGTGTTGCGTGTATGACTAAGTGTGTAGCCTCAAAAGAGAACGCACAGGAGAGATTTCTCTCAAAAAATATGTCAGAATACCACGTTTTAAGGAAATCCAGCATTGTGCGATATTATCTTGTTTTTCCCTAAACAACACATTTTAACTCGAAAAGCTTTGGTGTTGCGTGTATGTCTCAGCGTGTAGCCTCAAAAGAGAACGCACAGGAGAGTTTTCTCTCGCAAGAATAGGTCAGAACACCATGTTACAAGGAAATACAGTGTTGCAGAGTAAAGACAAATACGTACGTGTTAGAAATTCTTAAACTTTAAAGAAATAACTCATCGTAAAAATTATCTTGTATTTTCTAAACAAGACGTTGTAATTCGAAAAGATGTGGAGTTGCGTGTATGTCTAAGCGTGTAGCCTCAAAAGAGAACGCACAGGAGATTTTCACTCGAAAGAATATGCAAGAATACTACGTTATAAGGAAATACAGTATTGCAGATTAAAGACATATATGTACATATTGGAAATACTTTAAACTTTACAAGAAGAAATAACGCATCGTGCAAAATTATCTTGTTTTTCCTAAATAACACATTGTCACTCGAAAAGGATTGGTGTTGCGTGTATGCCTAAGCTTCTAGCCTCAAAAGAGAATGCACAGGAGAATTTTCTCTCGAAAAAATATGTCAGAATACCACGTTTAAGTATTTCGTTTACGGAAGTATTTTTCTTTACTCTGCAACACTGTATTTCCTTATAACATGGTATTCTTTATATATTCTTTCGAGAGAAAACTCTCCTGTGCATTCTCTTTTGAGGCTACACGCTTAGACATATACGCAACACCAAAGCTTTTCGAGTTACAACGTCTTGTTTAAGAAAAACAAGATAATTTCACACGATGCGGGATTTCCATAAATCATGGTATTCTGACATATTTTTTCGAGAGAAAACTCTCCTGTGCGTTCGTTTCTCAGGCTACATGCTTAGACATAAACGCAACACCAAATCTTTTCAAGTTACAACGTGTTGTTTAGAAAATACAAGATAATTTTGCACGATGCTTTATTTCTTCTCTTAATGTTTAAGTGTTTCTAATACGTACTTATTTGTCTTTACTCTACAACACTGTATTTCCTTGCAACGTGGTTTTTGTACATATTGTTACGAGAGAAAACTCTCCTATCCATTCTCTTTTGAGGCTGCACGATTAGACAAAACGCAACACCAAAGCTTTTCGATTTACAACAAGTTGTTTAGGAAAAACAAGATAATTTCGCAAGATACTGGATTTTCTTAAAACGTGGTATTCTGACATATTTTTTTTCGATAGAAAACTCTCCTGTGCGTTCTTTTTGAGGCTACATGCTTAGACATACACGCAACATGAAAGCTTTTCGAATTACAACGTGTTGTTTAGGAAAAACAAGATAATTTTGCACAATGCAAGATTTCCTTAAAACGTGGAATTCTGACATATTTTTTCGAGAGAAAATTCTCCTGTGGGTTCTCTTTTGAGGCTACACGCTTAGACATACACGCCACACCAAATCTTTTCGAGTTACATCGTGTTGTTTAGGAAATACTAGATAATTTTGTATGATGCGTTAATTCTTCTCATAAAGTTTAAGTATTTCTAATATGTACGTATTTTGTCTTTACTCTACAAAATTGTATTTCCTTGTAACGTGGTATTCAAACATATTCAAACTTGTTGTTTAGGAAAAAACAAGATAGTTTCAACGTGGCAAGATCTCCTTAAAACGTGGTATTCTGACATATTTTTCGAGAGAAAACACTCCTGTGCGTTCTCTTTTGAGGCCACCAGCTTAGACATACACACAACAGCAAAACTATTTGAGTTACAACGTATTGTTTAGGAAAAACAAGATAATTTTACATGATGCCTTATTTCTTCTCGTAAAGTTTAAGTATTTCCAATATGTACATATTTGTGTTTAATCTGCAACACTGAATTTCCTTATAACTTGGTATTCTTACATATTCTTTCGAGAGAAAACTCTCTTGTGCGTTCACTTTTGAGGCTACACACTTAGACATTCACGCAACACCAAAGCTGTTCGAGTTACAACATGTTGTTTAAGAAAAACAAGATAATTTCGCACGATGCGGGATTTCCTTAAAAACGTGGTATTCTGACATATTTTTTGGAGAGAAAATTCTCCTGTGCGTTCTCTTTTGAGGATACAAGCTTAGACATACACGCAACACAAAATCTTTTCGAGTTACAACTTGTTCTTTATGAAAAACAAAATAATTTCGCATGATGTGGGATTTCCATAAAACGTGGTATTCTGATATATTTTGTTGAGAGAAAATTCTCCTGTGGGTTCTCTTTGGAGGCTACATGTTTAAAACATAGATGCAACACCAAAGCTTTTCGAGTTACAATGTGTTGTTTAGGAAAAACAAGATAATTTCTGACAATGCAGGTTTTCCTTAAAACGTGGTATTCTGACATATTTTTTTTCGAGAGAAAACTCTCCTGTGCGTTCTCATTTGAGGCTACACGCTTAGACATTCTCGCATCACCAAAGCCTTTCGAGTTACAACGTGTTGTTTAGGAAAAAAAAAGATAATTTCGCAAGATGCGGGATTTCCTTAAAACGTGGTATTCTGACATATTTTGTCGAGAGAAAATTCCTCAGTGGGTTCTCTTTTGAGGCTACACGTTTAGAAAACCACGCAACACCAAATCTTTTTGAGTTATAACGTGTTGTTTAGGAAAAAAAAGATAATTTCGCACGATGCAGGATTTCCTTAAAGCGTGGTATTCTGACATATTTTTTCGAGAGAAAACTCTTCTGTGCATTCTCTTTTCAGACTACCAGCTTAGACATACACGTAACACAAAATCTTTTCGAGTTACAACGTGTTGTTTAGGAAAAACAAGATAATATTGCATGATGCATTATTTCTTCTCGTAAAGTTTAATTATTTCCAATATGTACATATTTGTCTTTAATCTGCAACACTGTATTTCCTTATAACATGGTATTCTTTCATATTCTTTCGAGAGAAAACTCTCCTCTTCATTCTCTTTTGAGGCTACACGTTTAGACATACATGCAACACCAAAGCTTTTCGAGTTACAACGTGTTGTTTAGGAAAAACAAGATAATTTCGGACAATGCAGGTTTTCCTTAAAACCTGGTATTCTGACATATTTTTTCGAGAGAAAACTCTCCTGTGCATTCTCTTTTGAGACTACAGGCTTAGACATTCTCGCATCACCAAAGCTTTTCAAGTTACAACGTGTTCTTTTGGAAAAAAAAGATAATTTCGCAAGATGCGGGATTTCCTTAAAACGTGGTATTCTGACATATTTTGTCGAGAGAAAATTCCTCAGTGGGTTCTCTTTTGAGGCTACACGTTTAGACAACCGCGCAACACCAAATCTTTTTGAGTTATAACGTGTTGTTTAGGAAAAAAAAAGATAATTTCGCACGATGCAAGATTTCCTTAAAACGTGGTATTCTGACATATTTTTGAGAGAAAACTCTCCTGTGCATTCCCTTTTGAGACTACCAGCTTAGACATACACGTAACACAAAATCTTTTCGAGTTACAACGTGTTGTTTAGGAAAAACAAGATAATATTGCATGATGCATTATTTCTTCTCGTAAAATTTAAGTATTTCCAATATGTACATATTTGTCTTTAATCTGCAACACTGTATTTCCTTATAACATGGTATTCTTTCATATTCTTTCGAGAGAAAACTCTCCTCTTCATTCTCTTTTGAGGCTACACGCTTATACATACACGATACACCAAATCTTTTCATGTTACAACGTATTGTTTAGGAAATACAAGATAATGTTTTACGATGCATTATTTCTTCTCGTTAATTTTAAGTATTTCTAATACATACGTATTTGTCTATAATCTGCAACACAGTATTTCCTTATAACTTGGTATTCTTACATATTCTTTCGAGTGAAAATTCTCTTGTGAGTTCTCTTTTGAGGCTACACGCTTAGACATACACGCAACTCCAAATCTTTTCGAGGTACAACGTGTTGTTTAGGAAATAGACCATTATTTTGTATGATGAGTTATTTCTTCTCGTAAAGTTTCGGTATTTCTAATACGTTCGTATTTGTCTTTACTCTGCAACACTCCATTTCCTTTTAATGTGGTATTCTTATATATTCTTTTGATAGAAAACTCTCCTGTGCATTTTCTTTTGAGGCTGCACCCTTAAACATACACACAACACCTAAACTTTCCGAGTTACATCGTGTTGTTTAGGAAAAACAAGATAATTTCGCACCATGCGGGATTTTCTTAAAACGTGGTATTCTGACATATTTTTTTCTAGAGAAAACTCTCCTGTGCGTTCTCTTTTGTGGCTACAAGCTTAGACATACACGCAACACAAAATCTTTTCGAATTTCAACTTGTTGTTTAGGAAACACAAGATAATTTTGTACGGAGCATTATTTCTTCTCATAAAGTTTAAGTATTTCTAATACGAATGTATTTGTCTTTACTCTGCAACACTGTATTTCCTTGTAACGTGGTGTTCTGACATATTCTTTTGAGAGAAAACTCTACTGTGTGTTCTCTTCTGAGGCTACACATTTAGACATACATGCAACACCAAAGCTTTTCGAGTTAAAACGTATTGTTTAGGAAAAACAAGATAATATCGCACAATGCTGGATTTCCTTAAAACGTGGTATTCTGACATATTTTTTCTAGAGAAAACTCTCCTGTGCGTTCTCTTTTGAGGCTACACGCTTAGTCATACACGCAACACCAAATCTTTTCGAGTTACAACGTGTTGTTTAGGAAAAACAAGATAATTTTGCATGATGCATTATTTCTTCTCCTAAAGTTTAAGTATTTCTAATACGTTCGTATATGTCTTTACTCTGCAACACTGTATTCCGTTATAATGTGGAATTCTTACATATTCTTTCGAGAGAAAACTCTCCTGTGCATTCTCTTTTGAGGCTACATGCTTAGACATACACGCAACACCAAAGCTTTTCGATTTAAAACTTGTTGTTTAGGAAAAACAACATAATTTCGCATGATGCGCTATTTCCTTAAAACGTGGTATTCTGACATATTTTGTCTAGAGAAAATTCCTCTGTGGGTTCTCTTTTGAGGCTACACGTTTAGACAACCACACCACACCAAATCTTTTTGAGTTATAACGTGTTGTTTAGGAAAAAAAAAGATAATTTCTCACGATGCGGGATTTCCTTAAAACGTGGTATTCAGACATATTTTTTGGAGAGAAAACCCTCCTGTGGGTTCTCCTTTGAGGCTACACATTTAGACATACACGCAACATAAAATATTTTTGAGTTACAACGTGTTGTTTAGGAAAAACAAGATAATTTTGGATAATGTGCTATTTCTTCTTGTAAATTTTAAGTATTTCTAAGAAGTATGTATTTGTCTTTACTCTGCAACACTGTATTTGTTTATAACGTTGTATTCTTACATATTCTTTCTAGAGTAAACTCTCCTGTGCATTCTGTTTTGAGGCTACACTCTTAGACATACACGCAACACCAAAGGTTTCCAAGTTACAACGTGTTATTTAGGAAAAACAAGATAATTTTGCACGATGCTTAATTTCCTTAAAACGGGGTATTCTGACATGTTTTTTTCGAAAGAAAACTCTCCTGTGCGTTCTATTTTGAGGCTAAAAGCTTAGGCATACACGCAACAACAAATCTTTTCGAATTACAACGTGTTATTTAGGAAAAACAAGATAATTTTGCACGATGCGGTATTTCTTCTCGTAAAGTTTAAGTATTTCCAATATGTATGTATTTGTCTTTAATCTGCAATACAGTATTTCCTTGTAACGTGGTATACTTACATATTCTTTCGAGTGAAAACTCTCCTGCGCGTTCTCTTTTGAGGCTTCACGCTTAGACATACACGCAACTGCACATCTTTTCGAGTTACAACGTGTTGTTTAGGAAAAACAAGATAATTTTGTAGGATGAGTTATTTCTACTCGTAACGTTTAAGTATTTCTAATACGTAAGTATTTGTCTGTACTCTGCAACACTGTATTTCCTTGTACCATGGTGTTCTGACATATTCTTTCGAGAGAAAACTCTCCTGTGCATTCTCTTCTGAAGCTATACACTTTGACATACACGCAACACCAAAGCTTTTCGAGTTAAAACGTGTTGTTTAGGAAAAACAAGATAATTTTGCATGATGCGATATTTCTTCTCCTAAAGTTTAAGTTTTTCTAAATCATACGAATTTGTCTTTACTCTGCAACATTGTATTCTGTTATAACGTGGAATTCTTACATATTCTTTCTAGAGAAATCTTTCCTGTGCATTCTATTTTGAGGCTACACGCTTAGACATACATGCAACACCAAAGCTTTTCAAATTACAACGTGTTGTTTAGGAAAAACAAGATAATTTCGCATAATGTGTTATTTCCTTAAAACTTGGTATTCTGACATTTTTTTTTCGAGAGGAAATTCTCCTGTGGGTTCTCTTTAGAGGGTAAATATTTAGACATACACCAAACACCAAATCTTTTCGAGTTACAACGTGTTGTTTAGGAAAAATTATAATTTTGCACGATGCATTATTTTCTCTCGTAAATTTTAAGTATTTTTAATACTTACGTATTTGTCTTTACTCTGCAACACTGTATTTCAACATAACGTGGTATTCTTACATATTCTTTCGAGAGAAAACTCTCCTGTGCATTCTCTTTTGACGCTACACGCTTAGACATACATGCAACACCAAAGCATTTCGAGTTACAACGTGTTGTTTAGGAAAAAAAAAAGAGATAATTTCGCACGATGCGGGATTTCCTTAAAACGTGGTATATTGACATATTTTTTCAAGAGAAAACACTCCTGTGCGTTCTCTTTTTAGGCCACCAGCTTAGACATACACGTAACACCAAATCTATTAGAGTTGCAACGTGTTGTTTAGGAAAAACAAGATAATTTGCACGATGACTTAATTCTTCTCTTAAAGTTTAAGTAGTTCCAATATGTACGTATTTGTCTTTACTCTGCAACACTGTATTTCCTTATAACGTGGTATTCTTACATATTCTTTCGAGAGAAAATTCTCCTGTGCATTCTCTTTTGAGGCTGCACGCTTAGACATACACGCAACACCAAAGCTTTTCGAGTTACAACATGTTGTTAAGGAAAAACAAGATAATTTCGCAAGATGCGGGATTTCTTTAAAACGTGGTATTCTGAAATATTTTTTCGATAGAAAGCTATCCTTTGCATTCTCTTTTGCGGCTACAAGCTTAGACATACATGCAACAACAAATTTTTTCTAATTTCAACTTGTTGTTTAGGAAATACAAGATAATTTTGTATGGAGCGTTATTTCTTCTCGTAAAGTTTAAGTATTTCTAATACTTACGTATTTGTTTTTACTCTGCCACACTGTATTCCATTATAACTTGGAATTCTTCCATATTCTTTCGAGAGAAAACTCTCCTGTGCGTTTTCTTTTGAGGCTACATGCTTAGACATACACGCAACACCAAAGCATTTCGAGTTACAACTTGTTGTTTAGGAAAAACAAGATAATTTTGCATTATGCGGTATTTCCATAAAACGTGGTATTCTGACATATTTTTTGAGAGAAAATTCTCCTGTGAGTTCTCTTTTGAGGCTACACATTTAGACATACATGCAACAGCAAAACTTTTCGAGTTACAATGTGTTGTTTAGGAAAAACAAGATAATTTTGCACGATGCATTATTTCTTCTCGTAAATTTTAAGTATTTCTAATACGTACGTATTTGTCTTTACACTGCAACACCGTATTTCCTTATAAAGTGGTATTCTTACATATTCTTTCGAGAGAAAACTCTCCTATTCGTTCTCTTTTGAGGCTACACGCTTACACATACACGCAACATCAAAGCTTTTTGAGTTACAAAGTGTTGTTTAAGAAAAACAAGATAATTTTGCACGATGCAGGATTTCCTTAAAGCGTGGTATTCTGACATATTTTTTCGAGAGAAAATTCTCCTGTGGGTTCTCTTTTGAGGCTACACATTTAGACTTAGCAGCAACACCAAATCTTTTCAGGTTACAACGTGTTGTTTAGGAAATGCAAGATAATATATTACGATGCATTATTTCTTCTCGCAAAGTTTAAGTATTTCTAATACATACGTATTTGTCTTTAATCTGCAACACTGTATTTGCTTATAACGTGGTATTCTTTCATGTTCTTTCGAGAGAAAACTCCCCTGTGCGTTCTCTTTTGAGGCTACACGCTTAGACATACACGCAACACCAAAACTTTTCAAGTTACAAGGTGTTGTTTAGGAAAAAAAAGATAATTTCACACCATCTGCGATTTCCTTAAAACGGGGTTTTCTGACATGTTTTTTCGAGAGAAAACTATCCTGTGGGTACTCTTTTGTGGCTAGAAGCTTAGACATACACGCAACACCAAATCCTTTCGAGTTACAATGTGTTATTTAGGAAAAACAAGATAATTTTGCAAGATGCGTTATTTCTTCACATAAAGTTTAAGTATTTCCAATATGTACATATTTGTCTTTAATATGCAACACTGTATTTCCTTGTAACAGGATATTCTTACATATTCTTTCAAGAGAAAACTCTCCTGTGCGTTCTCTTCTGAGGCTACTCACTTAGACATACACGCAACCCAAAGCTTTTCGAGTTACAACGTGTTGTTTAGGAAAAACAAGAAAAATTCACACGATGCGGGATTTCCTAATAACGTGGTATTCTGACATATTTTTTCGAGAGAAAACTCTCCTGTGCGTTCTCTTTTGAGACTACACGCTTAGTCATACACGCAACACCAAATCTTTTCGAAGTACAACGTGTTGTTTAGGAAAAACAAGATAAATTTGCATGATGCGTTATTTTTTCTCGTAAAGTTTAAGTATTTCTAATAAGTACTTATTTGTTTTTACTCTGCAACACTGTATTCCGTTATAACGTGGAATTCTTACATATGCTTTCGAGAGAAAACTCTTTGTGCGTTCTCTATTGAGGCTACATGCTGAGACATAAACGCAACACCAAAGATTTTCGAGTTAGAACGTGTTGTTTAGGAAAAACAAGATAATTTCGCATGATGCTGTATTTCCTTAAAACGTTGTATGCTGACATATTTTTTCGACTGAAAATTCTCCTTTGGGTTCCCTTTAGAGGCTACAAATTTAGACATACACGCAACACCAAATCCTTTCTAGTTACAACGTGTTGTTTAGTAAAAACAAGATAATTTTGCACGATTCATTATTTCTTCTCGTAAATTTTAAGTATTTCTAATAAGTTCATATTCGTCTTTACTCTGCAACACTGTATTTCCTTATAACGTGGTATTCTTACATATTCTTTCGAGAGAAAACTCTCCTCTTCATTCTCTTTTGAAGCTACACGCTTAGACATACACGCAACACCAAAGCTTTTCAAGTTACACCATGCTGTTTAGGAAAAACAAGATAATTTCGCACGATGAGCGATTTCCTTAAAACATGGTATTCTGACATGTTTTTTTCGAGAGAAAACTCTCCTGTGCATTCTCTTTTGAGGCTAGAAGCTTAGACATACATGCAACACCAAATCTTATCGAGTTACAACTTTTAGGAAACCAAGATAATTCCGCACGATTCGGGATTTCCTAAAAACGTGGTATTCTGACATATTTTTTTCAAGAGAAAACTCTCCTGTGTGTTCTCCTTTGAGGCTCCAAGCTTAAACATACATGCAACACCAAATCTTTTCGAGTTACAACGTGTTGTTTAGGAAATACAACATAATATTGTATGATGTGTTATTTCTTCTGGTAAAGATTAAGTATTTCTAATACGTACGTAATTTTCTTTAACTGCAACACTGTATTTCCTTGTAAAATGGAATTCTGACATATTGATTCGAGGGAAAACTCTCCTGTGCGTTCTCTTTTGAGGCTACACACTTAGACATACACGCAACACCAAAGCTTTTTGAGTTACAACATGTTGTTTAGGAAAAACAAGATAATTTCTCACGATGCAGGATTTTCTTATAACGTGGTATTCTGACATATTTTTTTGAGAGAAAACTCTCCTGTGTGTTCTGTTTTAGGGCTACATGCTTAGACATACACGCAACACCAAAGCTTTGCGAGTTACAACGTTTTGTTTAGGAAAAACAAGATAATTTCGCATGATGCGTTATTTCTTCTCCTAAAGTTTAAGTATTTTTAATACGTACGTATTTGTCCTTACTTTGCAACACTGTATTTCCTTATAACGTGCTATTCTTACATATTCTTTCGAGAGAAAACTCTCCTGTGCATTCTCTTTTGAGGCTGCAAACTTAGACATACACGCAACACCAAAGCTTTTCGAGTTAAAACATGTTGTTTAGGAAAAACAAGATAATTTCTCACGATGTGGGATTTCCTTAAAACGTGGTATTGTGACATATTTTTTCGAGAGGAAACTCTCCTGTGCATTCTCTTCTGAGGCTGCACGCTTAGTCATACATGCAACACAATATCTTTTCGAGTTACAGCGTGTT
This sequence comes from Apodemus sylvaticus, assembly GCF_947179515.1. Lineage (NCBI taxonomy): Eukaryota > Metazoa > Chordata > Mammalia > Rodentia > Muridae > Apodemus > Apodemus sylvaticus. Next base: position 79,036,465 of record NC_067488.1, on the reverse strand, counting down.
GTTAAGGAAAAACAAGATAATTTCGCAAGATGCGGGATTTCCTTAAAACGTGGTATTCTGACATATTTTTTCGAGAGAAAACTCTCCTGTGCATTCTCTTTTGAGGCCACAAGCTTAGACATACACGCAACACCAAATCTTTTCGAATTTCAACTTGTTGTTTAGGAAATACAAGATAATTTTTTAAGGAGCGTTATTTCTTCTCCTAAAGTTTAAGTATTTCTAATACATATGTATTTGGCTTTACTCTGCAACACTGTATTTCCTTGTAACGTGGTATTCTGACATATTCTTTCGAGAGAAAACTCTCCTGTGCATTCCCTTCTGAGGCTACACACTTACACATACACGCAACACCAAAGCTTTTTGAGTTAAAACGTGTTGTTTAGGAAAAACAAGATAATTTCGCACAATGCTGGATTTCCTTAAAACGTGGTATTCTGACATATTTTTTCGAGAGAAAACTCTCCTGTGCATTCTCTTTTGAGGCTACACGCTTAGTCATACACGCAACAGCAAATCTTTTCGAGTTACAACGTGTTGTTTAGGAAATACAAGATAATTTGTATGCTGCGTTATTTCTTCTCATAAAGTTAAAGTATTTCTAATATTTTTATATTTGTCTTTACTCTGCAACACTGTATTTCCTTGTAATGAGGTATTTTTAAAACGTGGTATTCTGACATATTTTTACGAGAGAAAATTCTCCTGTGCATTCTCTTTTGAGGCTACACACTTAGACATACACGCAAAACCAAATCTTTGCGCGTTACAACGTGTTGTTTAGGAAATACAAGATAATTTTTTTACGATGCGTTATTTCTTCTTGTAAAGTTTAAGTATTTCTAGTACACACATAGTTGTCTTTATTCTGCAACACTGTATTTCCTTAAACGCTGTATTCTTACATATTCTTTCGAGAGAAAACTCTCCTCTGCGTTCTCTTTTGAGGCTACACGCTTAGACATACACGCAATACCAAAGTATTTCGAGTTACTACGTGTTTTTAGGAAAAACAAGATAATTTCTCACGATGCGGGATTTCCTTAAAACGTGGTATTCTGACATATTTTTTTCTAGAGAAAACTCTCCTGTGCATTCTCTTTTGAGGCTACAAGCTTAGACATACACGCAACACCAAATCTTTTCGAGTTACAACCTGTTGTTTAGGAAATACAAGATAATTTTGCACAATGCGTTGTTTTTTCTAGTAAAGTTTAAATATTTCAAAATGTAAGTATTTGTCTTTACTCTGCAACACTGTATATCCTTGTAATGCGGTATTCTTACATATTCTGTCGAGTGAAATCTCTCCTGTGCATTCTCTTTTGAGGCTACATGCTTAGACATACACGCAACACCAAAGCTTTTCGAGTTACAACGTGTTGTGTAGGAAAAACAAGATATTTTCGCACGATTCTGGATTTCCTTAAAACGTGGTATTCTGACATATTTTTTCGAGAGAAAACTCTCCTGTGCGTTCCCTTTTCCAGCTACATGCTTATACATACACGCAACAGCAAATCTTTATGAATATCAACTAGCTGTTTAGGAAATAAAGATAATTCTGTACGATGTGTTATTTCTTCTAGTAAAGTTTAAATATTTCGAATATGTATGTATTTGTCTTTACTCTGCAACACTGTATCCTTATAACGTGGTATTCTTACATATTCATTCGAGAGAAAACTCTCCTGTGTGTTCTCTTTTGAGGCTACATGCTTAGACATACACGCAATACCAAAGCTTTTCGAGTTACAACGTTCTGTTTATGAAAAACAAGATAATTTCGTATGATGCGGTAGTTCCTTAAAACGTGGTATTCTGACATATTTTTTCGAGAGAAAATTCTCCTGTGGGTTCTCTTTTGAGGCTACACATTTAGACATACACGCAACACCATATCTTTTCGAGTTACAACGTGTTCTTTACGAAATAAAAGATAATTTTTTGCGATGCGTTATTTCTTCTTGTAAAGTGTAAGTATATCTTATAGGTACATATTTGTCTTTACTCTGCAACACTGTATTCCGTTATAACATGGAATTCTATCATATTCTTTGAAGAGAAAACTCTCCTGTGCGTTCTATTTTGAGGCTACATGCTTAGACATACACGCAACACCAAAGCTTTTCGAGTTACAACGTGTTGTTTAGGAAAAACAAGATAAGTTCGCACGATGCAGGATTTCCTTAAAATGTGGTATTATGACATAATTTTTCGAGAGAAAACTCTCCTGTGCTTTCTCTTTTGAGCTACACACTTAGGCATACACACAACACCAAAGCATTTCGAGTTAAAACGTGTTGTTTAGGGAAAAAAAAAAGATAATATCGCACGATCCTGGATTTCCTTAAAACGTGGTATTCTGACATATTTTTTCGAGAGAAAACTCTCCTGTGCGTTCTCTTTTGAGGCTACACACTTAGTCATACACTAAACACCAAATCTTTTCGAGTTACAACGTGTTGTTTAGGAAAAACTAGATAACTTTGCATGATGCGTTATTTCTTCTCGTAAAGTTTAAGTATTTCTAATACGTACATATTTGTCTTTACTCTGCAACACTGTATTACGTTATAACGTGGAATTCTTATATATTCTTTCGAGAGAAAAAACTCTCCTGTGCGTTCTCTTTTGAGGCTGCACGCTTAGTCATACAAGCAACACCAAATCTTTACGAATATCAACTTGTTGTTTAGGAAATACAAGATAATTTTGTATGGAGCGTTATTTCTTCTCATAAAGTTTAAGTATTTCTAATACGTAGGTATTTGTCTTTACTCTGCAACACTGTATTTCCTTGTAACGTGGTATTCTGACATATTCTTTCGAGAGAAAGCTCTCCTGTGCATTCTCTTCTGAGGCTATGCACTTAGGCATACAAACAACACCAAAACTTTTCGAGTTACAACGTGTTGTTTAGGAAAAAAAGATAATTTTGCACGATGCTGGATTTCCTTAAAACGGGGTATTCTGACATATTTTTTCGAGAGAAAACTCTCCTGTGCTTTCTCTTTTGAGGCTACACGCTTAGTCATACACTCAACACCAAATCTTTCCGAGTTACAACGTGTTGTTTGGGAAAAACAAGATAATTTTGCACGATGCGTTATTTCTTCTCGTAAAGTTTAAGTATTTCTAATACGTACATATTTGTCTTCACTCTGCAACACTGTATTTCCTTATTACGTGGTATTCTTACATATTCTCTCGAGAGAAATCTCTCCTGTGTGTTCTATTTTGAAGCTGAACCCTTACACATACACGCAACAGCAAAGTTTTTCGAGTTACAACGTGTTGTTTAGGAAAAACAAGATAATATCGCTGGATGCGGGATTATCTTAAAACGTGGTATTCTGACATATTTGAGTGAAAACTCTCCTGTGTGTTCTCTTTTCCGGCTACATGCTTAGACATACACGCAACATCAAATCTTTATGAATATCAACTTGTTCTTTAGGAAATAGAAGATAATTTTTTACGGAGCATTATTTCTTCTCATAAAGGTTGAGTATTTCTAATAAGTACGTATTTGTCTTTACTCTGCAACACTGTATTTCCTTCTAACGTGATATTCTGACATATTCTTTGGAGAGAAAACTCTCCTGTGCATTCTCTTCTGAGGCTACACACTTAGGCATACACATAACACCAAAGTTTTTCGAGTTAAAACCTGTTGTTTAGGAAAAAAAAAAGATAATATCTCACAATGCTGGATTTACTTAAAACGTGGTATTCTGACATAATTTTTCGAGTGAAAACTCTCCTGTGCATTCTTTTTGAGGCTACACCCTTAGTCGTACACTCAACACCAAATTATTTCGAGTTACAACGTGTTGTTTAGGAAAAACAAGATAATTTTGCATGATGCATTATTTCTTCTCGTAAAGTTTAAGTATTTCTAATACGTACATATTTGTCTTCAATCTGCAACACTGTATTACGTTATAACGTGGAATTCCTTACATATTATTTTGAGAGAAAACTCTCCTGTGCATTCTCTTTTGAGGCTACATGCTTAGAAATACACGCAACACCAAAGCTTTTCGCGTTACAATGTGTTGTTTAGGAAAAACAAGATAATTTCTCATGATGCGGTATTTCCCTAAAACGTGGTATTCTGACATATTTTTTCAAGAGAAAACTCTCCTGTGCATTCTCTTTTGAGGCTGCACGCTTACTCATACATGCAACACCAAATCTTTTCGAGTTACAACGTGTTGTTTAGTAAATACAAGATAATTTTGCACGATGCATTATTTTTTCTCATAAATTTTAAGTATTTCTAATACGTATGTATTTGTCATTACTCTGCAACACTGTATTTCCATATAACGTGGTATTCTTACATATTTTTTCGAGAGAAAACTCTCCTGTGCGTTCTCTTTTGCGGCTACACGCTTAGACATACGTGCAACACCAAAGTTTTTCGAGTTCCAACCTGTTGTTTAGGGAAAAACAAGATAATTTATCATGATGCAGGATTTCCTTAAAACGTGGTATTATGAAGTATTTTTTTCGAGAGAAAATTCTCCTGTGGGTTCTCCTTTGAGGCTACACATTTAGACATACATGCAAGACCAATTCTTTTCGAGTTACAACGGTTTGTTTAGGAAATACATGATAATTTTGCATGATGCGTTATTTCTTCTCGTAAAGTTTAAGTATTTCTAATACGTACATATTTGTCTTTACTCTGCAACATTGTATTTCCTTATAACGTGGTATTCTTACATATTCTTTCGAGAGAAAACTCTCCTGTGCATTCTCTTTTGAGGCTACATGCTTGGAAATACACGCAACACCAAAGCTTTTCGCGTTACAATGTGTTGTTTAGGAAAAACAAGATAATTTCTCATGATGCGGTATTTCCCTAAAACGTGGTATTCTGACATATTTTTTCAAGAGAAAACTCTCCTGTGCATTCTCTTTTGAGGCTGCACGCTTACTCATACATGCAACACCAAATCTTTTTGAGTTACAACGTGTTGTTTAGTAAATACAAGATAATTTTGCACGATGCATTATTTTTTCTCGTAAATTTTAAGTATTTCTAATACGTATGTATTTGTCATTACTCTGCAACACTGTATTTCCATATAACGTGGTATTCTTACATATTTTTTCGAGAGAAAACTCTCCTGTGCGTTCTCTTTTGCGGCTACACGCTTAGACATACGTGCAACACCAAAGTTTTTCGAGTTCCAACCTGTTGTTTAGGAAAAACAAGATAATTTATCATGATGCAGGATTTCCTTAAAACGTGGTATTATGAAGTATTTTTTCGAGAGAAAATTCTCCTGTGGGTTCTCTTTTGAGGCTACACATTTAGACATACATGCAAGACCAATTCTTTTCGAGTTACAATGGTTTGTTTAGGAAATACATGATAATTTTGCATGATGCGTTATTTCTTCTCATAAAGTTTAAGTATTTCTAATATGTACATATTTGTCTTTACTCTGCAACATTGTATTTCCTTATAACGTGGTATTCTTACATATTCTTTCGAGAGAAAACTCTCCTGTGCATTCTCTTTTGAGGCTACATGCTTAGACATACACGCAACATCAAAGCGTTTCGAGTTACAACGTTTTGTTTAGGAAAAACAAGATAATTTCACACGAAGCGTTATTTCTTCACGTAAAGTTTAAGTATTTCTAATACGTAGGTATTTGTCCTTACTCTGCAACACTGTATTTCCATATAACGTGATATTCTTACATATTCCTTCGAGAGAAAACTCTCCTGTGCGTTCTCTTTTGAGGCTCCACACTTAGACATACACGCAACTCCAAAGCTTTTCGAGTTAAAACATGTTGTTTATGAAAAACAAGATAATTTCATACGATGCGGAATTTCCTTAAAACGTGGTATTATGACATATATTTTCGAGAGAAAACTCTCCTGTGCGTTCTCTTTTGAGGCTGCATGCTTAGAGATACACACAACACCAATGTTTTTCGAGTTCAAACGTGCTGTTTAGGAAAAAACAAGATAATTTCGCACGGTGCAGGATTTCCTTAAAATGTGGTAATCTGACGTATTTTTTCGAGAGAAAATTCTCCTGTGGGTTCTCTTTTGAGGCTACACGTTTAGACATACATGCAACACCAATTCTTTTCGAGTTACAACTTGTTGTTTAGGAAATACAAGATAATTTTGCACGATGCGTTATTTCTTCTCGTAAATTTTAAGTATTTCTATTACTTACATATTTGTCTTTACTCTGCAACACTGTATTTCCTTATAACGTGGTATTGTTACATATTCTTTCGAGAGAAAACTCTCCTGCGCGTTCTCTTTTGAGGCTGCACGGTTAGAGAAAAACGCAGCACCAAAGCTTTTCGAGTTACAACAAGTTGTTTAGGAAAAACTTCATAATTTCACATGATGTGGGATTTCAATAAAACGTGGTATTCTGATATATTTTTTTGAGAAAATATTCTCCTATGGGTTCTCTCTGAGTATACACATTTAGACATAAACACAGAAACAAATCTTTTCGTGTTACAACGTGTTGTTTAGGAAATACAAGATAATTTTGTATGATGTGTTATTTCTTCTAATAAAGTTTAAGTATTTCTAATATGTATGTGTTTGTCTTTATTCTGCAACACTGTATATCGTTTTAATGTGATATTCTTACATATTCTTTCGAGTGAAAACTCTCCTGCGCATTCTCTTTTGAGGCTACATGCTTAGACATACATGCAACATCAAAGCTTTTCGAGTTACACCATGTTGTGTAGGAAAAACAAGATAATTTCGCATGATGCAGGATTTCCTTAAAACGTGGTATTCTGACATATTTTTTTGAGAGAAAACTCTCCTGTGCATTCTCTGTTGAGGCTACACGCTTAGTCATACACTCAACACAAAATCTTTTCGAGTTACTACGTGTTGTTTATTCAAAACAAGATAATCTTGCATGATGCGTTATTTCTTCTCGTAAAGTTTAAGCATTTCTAATACATACGTATTTGTCTTTACCCTGCAACAATGTATTTCCTCATAACGTGGTATTCTTACATATTCTTTTGAACGAAAACTCTCATGTGCGTTCTCTTTTGAGGCTACATGCTTAGACATACACGCAATACTAAAGCTTTTCGAGCTAAAACTTGTTGTTTAGAAAAAACAAGATAATTTCGCACAATGCTGGATTTCCTTAAAACTTGCTATTCTGACATATTTTTTCGACAGTAAACTCTCCTGTGCGTTCTTTTTTGAGGCTACACACTTAGACATACACTCAACAAAAAATCTTTTCGAGTTATAACGTGTTGTTTAGGAAAAAACAAGATAATTGTGCATGATGCTTTATTTCTTCTCGTAAAGTTTAAGTATTTCTAAAACGTACATATTTGTCTTTGCTCTGCAACACTGTATTTCCTTATAACGTGGTATTCTTACATATTCTTTCGGGAGAAAACTCTCCTGTGTGTCCTCTTGTGAGACTACACGCTTAGACATACACGCAACACCAAAACTTGTGGAGTTATAACATGTTGTTTAGAAAAAAGAAGATAATTTTTCATGATGCTTATTTCTTCTCGTAAAGTTTAAGTGTTTCTAATACGTACGTATTTGTCTTTACTCTGCAACATTGTATTTCCTTATAATGTGGTATTCTTACATATCCTTTGAGAGAAAACGCTCCTGTGCATTCTCTTTTGAGGCTACACGCTTAGACATACACGGAATACCAAAGCTTTTCTAGTTACAACGTGTTGTTTAGGAAAAACAAGATAATCATGAACGATGCTGGATTTCCTTAAAACATGGTATTCTGACATATTTTTTGTAGAGTAAATTCTCCTGTGGGTTCTCTTTTGAGGCTACACTTTTAGCCATACACGCAACACCAAATCTTTTCGAGTTACAATGTGTTGTTTAGGATATACAAGATAATTTTGCAAGATGCATTATTTCTTCTCGTAAAGTTTAAGTATTTCTAATACATACATATTTGTCTTTACTCTGCAACACTGTATTTCCTTATAACATGGTATTCTTACATATTCTTTCGAGAGAAAACTCTCCTGTGCGTTCTCCTTTGAGGCTACTACCTTAGACATATGCGGAACACCAAAACTTTTCGAGTTACAACATGTTGTTTAAGAAAAACGAGATAATTTCGCATGATGCGGGATTTCCTTAAAACGAGGTAATATGACATATCTTTTTCGAGTGAAAACTCTACTGTGCGTTCTCTTTTGAGGCTACACGCTTAGACATACATGCAACACCAAATCTTTTCGAGTTACAACGTGTTGTTTAAGAAGTACAAGATAATTTTGTACGATGCGTTATTTCTTCTCTTAAAGATTAAGAATTTACAATACGTACGTACTTGTCTTTACTCTGCAACACTTTATTTCTTTATAGCGTGATATTCTTACAAATTCTTTCGAGAGAAATCTCTCCTGTGCGTTCTCTTTTGAGGCTTCATGCTTAGACAAAAACACAACACCAAAGCTTTTCGAGTTACAATGTGTTGTTTAGGAAAAACAAGATATTGCACGGTACGGGATTTTCTTAAAACGTGGTATTCTAACATATTTTTTCAAGAGTAAACTCTCCTGTGTGTTCACTTTTGAGGCTACATGCTTAGACATACACGCAACACCAAAGCTTTTCGAGTTACAACGTGTTGTTTAGGAAAAACAAGATAATTTCGCACGATGCAGGATTTCCTTAAAACGTGGTATTCTGACATATTTTTTTCGAGAGAAAATTCTACTGTGGGTTCTCTTTTAAGGCGAACCATTTACACATACACACAACACAAAATCTTTTCGAGTTACAACGTGTTGTTTAGGAAATACTAGATAATTTTATACGATGCATTATTTGTTCTCATAAAGTTTAAGTATTTCTAATATGTACTTATTTGTCTTTATTTTGCAACACTGTATTTCCTTATAACGTGGGATTCTTACATAATCTTTCGGGAGAAAACTCTCCTGTGCGTACTCTTTTGAGGCTACACGCTTAGACATACAAGCAACAACAAATCTTTTCGAGTTACAACGTGTTGTATAGGAAAAACAAGATAATTTCACACGATGCGGGATTTCCTTATAACGTGTTATTCTGGCATATTTTTTTTGAGAGAAAATCTCTTGTGCATTCTCTTTTGAGGCTACACACTTAGACATACACACAACATCAAATCATTTCAAGTTACAACCTGATGTTTAGGAAATACAAAATAATTTTGTACGATGCATTATTTCTTCTCGTAAATTTTATGTATTTCCAATACATACGTATTTGTCTTTGCTCTGCAACACTTTATTTATTTATAATGTGGTATTCTTACATATTCATTCGAGAGAAAACTCTCCTGTACATTCTCTTTTGAGGCTGCATGCGTAGACAAAAACGCAACACCAAAGTTTTTCGAGTTACAACATGTTGTTTAGGAAAAACAAGATAATTTTGCATGATTCGGGATTTCCTTACAACGTGGTATTCTGATATATTTTTTCGAGAGAACATTCTCCTGTGGGTTCTCTTTTGAGGCTACATGTTTAGACATACACGCAACACTAAATGTTTTCGAGTTACAATGTGTTGTTTAGAAAATACAAGATAATTTTGTGCGATGCGTTATTTCTTCTCATAAAGTTTTAGTATTTCTAATATGTACGTATTTGTCTTTAATCTGCAACACTGTATTTCCTTATAACGTGGTATTCTTACATATTCTTTCGAGAGAAAAGTCTCCTGTGCATTCTCTTTTATGGCTACAAACTTAGACATACACGCAGCAGCAAATCTTTTCCAATTTCAACTTGTTGTTTGGGAAATACTACATAATTTTTAAGGGAGCGTTATTTCTTCTCATAAAGTTTAAGTATTTCTAATATGTACGTATTTCTCTTTACTTTGCAACACTCTATTTCCTTGTAACGTGGTATTCTTACATATTCTTTCGAGAGAAAACTGTCCTGTGCCTTCTCTTTTGAGGCTACACACTTAGACATACACACAACACCAAATCTTTTCGAGTTACAACGTGTTGTTTAGGAAATGCAAGATAATTTTTTACGATGTGTTATTTCTTCTCATAAAGTTTAAGTATTTCTAATACGTACGTATTTGTCTTTACTCTGCAACACTGTATTTCCTTGTAACGAGGTATACTTACGTATTCTTTTGAGAGAAAACTCTCCTGTGCATTCTCTTCTGAGGCTTCACACTTAGACATACACGCAACACCAAAGCTTTTCGAGTTAAAACTTGTCGTTTAGGTAAAAACAAGATAATTTTGCTCAATGCGTTATATTTTCTCATAAAGTTTAAATATTTCTAATACATACGTATTTGTCTTTACTCTGCAACACTCTATTTCCTTTAATGTGGTATTCTTACATATTCTTTCGAACAGAAAACTGTCCTGTGCCTTCTCTTTTGAGGCTACCCACTGAGACATACACGCAACACCAAATCTTTTCGAGTTACAACGTGCTGTTTAGGAAAAACAAGATAATTTTGCACAATGCTTTATTTTTTTCTCGTAAAGTTTAAGTAATTCTAATAAGTATGTATTTGTCTTTACTCGGCAACACTCTATTTCCTTTAGCGTGGTATTCTTACATATTCTTTCGAGAGAAAACTGTCCTGTGCCTTCTCTTTTGAGGCTACACACTTAGACATACACGCAACACCAAAGCTTTTCAAGTTACAATGTGTTATTTAGGAAATACAAGATAATTTTTTACGATGCTTTATTTCTTCGAGTAAAGTTTAAGTATTTCTAATACGTACGTATTTGTCTTTATTCTGCAATACTGTATTTCCTTATAACGTGGTATTCTTACATATTCTTTCGAGAGAAAACTCTCCTGTGCGTTCTCTTTTGAGTCTTCACGCTTAGACATACATGCAAAACCAAAGCTATTCGAGTTACAACGTGTTGTTTAGAAAAAACAAGATAATTTCACACGATACCAGATTTCCTTAAAACATGGTATTGTAACATATTTTTTCGAGAGAAAATTCTCCTGTGCGTTCTCTTTTGAGGTTACACGTCTAGCCATACATGCAACACCAAATCATTTCGAGTTACAACGTGTTGTTTAGGAAAAACAAGATAATTTTGCACGATGCGTTATTTCTTCTCATAAAGTTTAAGTATTTCCAACACGTACTATTTTTCTTTACTCTGCAACACTGAATTTTCTTATAACGTGGTATTCTTACATATTCTTTTGAGAGAAAACTCTCCTGTGCGTTCTTTTTTGAGGCTGCACCCTTAGACATACACGCAACACCAAAGCTTTTCGAGTTACAACTTGTTTAAGAAAAACAAGATAATTTTGCACGATGCGTTATTTCTTCTCTTAAAGTTTACGTATTTCCAATATGTACGTATTTTTCTTTACTCTGCAACTCTGTATTTCCTTATAACGTGGTATTCTTACATATTCTTTCGAGAGAAAACTCTCCTGTGTGTTCTCTTTTGAAGCTGCACCCTTAGACATACACGCAACACCAAAGCTTTTCGAGTTACAACGTGTTATTTAGGAAATACAAGATAATTTTGTACGATGCTTTATTTCTTCGAGTAAAGTTAAGTATTTCTAATACGTACGTATTTGTCTTTACTCTGCAATACTGTATTTCCTTATAATGTGGTATTCTTACATATTCCTTTGAGAGAAAACTCTGCTGTGCGTACTCTTTTGAGTCTTCACGCTTAGACATACATGCAAAACCAAAGCTATTCGAGGTACAACGTGTTGTTTAGGAAAAACAAGATAATTTAGCACGATACCGGATTTCCTTAAAACATGGTATTGTGACATATTTTTTCGAGAGAAAATTTTCCTGTGCTTTCTCTTTTGAAGCTACATGTTTAGCCATACATGCAACACCAAATCTTTTCGAGTTACAACGTGTTGTTTAGGAAAAACAAGATAATTTTGCATGATGCGTTATTTCTTCCCATAAAGTTTAAGTATTTCCAATAAGTACGTATTTTTCTTTACTCTGCAACACTTTATTTCCATATAACGTGGCATTCTTGCATATTCTTTCAAGAGAAAACTCTCCTGTACATTATCTTTTGAGGCTGCATGCGTAGACAAAAACGCAACACCAAAGTTTTTCGAGTTACAACATGTTGTTTAGGAAAAAAAAGATAATTTTGCACGATTCGGAATTTCCTTATAACGTGGTGTTCTGATATATTTTTTCGAGAGAACATTCTCCTGTGGGTTCTCTTGTGAGGCTACATGTTTAGACATACACGCAACACCAAATGTTTTCGAGTTACAATGTGTTGTTTAGGAAATACAAGATAATTTTGTGCGATGCGTTATTTCTTCTCATAAAGTTTTAGTATTTCTAATATGTACGTATTTGTCTTTACTCTGCAACACTGTATTCCCTTATAACGTGGTATTCTTACATATTCTTTCGAGAGAAAAGTCTCCTGTGCATTCTCTTTTACGGCTACAAGCTTAGACATACACGCAATAGCAAATCTTTTCCAATTTTAACTTGGTGTTTGGGAAATATTAGATAATTTTTTAGGGAACTTTATTTCTTCTCATAAAGTTTAAGTATTTCTAATACGTACATATTTCTCTTTACTCTGCAACACTCCATTTCCTTGTAACGTGGTATTCTTACATATTCTTTCGAGAGAAAACTGTCCTGTGCCTTCTCTTTTGAGGCTACACACTTAGACATACACGCAACACCAAATCTTTTCGAGTTACAACGTTTTGTTTAGGAAATGCAAGATAATTTTTTAAGATGCGTTATTTCTTCTCGTAAAGTTTAAGTATTTCTAATACATACGTATTTGTCTTTACTCTGCAACACTGTATTTCCTTGTAACGAGGTATACTTATGTATTCTTTTGAGAGAAAACTCTCCTGTGCATTCTCTTCTGAGGCTTCACACTTAGACATACACACAACAGCAAAGCTTTTCGAGTTAAAACTGGTTGTTTAGGTAAAAACAAGATAATTTTTCTCGATGCGTTATATTTTCTCATAAAGTTTAAGTATTTCTAATACGTACATATTTGTCTTTACTCTGTAACACTCTATTTCCTTTAATGTGGTATTCTTACATATTCTTTCGAACAGAAAACTGTCCTGTGCCTTCTCTTTTGAGGCTACCCACTGAGACATACACACAACACCAAATCTTTTCGAGTTACAACGTGTTGTTTAGGAAAAACAAGATAATTTTGCACAATGTGTTATTTTTTCTCGTAAAGTTTAAGCCTCAAAAGAGAACGCACTGGAGAGTTTTCTCTTGAAAAAATTTGTCAGAATTGCACGTTTTAAGGAAATCCCACATCGTGTTAAATTATCTTGTTTTTCTTAAACAACACGTTGTAACTTGAAAAGCTATGGTGTTGTGTGTATGTCTTAGCGTGGAGACTCAAAAGGGAACACACAGGAGAGTTTACTCTTGAAAGAATATGTAAGAATACGACGTTATAAGGAAATACAGTGTTGCAGAGTAAAGACAAATACGTACGTTTTAGAAATACTTAAACTTTACGAGAAGAAATAACGCATCGTGCGAAATTATCTTGTTTTTCCTAAACAACATGTATTAACTCGAAAAGCTTTGGTGTTACGTGTATGTCTAAGTGTGTAGCCTCAAAAGAGAACACACAGGAGAGTTTTCTCTTGAAAGATTATGCAAGAATACCATGTTATAAGGAAATACAGTGTTGCAGACTAAAGACAACTATGTATGTATTAGAAATACTTAAACTTTACAAGAAGAAATAACGCATCACACAAAATTATCTTGTATTTCCTAAACAACACGTTGTAACTCGAAAGGATTTGGTTTTGCGTGTATGTCTAAGCGTGTAGCCTCAAAGGAGAATGCACAGGAGAGTTTTCTCTAGAAAAAATATGTCAGAATACCACGTTTTAAGGAAATCACGCATTTTGGGAAATTATCGTGTTTTTCCTTAACAACATATTTTAACATGAAAAGCTTTGGTGTTGCGTGTATGTCTAAGCGTGTAGCCTCAATAGAGAACGCACAGGAGAGTTTTCACTCGAAAGAATATGTAAGAATAAAAGGTTATAAGGAAATACAGAGTTGCATATTAAAGACAAATACGTACATATTGGAAATACTTAAACATCATGAGAAGAAATAAAGCATAGTGCAAAATTATCTATTTTTTCCTAAATAACACGTTGTAACTCGAAAAGATTTGGTGTTGTGTGTATGTCTAAGCTTCTAGCCTCAAAAGAGAACGCACAGGAGAGTTTTCTCTCGAAAAATCATGTCAGAATACCCCGTTATAAGGAAATCGCACATCGTGAGAAATTATCTTGTTTTTCCTAAACAACATGTTGTAACTTGAAAAGCTTTGGTGTTGCGTGTATGTCTAAGCGTGTAGCCTCAAAAGAGAACGCACAGGAGAGTTTTCTCACGAAAAATTATGTCAGTATACAACGTTTTAAGGAAATCCTGCATCGTGCAAAATTATCTTTTTTTTTTTCCTAAACAACTTGTTGGAAATTGAAAAGCTTTGGTTTTGTGTGTATGTCTAAGCATGTAGACTCAAAATAGAACGCACAGGAGAATTTTCTCTCGTAAAAATATGTCAGAATACTACGTTTTAAGGAAATCCAGCATCGTGCGAAATTATCTTGCTTTTCCAAAACAACACGTTGTAACTCGAAAAGCTTTGGTGTTGCGTGTATGTCTATGCATGTAGCCTCAAAAGAGAACACACAGGAGAGTTTTCATTCGAAAGAATATGTAAGAATACCTCATTACAAGGAAATACAGTGTTGCAGAGTAAAGACAAATATGTACATATTAGAAATACTTAAACTTTACGAGAAGAAATAAAGCATCTTACAAAATTATCTTCTATTTCCTAAACCACACATTGTAACTCAAAAGGACTTGTTCTTGCCTGTATGTCTAAGCATGTAGCCTCAAAAGAGAAGGCACAGGAGAGTTTTCTCTCGAAAAAATATGTCAGAATGCCACGTTTTAAGGAAATCCCGCATTGTGCAAAATTATCTTGTTTTTCCTAAACAACATGTTTTAACTCAAAAAGTTTTGGTGTTACGTGTATGTGTAAGTGTGTAGCCTCAAAAGAGAACGCACAGGAGAGTTTTTTTCTCGAAAGACTATGTAAGAATACCACGTTATAAGGAAATACAGTGTTGCAGAGCAAAGAAAACTATGTACGTATTAGAAATACTTAAACATTACGAGAAGAAATAATGCATCGTACAAAATTATCTTGTATTTCCTAAACAACACGTGGTAACTCGAAAGGATTTGGTGTTGCGTGTATGTCTAAGCGTGTAGCCTCAAAGGAGAACGCACAGGAGAGATTTCTCTCGAAAAAATATGTCAGAATACCCGTTTTAAGGAAATCATGCATCATGGGAAATTATCTTGTTTTTCCTAACAACACGTTGTAACTCGAAAAGCTTTGGTGTTACGAGTATGTCTAAGTGTGTAGCCTCAAAAGAGAACGCACAGGGGAGTTTTCTCTTGAAAAAATATGTCAGAATACTATGTTTTAAGGAAATCCCGCATGGTGAGAAATTATCTTGTGTTTCCTAAACAACACGTTGTAACTCGAAAAGATTTGGTGTTGCGTGAATGTCTAAGCATGTGGTCTCAAAAGAGAATGCACAGGAGAGTTTTCTCTCGAAAGAATATGTAAGAAATCCACGTTATAACGTAATACAGTGTTGCAGAGTAACGACAAATATGTACGTAATTGAAATACTTAAACTTTACAAGAAGAAATAACGCATCATGCAAAATTATCTTGTATTTCCTAAACAATACGTTGTAACTCGAACAGAATTGGTGTTGCGTGTATGTCTAAATGTGTAGCCTCAAAAGAGAACCCACAGGAGAATTTTCTCTCGAAAAAATATGTCATAATACCTCGTTTTAAGGAAATCCTGCATCGTGCTAAATAATCTTGTTTTTACTAAACAACAGGTTGGAACTCGAGAAACTTTGGTGTTGCATGTATGTCTAAGCTTGTAGCTGCAAAAGAGAACGCACAATAGAGTTTTCTCTCGAAAAAAATATGTAAGAATACCACGTTATAAGGAAATATAGTGTTGCAGAGTAAAGACAAATACGTATGTATTAGAAATGCATAAAATTTATGAGAAGAAATAACGCATCGTGCAAAATTATCTTGTATTTCCTAAACAACACGTTGTAACTCGAAAAGATTTGGTGTTGCGTGTATGAGTAAGGATGCAGCCTCAAAAGAGAACGCACAGATAAGTTTTCTCTCAAAAAATATGTCAGAATACCACGTTTTATGGAAATACCGCATCTTGCGAAATTATCTTGTTTTTCCTAAACAACACGTTGTAACTCGAAACTCATTGGTGTTGCATGTAAGTCTAAGCATGTAGCCTCTAAAGAGAACGCAGAGGAGAGTTTTCTCTGGAAAGAATATGTAAGAATTCCATGTTATAACGTAATACAGTTTTGCAGAGTGAAGACAAATATGTACATATTATAAATACTTAAAGTTTACGAGAAGAAAACGCATCATGCAAAATTATCTTGTTTTTCCAAAACAACACGTTTTAACTCGAAATGATTTGGTGTTGAGTGTATGAATAAGCGTCTAGCCTCAAAAGTGAACGCACAGGAGAGTTTACTCTCGAAAAAATATGTCAGAATACCACATTTTAAGGAAATCCAGCTTTGTGCGATATTATCTTTTTTTCCCTAAACAACACGTTTTAACTCGAAAAGTTTTGGTGTTGTGTGTATGTCTAAGTGTGTAGCCTCAGAAGAGAATGCACAGGAGAGTTTTATCTCGAAAGAACATGTCAGAATGCCACGTTGCAAGGAAAAACAGTGTTGCAGAGTAAAGACAAATACGTACATATTAGAAATACTTAAACTTTATGAGAAGAAATAACGCTCCGTAAATATCATCTTGTATTTCCTAAACAACAAGTTGATATTCATAAAGATTTGGTGTTGCGTGTATGTCTAAGCCTGTAGCCAGAAAAGAGAACACATAGGATATTTTTCTCTCGAAAAAATATGTCAGAATACCACGTTTTAAGGAAATCCTGCATCCTGCGAAATTATCTTGTTTTTCCTAAACAACATGTTGTAACTAGAAAAACGTTGATGTTGCGTGTATGTGTAAGGGTTCAGCCTCAAAAGAGAATGCACAGGAGAGTTTTCTCTCGAAAGAATATGTAAGAATACCACGTTATAAGGAAATACAGGGTTGCAGTGTAAAGACAAATACGTACATATTAGAAATACTTAAAATATACAAGAAGAAATAACGCATCATGCAAAATAATCTTGTACTTCCTAAACACCATGTTGTAACTAGAAACGACTTGTTGTTGCGTGTATGTCTAAGCTTGTAGCCTCAAAAGAGAACGCACAGGAGAGTTTACTCTCGAAAAAATATGTCAGAATACCACGTTTTAAGGAAATCCAGCATTGTGCGAAATTATCTTGTTTTTCCTACACAACACGTTGTAACTCGAAAAGCTTTGATGTTGCGTGTATGTCTAAGCATGTAGCATCAAAGGAGAATTCACAGGAGAGTTTTCACTCGAAAGAATACGTAAGAATACCACATTACAAGGAAATACAGTGTTGCAGAGTAAAGACAAATATGTACATATTAGAAATACTTAAATTTTATGAGAAGAATTAACGCATCGTACAAAATTAACTTGTATTTCCTAAACAACACATTGTAACTCGAAATGATTTGTTGTTGCGTGTATGTCTAAACGTGTATCCTCAAAGAGAACCCACAGGACAGTATTCTCTCGAAAAATTATGTCAGAATACCACGTTTTAAGGAAATCCCGCATCGTGTGAAATTATCTTGTTTTTCCTAAACAACATGGTTTAACTCGAAAAGTTTCCGTGTTGCGTGTATGTCTAAGTGTGTAGCCTCAAAAGAGAATGCACAGGAGAGTTTTCTCTCTAAAGAATATGTAAGAATACCACGTTATAAGGAAATACAGTGTTGCAGAGTAAGGACAAATACGTATTTATTAGAAATACTTAAACTTTACGAGAAGAAATAACGCATCATACAAAATTATCTTGTATTTCCTAAACAACACGTTGTAACTCGAAAAGATTTGGTGTTGCATGTATGTCTAAGCTTGTAGCCTCAAAAGAAAACGCACAGGAGAGTTTTCTCTCAAAAAATTATGTCATAATACCATGTTTTAAGGAAATCCCGAATCTTGCGAAATTATCTTGTTTTTCCTAAACAACATGTTGTAACTCGAAAAGCTTTGGTGTTGCATGTATGTCTAAGCATGTAACTGCAAAAGAGAATGCACAGGAGAGTTTTCTCTCGAAAAAATATTTCAGAATACCTCGTTTTAAGGAAATCTTATTTTTCCTAAACAACACGTTGTAACTCTAAAAGTTTGGTGTTGCGTGTATGTGTAAGGGTTCAGCCTCAAAAGAGAATGCACAGGAGAGTTTTCTCTCGAAAGAATATGTAAGAATACCACGTTATAAGGAAATACAGTGTTGCAGAGTAAAGACAAATACATACGTACTAGAAATACTTAAACTTTACGAGATTAAATAATGTGTCGTGCAAAATTATCTTGTTTTTCCTAAACAACACGTTGTAACTCGAAAAGATATGGTGTTGCATGTATGACTAAGCGTGCAGCCTCAAAAGATAACCCACAGGAGAGTTTTCTCTCAAAAAATATGTCAGAATACCACGTTTTAAGGAAATACTGCATCATGCGAAATTATCTTCTTTTTCCTAAACAACACGTTGTATCTCGAAAAGATTTGGTGTTTCGTGTATGTCTAAGCATGTTGCCTCAAAAGAAAACGAACAGGAGAGTTTTCTCTTGAAAGAATATGTTAGAATTCCACGTTATAACGGAATACAGTGTTGCAGAATAAAGTCAAATATGTACGTATTAGAAATACTTAAACTTTACGAAAAGAAATAACGCCTCATGCAAAATTATCTTGTTTTTCCTAAACAACATGCTGTAACTCGAAAAGATATGGTGTTGAGTGTATGATTAAGCATGTAGCCTCAAAAGGGAACGCACAGGAGAGTTTTCACTCGAAAAAATATGTCAGAATACCAAGTTTTAAGTAAATCCAGCATTGTACGATATTATCTTGTTTTTCCTAAACAACACGTTTTAACTCGAAAAGCTTTGGTGTTGTGTGTATGCCTAAGTGTGTAGCCTCAGAAGAGAATGCACAGGAGAGTTTTCTCTCGAAAGAATGTGTCAGATGACCACGTTACAAGGAAATACAGTGTTGCAGAGTAAAGAAATATATGTACATATTAAAAATACTTAAAGTTTACGAGTAGAAATAACACTCAGTACAAAATTATCTTGTATTTCCTAAACAACAAGTTGAAATTCGTAAAGATTTGGTGTTGTGTGTATGTCTATGCTTGTAGCTGCAAAAGAGAATGCACAGGAGAGTTTTCTCTCGAAAGAATATGTAAGAATTCCATGTTATAACGGAATACAACGTTGCAGAGTAAAGACAAATACATACGTAATAGAAATATTTAAACTTTACAAGAAGAAATAATGCATCAAGCAAAATTATCTTGTTTTTACTAAACAACACGTGGTAACTCGAAAAGATTTGGTGTTGCGTGTATGACTAAGCGTGTAGCCACAGAAGAGAACGCCCAGGATAGTTTTCTCACGAATGAATATGTCAGAACATCACGTTTTAAGGAAATCCTGCATCATGCGTAATTATCTTGTTTTTACCTAAACAAGCAGTTTTAACTCGAAAAGCTTTGGTGTTGCGTGTATGACTAAGTGTGTAGCCCCAGAAGAGAACGCACAGGAGAGTTTACTCTCAAAAGAATATGTAAGAATACCTCGTTGCACGGAAATACAGTGTTGCAGAGTAAAGACAAATAAGTACATATTAGAAATACTTAAACTTTACCAGAAGAAATAAGGCATCATACAAAATTATCTTGTATTTCCTAAACAACATGTTGTAACTCGAAAAGATTTGGTGTTGCATGTATGTCTAAGCATGTAGACTCAAAAGAGAATGCACAGGAGAGATTTCTCTTGAAAAAATATGTCAGAATTCCCCGTTTTAAGGCATTCCCGCATCTTGCGAAATTAACTTGCTTTTCTTAATAACACATTGTAACTCGAATAACTTTGGTGTTGTGTGTATGTCTAAACGTGCAGCCTCAAAAGAGAATGAACAGGAGAGTTTTCTCTCGAAAGAATATGTAAGAATACCATGTTATAAGGAAATACAGTGTTGCAGAGTAAAGACAAATACGTAGGTATTAGAAATACTTAAACTTTACGAGAAGAAATAATGCATCCTGCAAAATTATCTTGTTTTTCCTAAACAACACATTATACTCGAAAAGCTTTGGTGTTGCATGTATGACTACGCGTGTAGCCTCAAAAGAGAACGCACAGGAGAGTTTTCTCTCAAATGAATGCGTCAGAATACCACATTTTAAGGAAATACCGCATCGTGCGAAATTAATTTGTTTTTTCCAAAACAACAAGTTTTAAATCGAAAAGCTTTGGTGTTGCGTATATGTCTAAGTTGTAGCCTCAGAAGAGAACGCACAAGAGAGTTTTCTCTCGAAAGAATATGTAAGAATACCCCATTACAAGGAAATACAGTGTTGCAGAGTAAAGACAAATACGTACGTATTAGAAATACTTTCAGTATATGAGAAGAAATAACACATCACACAAAATTATCTTGTATTTCGTAAAGAACATTTTGCACTTGAAAAGATATGGTGTTGCGTGTATGTCTAAATGTGTAGCCTCAAAAGAGAACCCACAGGAGAATTTTCTTTCGAAAAAATATGTCAGAATACCACGTTTTAAGAAAATACCGCATCATGCGAAATTATCTGGTTTTTCCTAAACAACACGTTGTAACTCGAAAAGCTTTGGTATTGCGTGTATGTCTAAGCATGTAGACTCAAAAGAGAACGCACAGGAGAGTTTTATCTCGAAAGAATATGTAAGAATACCATGTTATAATGAAATACAGTGTTGCAGAGTAAAGACAAGTACGTACATATTGGAAATACTTAAACCTACGAGAAGAAATAAGGCATCATGCAAAATTATCTTGTTTTTCCTAAACAACACCTTGTACCTCGAAAAGATTTGCTGTTGCATATATGACTAAGCATGTAGCCTCAAATGACAACGCATAGGAGAGTTTTCTCTCGAAAAAATATGTCAGAATACCACGTTTAAAGGAAATCCATCATTGTGCGAAATTATCTTGTTTTTCCTCAACAACACGTTTTAACTCGAAAACCTTTGTGTTGCTTGTATGTCTAAGTGTGTAGCCTCAGAAAAGAATGCACAAGAGAGTTTTCTCTCGAAACAATATGTCAGAATACCGTGTTACAAGGAAATACAGTGTTGCAGAGTAAAGACAAATATGTACATATTAGAAATAGTTGAAGCTTACAAGAAGAAATAACGCTCCGTACAAAATTATCTTGTATTTCCTAAACAACAAGTTGAAATTCAAAAAGATTTGGAGTTGCATGCATGTCTAAGCCTGTAGCCGCAAAAGAGAATGCACAGGAGAGTTTTCTCTCGAAAAAATATGTCAGAAGACCACGTTTTAAGGAAATCCCGCATCTTGCGAAATTATCTTGTTTTTCCTTAGCAACATGTTGTAACTCGAAAAGCTTTGGTGGTGCGTGTATGTCTAAGCGTGCAGCCTCAAAAGAGAATGCACAGGAGAATTTTCTTTCGAAAGAATACGTAAGAATACCACGTTATAAGGAAATACAGTGTTGCAGAGTAAAGACAAATATGTATGTATTGGAAATACTTAAACTTTACGAGAAGAAATAATGCATCGTGAAAAATTATCTTGTTTTTCCTAAACAACACGATGTAACTCGAAAAGATTTGGTGTTCCATGTATGTCTAATCTGGTAGTCTCAAAAGAGAACGCACAGGAATATGTTCTCTCGAAAAAAATATGTCAGAATACCACGTTATAAGGAAATCCTGCATCGTGCGAAATTATCTTGTTTTTCCTAAACAACATGTTGTAACTCGAAAATCTTTGGTGTTGCGTGTATGTCAAAGTGTGTAGCCTCAAAAGAGAACACACAGGAGAATTTTCTCTCCAAAGATTATGTCAGAATACCACGTTACAAGGAAATACAGTGTTGCAGTTAAAGACAAATACGTATGTATTAGAAATACTTAAACTTTACCAGAAGAAATAACACATCATATAATATTATCTTGTATTTCCTAAACAACACGTTGTAACTCGAAAAGAGTTGGTGTTGTGTGCATGTCTAAGGCTGTAGCCTCAAAAGTGAATGCACAGGAGAGATTTCTCTAGAAAAAAATATGTCAGAATAACACGTTTTTAGGAAATCCCGCATCGTGCGTAATTATCTTGTTTTTCCTAAACGTTGTAACTCGAAAAGATTTGGTATTGCATGTATGTCTAAGCTTCTAGCCTCAAAAGAGAATGCACAGGAGAGTTTTCTCTCGAAAAAACATGTCAGAATACCCCGTTTTAAGGAAATCCCTCATCGTGCGAAATTATCTTTTTTTTCCTAAACAACACGGTGTAACTTGAAAAGCTTTGGTGTTGCGTGTATGTCTAACTGTGTAGCCTCAGACGAGAATGCACAAGAGAGTTTTCTCTCGAAAGAATTTGTAAGAATACCCCGTTACAAGGAAATACAGTGTTGCATATTAAAGACATATATGTACATATTAGAAATACTTAAACTTTATTAGAAGAAATAATGCATCGTGCAAAATTATCTTGTTTTTCCTAAATAACACGTTGTAACTCGAAAAGATTTTGTGTTGCGAGTATGTCTAAGCTTCTAGCCTCAAAAGAGAAAGCACAGGAGAGTTTTTTATCGAAAAAAACATGTCAGAATACCCCGTTTTAAGGAAATCGGTCAACATGCGAAATTATCTTGTTTTTCCTAAACAACACTTTGTAACTTGAAAAGCTTTTGTGTTGCGTGTATGTCTAAGCGTGTAGCCTCAAAAGAGAATGCACAGGAGCGTTTTCTCTCGAAAGGATATATAAGAATACCACGTTATAAGCAAATACAGTGTTGCAGAGTAAAGACAAATATGCACCTATTAGAAATACTTAAAACTTTACGAGAAGAAATAACGCATCGTAAAAAATTATCTTATATATCCTAAACAACACATTGTAACCTGAAAAGATTTGCTGTTGCTTGTAAGTCTAAATGTGTAGCCTCAAAAGAGGACCCACAGGAGAATTTTCTCTCGAAAAAATATGTCAGAATCCCATGTTTTAAAGAAATCCCGCATCGTGCGAAATTATCTTGTTTTTCCTAAACAACACGTTGTAACTCGAAAAACTTTGGTGTTGCATGTATGTCTAAGCGTGTAGCTCCAAAAGAGAATGAAGAGGAGAGTTATCTCTCGAAGGAATATGTAAGAATATCACGTTATAAGGAAATACAGTGTTGCAGAGTAAAGACAAATGCGTACCTATTAGAAATACTTAAAAATTACAAGAAGAAATAAAGCATCATGCAAAATTATCATGTTTTTCCTAAACAACACGTTGTAACTAGAAAAGATTTGTTGTTGCGTGTATGTCTAAATTTGTAACATCTGAAGAGAACCCACAGGAGAATTTTCTCTCGAAAAAAATATGTCAGCGTTCCACGTTTTAAGGAAATACCGCATCATGCGAAATTATCTTGTTTTTCCTAAACAACACGTTGTAACTCGAAAATCTTTGGTGTTGCGTTTATGTCTAAGCATGTAGCCTCAATAGAGAACACACAGGAGAGTTTTCTCTCGAAAGAATACGTAAGAATTCGACGTTATAACGGAATACAGTGTTGCAGAGTAAAAACAAATAAGTACGTATTAGAAATACTTAAACATTATGAGAAGAAATAACGCATCATGCAAAATTATCTTGTTTTTCCTAAACAACACGTTGTACCTCGAAAAGATTTGGTGTTGCGTGTATGACTAAGTGTGTAGCCTCAAAGAGAACGCCCAGGAGAGTTTTCTCTCGAAAAAATATTTCAGAATACCACGTTTTAAGGAAATCCCGCATTGTGCAGAATTATCTTGTTTTTCCTAAACAACACGTTTTAACTCGAACAGCTTTGTGTTGGGTGTATGTGTAAGTGTGTAGCTTCAAAAGAGAATGTACAGGAGAGTTTTCTCTCGAAAGAATATGTAAGAATACCACGTTATAAGGAAATACAGTGTTGCAGAGTAAAGACAAATACGTACATATTAAAAATACTTAAAATTACGAGAAGAAATAATGCATCGTGCAAAATTATCTTGTTTTTCCTAAACAACACGTTGTAACTCGAAAGGATTTGGTGTTGCGAGTATGTCTAAGCTTGTAGCCTCAAAAGAGAACGCACATGAGAGTTTTCTCTCAAAAAAATATGTCAGAATACCACGTTTTAAGGAAATCTCGCATCGTGCGAAATTATCTTGTTTTTCCTAAACAACACGTTGCAACTCGAAAAGCTTTGGTGTTGCATGTATGTATAAGAGTGCAGCCTCAAAAGAGACCGTACAGGATTGTTTTCTCTCGAAAGAATATGTAAGAATACCACGTTTTAACGAAATCCTGCATCTTGCGAAATTATCTTGTTTTTCCTTAACAACATGTTGTAACTCGAAAAGCTTTGGTGATACGTGTATGTCTAAGCGTGTAGCCTCAAAAGAGAACGCAAAGGACAATTTTCTCTCGAAGGAATATGTGAGAATACCACGTTATAAGGAAATACAGTGTTGCAGAGTAAAGACAAATACGTACGTATTAGAAATACTTAAACTTTACGAGAAGAAATAACGCATCATACAAAATTATCTTGTATTTCCTAAACAACACGTTGTAACTCGAAAAGATTTGGTGTTATGTGTATGTCTAAACGTGTAGACCCAAAGAGGACTTACAGGAAAATTTTCTCTCGAAAAAATATGTCAGAATACCAACTTTTAAGGAAATCCTGCAACATGCGAAATTATCTTGTTTTTCCTAAACAACACGTTGTAACTCGAAAACCTTTGGTGTTGCTTGTATGTCTCCGCGTATAGCCTCAAAAGAGAACGCACGGGAGAGTTTTCTCTCAAAAAAATATGTGACAATACCATGTTTTAAGCAAATCCTGCATCATGGGAATTTTCTTGTTTTTCCTAAACAACATGTTTAAAAACGAAAAGCTTTGGTGTTGCGTGTAGGTCTAAGTGTGTAGCCTCAAAAGAGAATGCACAGGAGAGTTTTCTCTCGCAAGAATATGTAAGAATACCACGTTACAAGGAAATACAGTTTTGCAGTGTAAAGACAAATATGTACATATTAGAAATACTTATACTTATGAGAATAAATAACGCATCGTAAAAAATTATCTTGTATTTCCTAAACAACACGTTGTAACTCGAAAAGATTTGGTGTGGCGTATATGTTTATGCGTGTAGCCTCAAAAGAGAACACACAGGAGAGTTTCCTCTCGAAAAAATATGTCAGAATACCACGTTTTTAGGAAATCCCGCATCGTGCGAAATTACCTTGTCTTTCCTAAACAACAGGTTGTAACTCGAAAATATTTGGTGTTGCGTGTATGTCTAAGCATCTAGTATCAAAAGAGAATGAACAGGAGAATTTTCTGTCTTAAAAATATGAAAGAATACCATGTTTTAAAAAAATCACGCATCGTTGGAAATTATCTTGTTTTTCCTTAACAACATATTTTCAATCGAAAAGCTTTGGTGTTGCGTGTATGTCTAAGCGTGTAGCCTCAATAGAGAAAGCACAGGAGAGTTTTCACTCGAAAGAATATGTAAGAATACCACGTTATAAGGAAATACAGAGTTGCATATTAAAGAGAAATACGTACATATTGGAAATACTTAAACTTTATGAGAAGAAATAACGCATCGTGCAAAATTATCTTGTTTATCCTAAATAACACGTTCTAACTCCAAAAGATTTGGTGTTGCGTGTACGTCTAAGCTTCTAGCCTCAAAAGAGAATGCACAGGAGAGTTTTCTCTCGAAAAAAACATGACAGAATACCCCGTTTTCAGGAAATCGCACATCGTGCGAAATTTTCTTGTTTTTCCTAAACAACACGTTGTAACTTGAAAATCTTTGGTGTTCCGTGTATGTCTAAGCGTGTAGCCTCAAAAGAGAATGCACAGGAGTGTTTTCTCTCGAAAGAATATGTAAGAATACCACGTTATAAGGAAATACAGTGTTGAAGAGTAAAGACTAATACGTACGTATTAGAAATACTTAAAATTTACTAGAAGAAATAACGCATCATGCAAAATTATCTTGTTTTTCCTAAACAACACGTTGTAACTCGAAAAGAATTGGTGTTGCCTGTATATGTAAACGTGTAGCCTCAAAAGAGAACGCACATGAAAGTTTTCTCTCGCAAAAATATGTCAGAATACAACGTTTTGTGGAAATCTCGCATCGTGCGAAATTATCTTGTTTCTCCTAAACAACACGTTGTAACTCAAAAATCTTTGGTGTTGCGTGTATGTCTAAGCATGTAGCCGCAAAAGAGAATGCACAGGAGAGATTGCTCTTGAAAAAATATGTAAGAATACCACATAATAAGTAAATACAGTGTTGCAGAGTAAAGCCAAATACAAACATATTAGAAATACTTAAACTTTACGAGAAGAAATATTGCATCATACAAAATTATCTTGTATTTCCTAAACAACACGTTGTAATTCGAAAGATTTGTTGTTGCATGTATGTCTAAACGTGCATCCTCAAAAGAGAACCCACAGGAGAATTCTCTCTAGAAAAAATATCAGAATACCACGTTTTAAGGAAATCCCACATCGTGCGAAATTATGTTATTTTTCCTAAACAACACGTTGTAACTCGAAAAGCTTTGGTGTTGTGTGTATGTCTAAGCTTGTAGCCTCAAAAGAGAACGCACAGGAGAGATTTCTCTCGAAAGAATATGTAAGAATACCATGTTATAAGGAAATACAGTGTTGCAGAGTAAAGACAACTATGTACATATTAGAAATCCTTAAACTTTAGGAGAAAAAATAACGCATCGTACAAAATTATATTGTATTTCCTTAAAAACACGTTGTAACTCGAAAAGTTTTGGTGTTGCGTGTATGTTTAAGCTTCTAGCCTCAAAAGAGAACGCTCAGGAGAGTTTTCTCTCGAAAAAAACATGTCAGAATAGCCCGTTATAAGGAAATCGCACATCGTGCGAAATTATCTTGTTTTTCCTAAACAACACGTTGTAACTTGAAAAGCTTTGGTGTTGCGTGTATGTCTAAGCGTGTAGCCTCAAAAGGGAACGCACAGGAGGGTTTTCTCACGAAAAAAATATGTCAGAATACAACGTTTTAAGGAAATCGTGCATCGTGCGTAATTATCTTTTTTTTTTTTTCCTAAACAACTTGTTGTAATTCGAAAAGCTTTGGTGTTGAGTGTATGTCTAAGTGTTTGGTCTCAAAAGAGAACGCACAGGAGAGTTTTCTCTCGAAAGAATATGTAAGAATACCACGTTATAAGGAAATACAGTGTTGCAGAGTAAGGACAAATACGTACATATTAGAAATACTTAAACTTTGAGAGAAGAAATAATGCATCGTACAAAATTATCTTGTATTACCTAAACAACACATTGTAACTCGAAAGGATTTGGTGTTGCGTGTATGTCTAAGCGTGTAGCCTTAAAGGAGAACGTACAGGAGAGTTTTCTCTCAAAAAATATGTCAGAATACCACGTTTTAAGGAAATTCAGCATCGTGCGAAATTATCTTTTTTTTTCCTAAACAACTTGTTGTAACTTGAAAAGCTTTGGTTTTGCGTTTTTCTCTAAGCTTGCAGCCTCAAAAGAGAACGCACAGGAGAGTTTTCTCTCGAAATAATATGTAAGAATACCACGTTATAAAGAAATACAGTGTTGCAGAGTAAAGACAAATACGTACATATTGGAAATACTTAAAATGTACGAGAAGAAATAACGCATCATGCAAAATTATCTTGTTTTTCCTAAACAACACGTTGTAACTCGAAAAGAATTGGTGTTGCGTGTATGTCTAAACGTGTAGCCTCAAAAGAGAACCCACAGGAGAATTTTCACTCGAAAAAATATGTCATTATACCACGTTTTAAGGAAATCCTGCATCGTGCGTAATTATCTTGTTTTTCCTAAACAACACGTTGGAACTCGAAAAACTTTGGTGTTTCGTGTATGTCTAAGCGTTTAGCCGCAAAAGAGAATGCACAGGAGAGTTTTCACTCGAAAAAATATGTAAGAATACCACGTTATAAGGAAATACAGTGTTGCAGAGTAAAGACAAATACGTACTTATTAGAAATACTTAAAATTGACGAGAAGAAATAACACATCGTGCAAAATTATCTTATATTTCCTAAACAACACGTTGTAACTCGAAAAGATTTTGTGATGTGTGTATGGTAAAGCATGTAGTCTCAAAAGAGAACACACAGGAGAATTTTCTCTCCAAAAAATATTTCAGAATACCACTTTTTAAGGAAATCCAGCATAGTGCGAAATTATCTTGTTTTTCCTAAACAACACGTTGTAACTTGAAAAGCTTTGGTGTTGCGTGTATGTCTAAACGGGTAGCCTCAAAAGAGAACGCACAGGAGAGTTTTCAATCGAAGGAATATGTAAGAATACCACATTATAAGTAAATACAGTGTTGCAGAGTAAAGAAAAATACGTACATATTAAAAATACTTGAACTTTATGAGAAGAAATAACGCATTGTACAAAATTATCTTGTATTTCTTAAACAACACGTTGTAACTCGAAAAGATTTGATGTTGTGTGTATGAGTAAGTATGCAGCCTCAAAAGAGAAACCACAGGAGAGTTTTCTCTCGAAAAAATGTGTCAGAATACCACGTTTCAGGGAAATACCGCATCAAGGGATATTATCTTGTTTTTACTAAACAACACGTTGTAACTCGAAAAGCTTTGATGTTGTGTTTATATCTAAGCATGTAGCCTCAAAAGAGAATGCACAGGAGAGTTTTCTCTCGAAAGAATATGTAAGAATTCCACTTTATAACATAATACAGTATTGCAGAGTAAAAACAAATATCTACGTATTAGAAATACTTAAACTTTACGAGAAGAAATAACGCATCATGCAAAATTATCTAGTTTTTCCTAAACAACACGTTGTAACTCGAAAAAATTTGGTGTTGTGTGTATGACTAAGCGTGTAGCCTCAAAAGAGAATGCACAGGAGAGTTTTCTCTCAAAAAATAAGGCAGAATACCACGTTTTAAGGAAATCCAGCATTGTGCGAAATTATCTTGTTTTTTTCTTAACAACACGTTGTAGTTCGAAAAGCTTTGGTGTTGCGTGTATGTCTAAGCGTGTAGCCTCAAAAGAGAATGCACAGGACAGATTTCTCTTGAAAGAATACGTAAGAATACCACGTTATAAGGAAATACAGTGTTGCATGGTAAAGACAATACGTACTAATTAGAAATACTTAAACTTTACGAGAAGAAATAACGCATCATGTTAATTATCTTGTTTTTCCTAAACAACACGTTGTAACTCGAAAAGATTTGGTGTTGAGTGTATGACTAAGCATGTAGCCTCAAAAGAGAACGCACAGGAGAGTTTTCTCGCGAAAAAATATCTCAGAATACCACGTTTTAAGGAAATCCAGCATCGTGCGAAATTATCTTGTTTTTCCTACACAACACATTTTAACTCGAAAAGCTTTGGTGTTGCGTGTATGTCTAAGCGTGTAGCCTCAAAAGTGCTTGCACAGGAGAGTTTTCACTCGAAAGAAAATGTAAGAATACCACATTACAAGGAAATACAGTGTTGCAGAGTAAAGACAAATACATACATATTAGAAATACTTAAACTTTATGAGAAGAAATAACACATCTTACAAAATTATCTTGTATTTCCTAAAAAACACGTTGTAACTCGAAAAGATTTGTTGTTGCGTGTATGTCTAAACGTGTATCCTCAAAGAGAACCCACAGTAGAGTATTCTCTCAAAAATATATGTCAGAATACCACGTTTTAAGGAAATCCCGCATCATGTGAAATTATCTTGTTTTTCCTAAACAACTTGTTGTAACTCGAAAAGCTTTGGTGTTGCGTTTTTCTTTAACCGTGCAGCCTCAAAAGAAAACACACAGGAGAGTTTTCTCTCGAAAGAATATGTAAGAATACCACGTTATAAGGAAATACAGTTTTGCAAATTAAAGACAAATACGTACGTATTAAAAATACTTAAAATTTACGAGAAGGAATAACGCATCATGCAAAATTATCTTGTTTTTCCTAAACAACACGTTGTAACTCAAAAAGAATTGGTGTTGCGTGTATGTCTAAACATGTAGCCTCAAAAGAGAACCCACAGGAGAATTTTCTCTCGAAATAATACGTCATAATACCACGTTTTAAGGAAATCCTGCATCGTGCGAAATTATCTTGTTTTTCCTAAACAACACGTTGTAACTCGAAAAACTTTGGTGTTGCGTGTATGTCTAAGCGTGTAGCCGCAAAAGAGAACGCACAGGAGAGTTTTCTCTCGAAAAAAATATGTAAGAATACCACGTTATAAGGAAATACTGTGTTGCAGAGTAAAGATAAATACGTATGTATTAGAAATACTTAAAATTTACGAGAAGAAATAACGCATCAGGCAAAATTATCTTGTATTTCCTAAACAACATGTTGTAAGTCGGAAAGATTTTGTGTTGCGTGTATCTTATAGCATGTAGACTCAAAAGAGAACGCACAGGAGAATTTTCTCTTGAAAAAATACATCATAATACCACGTTATAAGGAAACCCTGCATTGTGCAAAAATTATCTTGTGTTTCCTAAAGAACACGTTGGAACTCGAAAAACTTTGGTGTTGCGTGTATGTCTAAGCGTGTAGTCTCAAAAGAGAATGCACATGAGAGTTTTCACTCGAAAAAATATGTCAGAATACCACGTTTTAAGGAAATCCAGCATTATGCGCTATTATCTTTTTTTTTTCCTAAACAACACGTTTTAACTCGAAAAGCTTTGATGTTGTGTGTATCCCTAAGTGTTTAGCCTTAGAAGAGAATGCACAGGAAGTTTTCGCTCGAAAGAATATGTCAGAATACCACGTTACAAGGATATTCAGTGTTGCAGAGAAAAGAAATATACGTACATATTAGAAATACTTAAACATTATGAGAAGAAATAACGCTCCATACAAAATTATCTTGTATTTCCTAAACAAGATGTTGTAACTCGAAAAGATTTGGTGTTGCGTGTATGAGTAAGCGTGCAGCCTCAACTGAGAATGCACAGGAGAGTTTTCTCTCGAAAAAATAAGTCAGAATACCACGTTTTAGGGAAATACCGCATCATGCGAAATTATCTTGTTTTTCTTAAACAACACGTTGTAACTCGAAAATATTTGGTGTTGCGTGTATGCCGAAGCATGTAGCCTCAAAAGAGAACGCACAGAAGAGTTTTCTCTCGAAAGAATATATAAGAATTCCACGTTATAACTTAATAGAGTGTTGCAGAGTGAAGACACATATGTACATATTAGAAACACTTAAACTTTACGAGAAGAAATAACACATCATGCAAAATTATTTTGTTTTTCCTAAACAACACGTTGGAACTCGAGAAGATTTGTGGTGAGTGTATGACTAAGCATGTAGCCTCAAAAGAGAACGCACAGGAGAGTTTTTTCTCAAAAAAAATATGTCAGAATACCACGTTTTAAGGAAATCCAGCATTGTGCAATATTTTCTTTTTTTTTCCTAAGCAACAAGTTTTAACTCGAAAAGCTTTGGTGTTGTGTGTATGCCTAAGTGTGTAGCCTCAGAAGAGAATGCACAGGAGAGTTTTCTTTTGAAATAATATGTCAGAATACCATGTTACAAGGAAATACAGTGTTGCAGTGTAAAGACAAATACGTACGTATTAGAAAAACTTAAACTTTATGAGAAGAAATAACGCTCCGTACAAAATTATCTTGTATTTCCTAAACAACAAGTTGATATTCGTAAAGATTTGGTGTTTCGTGTATGTCTAAGCATGTAGCCTGAAAAGAGAACACACAGGAGAGTTTTCTCTCGAAAAAATATATCAGAATACCACGTTTTAAGGAAATCCTGCATCATGCAAAATTATCTTGTTTTTCCTAAACAACACGTTGAAACTCGAAAAGCTTTGGTGTTGCGTGTATGTCTAAGCGTGTAACTTCAAAGAAGAATGCACAGGAGAGTTTTCTCTCGAAAAAAATATTTCAGAATACCTCGTTTTAAGGAAATCCCGCATCGTGTGAAATTATCTAGTTTTTCCCAAACAACACGTTGTAACTCGAAAAGTTTGGTATTGCATGTATGTGTAAGGGTTCACCCTCAAAAGAGAATGCACAGGAGAGTTTTCTCTCGAAAGAATATGTAAGAATACCACATTATAAGAAAATACAGTGTTGCAGAGTAAAGACAAATACATACATATTAGAAATACTTAAACTTTACGAGAAGAAATAGTGCGTCGTGCAAATTTATCTTGTTTTTCCTAAACAACACGTTGTAACTCGAAAAGATATGGTGTTGCATGTATGACTAAGCGTGCAGCCTCAAAAGAGCACGCACATGAGAGTTTTCTCTCGATAAAAATGTGTCAGAACACCACATTTTAAGGAAATACTGCATCATGCGAAATTATCTTGTTTTTCCTAAACAACACATTGTAACTCTAAAAGCTATGGTGTTGCGTGTATGTCTAAGCATGTAGCTTCAAAAGAGAACGCACAGAAGAGTTTTATCTTGAAATAATATGTTAGAATTCCACGTTATAACGGAATACAGTGTTGCAGAATAAAGACAAATATGTACATATTAGAAATACTTAAATTTTACGAAAAGAAATAACGCCTCATGCAAAATTATCTTGTTTTTCCTAAACAACACGTTGTAACGCGAAAAGATATGGTGTTGAGTGTATGACTAAGCATGTAGCCTCAAAAGAGAACGCACAGGAGAGTTTTCCCTCGAAAAAAATATGTCAGAATACCAAGTTTTAAGGAAATCCAGCATTGTGCGATATTATCATGTTTTTCCTAAGCAACACGTTTTAACTCGAAAAGCTTTGGTGTTGTGTGTATGCCTAAGTGTGTAGCCTCAGAAGAGAATGCACAGGGGAGTTTTCTCTAGAAAGAATATGTCAGAATACCACGTTACAAGGAAATACAGTGTTGCAGAGTAAAGAAATATACGTACATATTAGAAATACTTAATCTTACGAGAAGAAATAACACTCCGTACAAAATTGTGTTGTATTTCCTAAACAACAAGTTGAAATTCGTAAAGATTTGGTGTTGTGTATATGTATAAGCATGTAGCCACAAAAGAGAACACACAGGAGAGTTTTCTCTCGATAGAATATATAAGAATTCCGCGTTATAAGGGAATACAGTGTTGCAGTGTAAAGACAAATAGGTACGTATTAGAAATACTTAAACTTTACGAGAAGAAATAATGCATCGAGCAAAATTATCATGTTTTTACTAAACAACACGTGGTAACTCGAAAAGATTTGGTGTTGCGTGTATGACTAAGTGTGTAGTCTCAAAAGAGAACGCCCAGGAGATTTTTCTCACGAATGAATATGTCAGAACACCACGTTTTAAGGAAATCCCGCATCATGCTTAAGTATCTTGTTTTTACCTAAACAACCAGTTTTAGCTCGAAAAGCTTTGGTGTTGCCTGTATGTCTAAGTGTGTAGCCTCAGAAGAGAACGCACAGGAGAGTTTTCTCTCAAAAGAATATGCAAGAATACCTCGTTACAAGGAAATACAATGTTGCAGAGTAAAGACAAATACATACATATTAGAAATACTTAAACTTTACGATTAGAAATATTGCATCGTACCACATTATCTTGTATTTCCTAAACAACCCGTTGTAACTCGAAAAGATTTGTTGTTGCGTGTATGTCTAAACATGGATCCTCAAAAGAGAACCCACTGGAGAATTCTCTCTAGAAAAAATATGTCAGAATACCACGTGTTAAGGAAATCTGGCATCGTGGGAAATTACGTTGTATTTCCTAAACAACATGTTGTAACTCGAAAAGCTTTGGTGTTGCGTGTATGTCTAAGCTTGTAGCCTCAAAAGAGAACGCACAGGAGAGATTTCTTTCGAAATAATATGTAAGAATACCACATTATAAGGAAATACAGTGTTGCAGAGTAAAGACAAATACGTACGTATTAGAAATACTTAAACTTTACTAGAAGAAATATCGCGTCATGCAAAATTATCTTGTTTTTCCTAAACGACACATTGTAACTCGAAAAGATATTGTGTTGCATGTATGACTAAGCATGCAGCCTCAAAAGAGAATGCACAGGAGAGTTTTCTCTCGAAAAAATATGTCACAATACCACGTTTTAAGGAAATCCCGCATCGTGCGAAATTATCTTGTTTTTCCTAAACAATACAATGTAGCTCGAAAAGCTTTGGTGTTCTGTGTATGTTTATGTGTGTAGCCTCAAAAGAGAACGCACAGGAGAGTTTTCTCATGAAAGAATATGTAAGAATACCATGTTATAAGGAAATAGAGTATTGCAGAGTAAAGTCAAATATGTATGTATTGGAAATACTTAAACTTTACAAGAAGAAATAATGCATTGTGCAAAATTATCTTGTTTTTCCTAAACAACACGTGGTAACTCGAAAAGATGTGGTGTTGCGTGTATGTCTAAGCATGTAGCCTCAAAAGAGAATGCACAGGACAGTTTTCTCTCGAAAGAATATGTAAGAATACCACGTTGCAAGGAAATACAGTATTGCAGATTAAAGACAAATATGTACATATTAGAAATACTTAAACATTAAGAGAAGAAATAAAGCATCATAAAAATTATCTTGTTTTTCCTAAACAACACATTGTAATTCGAAAAGATTTGGTGTTGCATGTATGGCTAAGCTTGTAGCCTCAAAAGAGAACACACAGGAGAGTATTCCCTCGAAAACATATGTCAGAATACCACGTTTTAAGGAAATCCTGCATCGTGTGAAATTATCTTGTTTTTTCTAAACAACACATTGTAACTCGAAAAGCTTACAAGAAGAATTAACGCATCGTACAAAATTATCTAGTATTTCCGAAACAACACGTTGTAACTCGAAAAGATTTGTTGTGGCATGTATGTCTAAGCATGCAGCCTCAAAAAAGAACCCACAGGAGAATTTTTTCTTGGAAAAATACGTCAGAATACCACGTTTTAAGGAAATCCCGCATCGTGCAAAATTATCTTGTTTTTCATAAACAACACTTTGTAATTCGAAAAGCTTTGGTGTTGAGTGAATGTCTAAGCGTGTAGCCTCAAAAGAGAATGCACAGGAGAGTTTTCTCTCGCAAGAATATGTAAGAATACCACGTTACAAGGAAATACAGTTTTGCAGAGTAAAGACAAATACGTACATATTAGAAATACTTAAACTTTACGAGAAGAAATAACGCATCGTAAAAAATTATCTAGTATTTCCTAAACAACACGTTGTAACTCGAAAAGATTTGGTGTGGCGTGTATGTCTAAGCGTGTAGCCTCAAAAGAGAACGCACAGGAGAGGTTTCTCACGAAAGAATATGTAAGAATATCACGTTACAAGGAAATACAGTGTTGTAGAGTAAAGAAAATTAAGTACGTATTAGAAAGACTTAAATATTAAGAAAAGAAATAAAGCATCGTACAAAATTATCTTGTATTTCCTAAACAACACGCTGTAACTAGAAAAGATTTGGTGTTGCGTGTATGTCTAAGCATGTAGCCTCAAAAGAGAACGCACAGAAGAGTTTTCTCTAGAAAAAAATATGTCAGAATACCACGATTTAAGCAAATCCTGCATCGTGCGAAATTATCTTGTTTTTCTTAAACAAAACGTTTTAACTCGAAAAGCTTTGGTGTTGTGTGTATGTCTAAATGTGTAGCCTCAAAAGAGAACGCACAGGAGAGTTTTCTCTCGAAAGAATATGTAAGAATACCATGTTGTAAGGAAATACAGTGTTGCAGAGTAAAGACAAACACATACTTATTGGAAATACTTAAACTTTACGAGAAGAAATAAAGCATCGTGCAAAACTATCTTGTTTTTCCTAAACAACACGTTGTAACTCGAAATGATTTTGTGTTGCATGTATGGCTAAGGTTGTAGCCTCAAAAGAGAATGCCCAGGAGAGTTTTCTCTCCAAAAAATATGTCAGCATACCACGATTTAAGGAAATCCCGCATCGTCCGAAATTATCTTGTTTTTCTTAAAGGACACGTTGTAACAGGAAAAGCTTTGGTGTTGTGTGTATGTCTAAGTGTGTAGCCTCAAAAGAGAACGCACAGGAGAGTTTTCTCACGAAAGATATGTAAGAATACCACGTTATAAGGAAATACATTATTGCAGAGTAAAGACAAATACATACGTATTGGAAATACTTAAACTTTGCAAGAAGAAATAAAGCATCGTGAAAAATTATCTTGTTTTTCCTAAACAGCACGTGGTAACTCAAAAGATGTGAGTTGCGTGTGCATCTAAGCATGTAGCCTCAAAAGAGAATGCACAGGAGAGTTTTCTCTCGAAAGAATATATAAGAGTACCACGTTACAAGGAAATACAGTGTTGCAGAATAAGACAAATACGTACGTATTAGAAATACTTATACATTAAGAGAAGAAATAAAGCATCGTGCAAAATTATCTTGTTTTTCCTAAACAACACGTTGTAACTCGAAAAGATTTTGTGTTGCGTGTATGTCTAAGGTTGTAGCCTCAAAAGAGAACGCACAGGAGAGTTTTCTCTCGAAAAGATATGGCAGAATACCACGATTTAAGGAAATCCCGCATCGTACGAAATAATCTTGTTTTTCTTAAACAACACGTTGTAATGCGAAAAGCTTTGGTGTTGCATGTATGTCTAAGCGTGTAGTCTCAAAAGAGAACGCACAGGAGAGTTTTCTCTCGAAAGAATATATAAGAATACCATTTTATAAGGGAATACAGTGTTGCAGAATAAAGACAAATATGTGCGTAAAGGAAATACTTAAACTTTACG
Source organism: Apodemus sylvaticus (assembly GCF_947179515.1). NCBI lineage: Eukaryota > Metazoa > Chordata > Mammalia > Rodentia > Muridae > Apodemus > Apodemus sylvaticus. The sequence goes on along the minus strand of NC_067488.1, from coordinate 78,999,333 downwards.
AGAAGAAATAACGCATCATACAAAATTATCTTGTATTTCCTAAACAACATATTGTAACTCGAAAAGATTTGATGTTGCAAGTATGTCTAAGCATGTAGACTCAAAAGAGAGCACAAAGGATAGTTTTCTCTCGAAAAAATATGTCAGAATATCACGTTTTAAGGAAATCCTGCATCGTGCGAAATTATCTTGTTTTTCCTAAACAACAAGTTGTAACTCGAAAAGCTTTGATGTAGCTTGTATGTCTCAGCGTGTAGCCTCAAAAGAAAACACACAGGAGAGTTTCCTCTCGAATAAATATGTCAGAATACTATGTATTAAGGAAATCCTGCAGCGTGCGAAATTATCATTTTTTTTCCTAAAAAACTTGATGTAACTCGAAAAGCTTTGGTGTTGCGTTATTTTCTAAGCGTGCAGCCTCAAAAGAGAACGCACAGGACAGTTTTATCTCAAAAGAATATGTAAGAATACCACGTTATAAGGAAATACAGTGTTGCAGATTAAAGACAAATAAGTACATATTGGAAATAATTAAACTTTACGAGAAGAAATAACGCATCGAGCAAAATTATCTTGTTTTTCCTAAACAACACGTTGTAAATCGAAAAGATTTTGTGTTACATGTATGTCTAAGCTGGTACCCTCAAAAGAGAATGCACAGGAGAGTTTTCTCTCAAAAAAATATGTCAGAATACCACGTTTTAAGGAAATCCCGCATCGTGCTAAATTATCTTTTTTTCCCTAAACAACAGGATGTAACTCAAAAAGCTTTGGTGTTGCGTGTATGTCTAAGCGTGTAGCCTCAAAAGAGAACGCACAAGAGAGTTTTCCCTCAAAAGAATATGTAAGAATACCACGTTACAAGGAAATATAGTGTTGCAGAGTAAAGACAAATATGTACTTATTAGAAATACTTAAACATAAAGAGAAGAAATAAAGCATCGTAGAAAATTATCTTGTATTTCCTAAACAACACATTGTAACTCGAAAGGATTTGGTGTGGCATGTATGTCTAAGGATGTACCCTCAAAAGAGAACGCACAGGAGAGTTTTCTCTCAAAAAAATATGTCAGAATACCACGTTTTAAGGAACTCCCGCATAGTGCGAAATTATCTTGTTTTTCCTAAACAACACGTTATAACTCGAAAAGATTTGGTGTTGCGCGGTTGTCTAAAAGTGCAGCCTCAAAAAGAATCCACAGAGGAATTTTCTCTCGACAAAATACGTCAGAATACCACGTTTTAGGGAAATCCCGCATCTTGCGTAATTATCTTCTTGTTTTCTTAACAACACGTTGTAACTCGAAAAGCTTTGGTGATGCGTGTATGTATAAGCGTGTAGCCTCAAAAGAGAACACACAGGAAAGTTTTCTCTCGAAAGAATATGTAAGAATACCACGTTACAAGGAAATAGAGTGTTGCAGCGTAAATACAAATACGTACGTATTAAAAAATAGTTAAACATTACAAGAAGAAATAAAGCATCGTAAAAAATTATCTTGTATTTCCTAAACAACACGTTGTAACTTGACAAGATTTGGTGTTACATGTATGTCTAAGCATGTAGCCTTAAAAGAGAACACAAAGGAGATTTTTCTCTCGAAAAATTATGTCAGAATACCAAGTTTTAAGGAAATCCAGCATCATGCGAAATGTTTGTTTTTCTTAAACAACATATTGTAATTCGAAAAGCTTTGGTGTTGCGTGTATGTCTAAGCGTGTAGCCTCAAAAGAGAATGCACAGGAGAGTTTTCGCTCGAAAGAATATGTAAGAATACCATGTTATAAGGAAATACAGTGTTGCAGATAAAGACAAATACGTACGTATTGGAAATACTTAAACTTAAGGAGAAGAAATAATGCATCGTGCAAAATTATCTTGTTTTTCCTAAACAACACGTTTTAGCTCGAAAAGATTTCGTGTTGCGTGTATGTCTAAGCTTGTAGCCTCAAAAGAGAATGCACAGGAGAGTTTTCTCTCGAAAAAATATGTCAGAATACCAAGTTTTAAGGAAATCCTGCATAGTATGAAATTATCTTGTATTTCCTAAACAACACGTTGTAACACGAAAAGCTTTGGTGTAGTTTGTATGTCTCAGCATGTAGCCTCAAAAGAGAACACACAGGACAGTTTTATCTCAAAAGAATATGTATGAATACCACGTTATAAGGAAATACAGTGTTGCAGATTAAAGACAAATAAGTACATATTGGAAATACTTAAATTTTACGAGAAGAAATAAGGCATCGTGCAATATTATCTTGTCTTTCCTAAACAACACGTTGTAACTCGAAAAGATTTTGTGTTATGTGTATGTCTAAGCAGGTAGTCTCAAAAGAGAATGCACAAGAGAGTTTTCTCTCAAAAAAATATGTCAGAATACCACATTTTAAGGAAATCCCACATCGTGCGAAATTATATTGTTTTTCCTAAACAACAGGATGTAACTCAAAAAGCTTTGGAGTTGCGTGTATGTCTAAGCGTGTAGCCTCAAAAGAGAACGCACAGGAGAGTTTTCTCTCGACAGAATATGTAAGAATACCACGTTATAAGTAAATACATTGTTGCAGAGTAAAGACAAATATGTATGTACTAGAAATACTTACACTTTACGAGAAGAAATAACACATCGTACAAAATAACTTGTATTTCCTAAACAACATGTTGTAACTCGAAAATATTTGTTGTTGCGTATATGTCTAAACATGTAGCCTCAAAAGAGAACCCACAGGAGAATTTTCTCTCGAAAAAAATTGTCAGAATACCACGTTCTGCATCCTGCATCCTGCGAAATTATCTTGTTTTTCCTAAACAACATGTTTTAACTCGAAAAGATTTGGTGTTGCGTATTTGTGTAAACGTGTAGCTTCAAAAATAGAACCCACAGAGGAATTTTCTCTCGACAAAATATGTCAGAATACCACGTTTTAAGGAAATCCCGCATCTTGCGAAATTATCTTTTTTTTCCTAAACAACACGTTGTAACTCGAAAATCTTTGGTGATGCATGTATGTCTAAGCGTGTATCCTCAAAAGAGAATGCACAGGAGAGGTTTCTCTCGAAAGAATATGTAAGAATACCACGTTACAAGGAAATACAGTGTTGCAGAGTAAAGACAAATACGTACGTATTAGAAATACTTAAACATTACGAGAAGAAATAAAGCATCGTAAAAAATTATTTTGTATTTCCTAAACAACACGTTGTAACTCGAAAAGATTTGGTGTTGCGTGTATGTCTAAGCATGTAGCCTTAAAAGAGAATGCACAGGAGAGTTTTCTCTTGAAAAAAATATGTCAGAATACCACATTTTAAGGAAATCCCGCATCGTGCAAAATTATCTTATTTTTCCAAAACAACACATTGTAACTCTAAAAGCTATGGTCTTGCGTGTATGTCTAACCGTGTGGCCCCCAAAGAGAACCCAAGGAGAATTTTCTCTCGACAAAATATGTCAGAATACCATGTTTTGAGGCAATCCCGCATCATGCGAAATTATCTTGTTTTTCTTAAAGAACAAGGTGTAACTCGAAAAGATTTTGTGTTGCGTGTATGTCTAAGCTTGTTGCCTCAAAAGAGAATGCATAGGAGATTTTTTTTCTCCAAAAAATATGTCAGAATACCACGTTTTTAGGAAATCCCGCATCGTGCGAAATTATCTTGTTTTTCTTAAGCAACACATTGTAGCTTGAAAAGCTTTGGTGTTGCGTGAATGTCTAAGTGTGTAGTCTCAAAGAGAAAGCACAGGAGAGATTTCTTTCGAAAGAATATGTAAGAATACCAAGTTATAAGGAAATACAGTGTTGCAGATTAAAGACAAATACGTACATATTGGAAATACTTAAACTTTACGAGAAGAAATAACGCATCATGCAAAATTATCTTGCTTTTCGTAAACAACACGTTGTAACTCGAAAAGATTTGCTGTTGCATGTATGACTAAGCATGTAGCCTCAAAAGAGAACGCACAGGAGTGTTTTCTCTCGAAAAAATATGTCAGAATACAACGTTTTATGGAAATCTTGCATCGTGCGAAATTATCTTCTTTTTCCTTACAACATGTTTTAACTCGAAAAGCTTTGGTGTTGCGTGTATATCTAAGTGCGTAGCCTCAAAAGAGAATGCACAGAAGAGTTTTCTCTAGCAAGAATATGTAAGAATACCATGTTAAAAGGAAATACAATTTTTCAGAGTAAAGACAAATACGTACATATTAGAAATACTTAAAATTTATATGAAGAAATAACGCATCAAACAAAATTATCTTGTATTTCTTAAACAACACGTTGTAACTCGAAAAGATTTGGTGTTGCGTGTATGACCAAGCGTTTAGCCTCAAAGGAGAACACACAGGAAAGTAGTCTCTCGAAAGAATATGTAAGAATACCACGTTATAAGGAAATACAGTCTTGCAGAGTAAAGACAAATGCATACGTATTAGAAATACTTAAACTTTACGAGAAGAAATAACACACGGTAAAAAATTATCTTGTATTTCCTAAACAACACGATGTAACTCGAAAAGATTTGGTGTTTTGTGTATGTCTAAATGTGTACCCTCAAAAGAAAATGCACAGGAGAGTTTTTTCTCCAAAAATCTTTCAGAATATCACGTTTTAAGGAAATCCTGCATCTTGCAAAATTATCTTGTTTTTCCTAAACAACACGTTGTAACTCGAAAAGCATTGGTGTAGCTTATATGTCTCAGCGTGTAGCCTCAAAAGAGAACACACAGGAGTGTTTTCTCTCGAAAAAATATGTCAGAATACCACGTTTTAAGTAAATCCTGCATCATGCGAAATTATCATGCTTTTTAAACAACTTGTTTTAACTTGAAAAGCTTTGGTGTTGGGTTTTGTCTAAGCGTGCAGCCTCAAAAGAGAACGCACAGGACAGTTTTCTCTCAAAAGAATATGTAAGAATACCATGTTTTAAGGAAAAGCAGTGTTGCAGATTAAAGACAAATACGTACATATTGGAAATACTTAAAATTACGAGAAGAAATAACGCATCGTGTAAAATTATCTTGTTTTTCCTAAACAACACCTTATAACTCGAAAAGATTTGGTGTTGCGTGGTTGTCTAAATGTGTAGCCTCAAAAGAGAACCCACAGAGGAATTTTCTCTTGACAAAATATGTCAGAATACCACGTTTTAAGGAAATCTCGCATCTTGAGAAATTATCTTTTTTTCCTAAACAACACGTTGTAACTCGAAAAGCTTTGGTGAATCGTGTATGTCTAAGCGTGTAGCCTCAAAAGAGAACGCACAGGAGAGTTTTCTCTCGAAAGAATATGTAAGAATACTACGTTACAAGGAAATACAGTGTTGCAGCATAAAGACAAATACGTACATATTAGAAATACTTAAACATTAAGAGAAGAAATAAAGCATCGTAAAAAATTATCTTGTATTTCCAAAACAACACGTTCTAACTCGAAAAGATTTGGTGTTGCGTGTATATCTAAGCATGTAGTCTTAAAAGAGAATGCAAAGGAGAGTTTTCTCTCAGAAAAAATATGTCAGAATACCACGTTTTAAGGAAATCACGCATCGTGTGAAATTATCTTGTTTTTCTTAAACAACACGTTGTCACTTGAAAAGCTTTGGTGTTGCGTGTATGTTTAAGCGTGTAGCCTCAAAAGTGAACGCACAGGAGAGTTTTCTCTTGTAGGAATATGTTAGAATACCACGTTACTAGGAAATACAGTCTTGCAGAGTAAAGACAAATAGGTACGTATTAGAAATACTTAAACATTAAGAGAAGAAATAAAGCATCGTACAAAATTATCTTGTATTTCCTAAACAACACGTTGTAACTCGAAAAGATTTGGTGTGGGTTGTATGTCTAAGCTTGTAGCCTCAAAAGAGAAGGCACAGGAGACTTTTCTCTCGAAAAAATATGTCAGAATGCCACATTTTAAGGAACTCCCGCATAGTGTGAAATTATCTTGTTTTTCCTAAACAACACGTTATAACTCGAAAAGATTTGGTGTTGCGTGGTTGTGTAAATGTGTAGCCTCAAAAGAGAACCCACAGAGGAATTTTCTCTCGACAAAATATGTCAGAATACCACATTTTAAGGAAATCCCGCATCTTGCGAAATTATCTTTTTTTTTTCCTAAACAAAAGGTTGTAACTCAAAAAGCTTTGGTGATGCGTGTATGTCTAAGCATGTAGCCTCAAAAGAGAACGCGCAGGAGAGGTTTCTCTCGAAAGAATATGTAAGAAAACCACGTTACAAGGAAATACAGTGTTGTAGAGTAAAGAAAAATACGAACATATTAGAAATACTTAAACATTACGAGAAGAAATAAAGCATTGTAAAAAATTATCTTGTATTTCCTACACAACACGTTGTAACTCGAAAATATTTGGTGTTGCGTGTGTGTCTAAGCATGTAGCCTTAAAAGAGAATGCACAGGAGAGTTTTCTCTCGAACAAATATGTCAGAATACCACGTTTTAAGGAAATCCCACATCGTGCAAAATTATCTTGTTTTTCCTAAACAACACATTGTAACTCGAAAAGCTATGGTGTTTCGTGTATGTCTAAATGTGTAGCCTCCAAAGAGGACCCACATGAGAATTTCCTCTCCACAAAATATGTCAAAATACCACGTTTTGAGGAAATCCTGCATCATGCAAAATTATCTTGTTTTTCTTAAAGAACAAGTTGTAACTCCAAAAGATTTTGTGTTGCGTGTTTGTCTAAGCTTGTAACCTCAAAAGAGGACGCACAGGAGAGTTTTCTCTCCAAAAAATATGTCAGAATACCACGTTTTTACGAAATCCCGCATCGTACAAAATTATCTTGTTTTTCTTAAACAACACATTGTAATTCGAAAAGCTTTGGTGTTGCGTGAATGTCTAAGTGTGTAGCCTCAAAAGAGAATGCACAGGAGAGTTTTCTCTCGAAAGAATATGTAAGAATACCAACTTATAAGGAAATACAGTGTTGCAGATTAAAGACAAATATGTACATATTGGAAATACTAAAACTTTACGAGAAGAAATAACGCATCATGCAAAATTATCTTGTTTTTCCTAAACAACACATTGTAACTCGAAAAGATTTGCTGTTGCGTGTATGACTAAGCGTGTAGCCTCAAAAGAGATCGCACAGGAGAGTTTTTTCCCGAAAAAATATGTCAGAATACCACGTTTTAAGGATATCTTGCATCGTGCGAAATTATCTTGTTTTTCCTTACAACATGTTTTAACTCAAAAAGCTTTGGTGTTGCGTGTATGTCTAAGTGCGTAGCCTCAAAAGAGAATGCATAGGAGAGTTTTCTCTCTCAAGAATATGTAAGAATACCACGTTA